>NC_000067.6:3629368-3942493 GCF_000001635.26 Mus musculus
CTGAGGTGGAATGAGGAGAGAAGGAGTATAAATAATAAGGCCATGGTAATTTGGAGTATATGTAAGAAGAGCATCGAATACTGTTTTGCAAGTATAAAAATATTTCCTGTAAAATTTTTACATTTATGAAAATTTAAAACATTATTCATGATCACTGCTTTTGAGTCTATTTTATATATGTGATTCTGTTATATATAAAATCTACAAAAGAATGTTCAGCTCTCGCAGAAGAAAAAAAATTGTTTGGGGGGATTTCCCTAGAGTAAGGAGTGTTTTGAACATAAGAAGGAAAACGGAGACGTAAAATATTGTAAGCAGAGAGTATGTTAAGTATGGCTCTCAGAGGCTTTAAGACACTAAGACACTGATGGACCAGAAACTGCAGAGAAAAAGTGATGCTGATAGGGGCAGATGAGCTGGGATGAAACATGAGGTAATCCTCCCAGAGAGGAAACTACCAATCAAAATGCACACATGGGCTGGACCTATGCACATTCATGCATGTGTAGATGGTTAAATCTTGGTCTTCAAGTGGGTCTCCCAACAGCTGGAGCAGAGTGGAGGTAGGAGGGCAGGAGAAGGCTATCCCTGACTCTGGTAACTGCCTGTGTTGAGGCTTTGCTGGCCTCAGTGGGAGAGTATGTAGCTAGTCCTGCAGTGACTTAAGTGCCAGAGTGAGTTGGTACCTAGGGAACCTTGTCCTTCCCAGAGGCAAAGGGAAGTTGGATAGGTGAGGGGCTGTAGGGAGGGACTGGGAAGAGAGGGGAATATATAGGGATGTAAAGTAAATAAATTAATTAATTAATAAGAAAAAAGAAAAATGAGATAATTAAGAAGGATCATGAGTTGCTTGCTAAATTTAGCTTCACTAAAATCATTCCCCCAACACTGGATGCTCAAATTATATTTATCTACATTGTTTAAAATAGCTAAATCTAACTCTCAATTAACAATTTTCTTCTTCCTACTTTCTTCTTCAGTAGCTCCAAAAATCTATGAAAATGCACTAGTATCAGCCTTCACAAAATGTATAGTTTACTCATAAGCACAGATTTGAAAGTAAACTAAACCCCAGCAAGAGAAAAAAAAATGGCAACAAGACACAGTCATAGTTACTTAGCAACTTGGATGCTTAAACTAGCTCTCTCCTTAGTTTCAAACCTCAGGTATTAAGACCACTGACAACTGTAGTAAGTAACTCATGAGACTGTGCCTTATGCAGTCAAATATGTTGATATCTGTTCACATTTTACAATGAAAGACTAAGTCTTTCCTTTGTGTGGTGCAAGGCTGAGGACAGTACTTGTGTATATACTTTTCTGCTTATGAATCTGGTCTTTTTAATAACATAGAGTGCACCTTTTGGAGGCAGCATTTCCAAATTAAACAGTAACTCTGAATGGCTTTGTTTTGTGTGAATTTTTTTTGAGTTTAAAATCAAGTATTTAATGTTTTCATTAAATTGTTTCAATACAATTTCAAACAAATGCCAACTGGAAGACAATGTCCAAAAACTCTGAAGCTTCCAGACAAGAGCAACCACTAGTGGAGCCATTGAGAATTTAGATGAGTCAGTTTCCCCAGATCCAGCACCAAGAATGCTAAGAAACTTGCTCATTTAGATAAAACAGGAGGAAATTTCTTAAATGTTTTCACATTATTACATTTCTTTGTGTTTGCTTATTAATTAATTAGTTTTGTTCATTTTGTTTTGTTGCTTGATTTGGTTTGGCTTTTGCATATAGAGTCTCATGCTGTAACCCAGGCTGGACATGAACTTGTAACAATTCTCTTGCCACAACCTCATAAGTACTGCAGTCACAGGAGTGCATTACTGTGACTGGAAAAAAAAATTATTACATAAGAAAAGAGATCAGCACTAATAGAAATTTCTAACTAGAAAAATACCCAGTAAGGAATTAAATGCAACAGAACCAAGTTTGTCCAAGGTGATGGGAGCTACCTGGGTATGAATCAGACATACACAGATAACCCTCCATGTTTCTCTACTAACTAGAAAAATTGCAAGAGATGAATTAATAGTTTTAATATATAAAGACTCCTAAAATCAGTAAAAGACACATGATTCTATGAAAAGGTGGATAAAAGGTGGACAAAAGAGATAGTTCACTAAAAGTGAAATCTAAAAGTCTGTGAATATGTAAAAGGAATAGTCAAGGAAACACAAAAACTGAATAACAAGGGACTGTATTACAGCTAGCAGAAAAGTATAAAGTTGAAAGCCAGGTAACAGCAGCCACTTGTGAAGATGAGCTACACAGTTTTTTTCAATCAGTTATGGCCATGAAGGAACCTAACCACAGCATTGGAAAGGAGAAAACACACACATTCAAAATGATGTGCATAAGAGTGACTCAGATGCCCAAAGACTAGTACTATAGAATGATTTAAAATAAGGAACAATTATAAAACTAAATTAGTTGTTATCAATAGGAAAGTAGGCTTAAAAATTGGCATATCCTAAAATGTAGTATTGGATATAGCAATTAAAATTAATAAGACTTTCTCCAAAGACTTGTGAAAGTACCTCATTATAGCATTTATATATAATGTAAGCACCAATTAACTTGGGTTTTATCTCTGTTATGGCACACTATTTCGAAAAAACAAATTTGGGAGGAAATGACTCATTTATTCTTATCCCTCTCAGATCATGGTCCATCACCAAAGTAAATTCAGGACAGGAACTCAAGGCAGAAACCAAGAGGCAGGTCCTCCATGACCTCTGCTTACTGGCTTACTGTTTTTTGGCTTGTTCATCCTGCTTTTACATATAACTCAGGACCTCCTGACTAGGGATTGTTCCACCCACAGTGGATCTGGCCCTACCACATCAATCATCAATCAACAATCAAGAAAATGTCTCTGCAGACTTGCTCACTGGGAATTTGATAGAATTTTCTCAATTGAGGATCCTCAATATCTCAAGCTGTGTCAAAGTTATAAAAACTGAAGCAGAACAAATAGTAAAATTACTCCAAAAGAACTGATTGAGGGGCAAAAAGTAAGGCAACAACTGCTACAGATTATACCAGGAAATATAACAAAGTGAGTCAAAGAAGTCTAACACTGAGGACACATGTCAGGGTGGGGTGTAACTACCACAGTGGAAGACATCTTGCCAAGCATAGTGAGGCCTTAGGTACACTCAACAGCACCATATTTGGAAAAAACAAAAATCAACCAAATAATATATGCCTAATGGTGCTGCTTTCAATCAGTTCTTGAACAGACAAGTGGTAATGAATAGGAGTAGATTGGTGATTATATAGGCGATGGAAAGTGGAGTTGAGATATGAACATGTTCTACTTATCATTAAACTTCACACTTATTATATATAGATTATTCTTAATAAGTCTTATTGCAAAGTAAGAAACAAAAACCAACCCTCCAATAAAAGTGTGTTCATGAGTTAGATCTTCAGGGGCATTTGCTTCTGCGGTAGGCAGCAAAACACCCTGGCTCTAATATAGGAGCTAGGGTCATAATTCCTTCCTGCTGTCTGTGCATCCAGCCAAGCTATAAATACTCTAAAGAGCAGAGAGTGTAGCATTTTATGAAATGCTATTCCAAGTTGAAGACCATTTTGGAAACCGTCAGTCTATTAGTTATCCAAAAACGAGACTTCTATTGCTGTGAAACCTTGATGAGCATTATGTAATGCCTAAATTTAAACTTCTTCTCAAGTCCAAAGACTCTACATCACTCCCCAACTAGCTCATTGTTTTCCTCCATTTCTATTCTCTCTCACGCCTGTTCAAAGCCTGTGGACCACCTCTCTGCTTCTGCACAAACATTTGGCTTTCAGAATTCTCTTCTTGCTTTGCCCAAAGAAGCTTCTTGACAATACCATTTTTTTTTCATTAGCAGATAAATAAAAGGGAGTCCATGAGCATAAGAGGTCCAATTGGCAGAGGGCACTGGCAGAAGTCATGAGGAGACTCCGTGGGCAATTAGGATGTATGGGCAAGGAAGCAGAGTATGGATCCATCAGACTTTTAATTGATATGGACTATGGTCCAAAGCTGTACTGTGTATCACCCAAGTAAAATCACTGTGACCTGTTTCTCAGAAAAAAATAATATTGTACTTTAAATGTTTATAAAAGAAGGATGAAAACAAAAAAGGATAGTGTGTTTCCAAAAGAGCAATGCTTAAATGTTCCCGAATTAAACCATGCAGATTTGGCTAATTTGTGCCCATACTATTTTAAAATACTTTACATTTTTAAGTTCTGGCTTTTCACATATTTCCTAAAAAATAGCATTAAATTCCATTCAATTAAATTATCTGTAAGACTATAATGTTTTATTTATCTCTGAAATAAAGTTTATTTTTTCTTATTTCTCTTCACAAATAATGTACATTCCAAGACTCATAAAGTGAGTCTTAGGCGGGAGCTGTGTACCCACTTTCAACATTTATGTCAGTTTTATTTCCCAGAACCTGATTGTCCACTTCCTTGGAGATTACCCATAAAAAGTTTCTAATATGGAATGTGTTCCCTATTAGCATTTTGCCTTTTAAATCTTAACCCATATGCCTTTCAGAATGAGGGTAGTAAGTTCACTGCCCACTTCATGAGGTGGTTGCTGTCATTAATTTTGAAGGAAAATGAACTTTGCATCAGAGATAAATGATAAATTATAATGATTTACCAATGATTTGAAAAACAAAGGACACCTGTGGTCATGGTACCTTCCCATAGATGATGGGGGCTCATCATCTATGAACCTAACTTGAGTTCGGTACTAAGAATAGACATTATCTGTCAGTGTGTCATAGTTTTCCCTAAAAATCTATATACCAAAACTGGGTATGACAACACACATGTGTAATGCCCCTAAGACAGAGAGTTCTCAGTCAAACTTTCTATGTACATCAGTATGTTCAATCCAGTCTGTACTGTAAAGTGAGATTCTGATTCAAAAATGAATGAGTGAATAAACAAAGTTAAGTAAGTATGAGAGATTTAGGATTTTTGGAGATACCAGAGCATCTTTTATCATATATTAACATATAGCATAGGGCCATGAGCTGCCAATGAAACTCACCCCTCTGTGACAGGAGAAATGAGGAAGAGAAGGCCCAGATCTTGTCCCTCCTCATTCAAATCTTGAGGTCTGTCCTCCTGAACTGGGACACCTAAAACTTCTCACCATATAACAGTCTTGTCTCACAGTTGTAATGGCTGTGGTTGTATTGCTTTATGTCATTTTTGGGGTACATTTTCTTTTTTTGGACACAGTTTAATTCTCATGTTTGTCATAAAACATATATAAAATAGGGCCATAGTGTCAAACTTTTTTGCTTTTATTGGTTACTCATCCTCTTTCCATCTCCTGCATTTGTTCACAGATATTCTCCCCAATTCTAGATCTCACCTCGGTATCCTACTAGAACCCACGTTTCAACCAGTGGGAACTGGAACATCAACTGAGGACCTTTTCCTCCTCCCATAAGACAGGGTCTCTCATTTTGGAGCACAGCAAAGAGAGCCAAGTGTGCCACAGCTTCTCTCCAATACATGGGGGGGCACTTTATTTGTTAGACTTTGGAGAATCTGAAGGTCATGAAAGTCAAAATCTGAATCATCGTGTTCAGCACAATATAGAGTGCTGCTCATTAGAAGACGTGATTATTGAGAAAGATAATTAGCTACAGGTCATTAGCATAGGAGAAACTGCCCTCTCTTCAGTGTGATTTCTGTATTCTCTACTCATTGTTGACATGAGGTAACCAATCAGTGACTCCAGGTGTTTCCCCCAACCTTTTTAAAGGTTACTTGTTATATTATTTGATTGTTTACTTTATTCTCTTAATTTACAAATAGCAGGGTTTTTTTTCCAAATGACCCTTCAAGCTGTTTTGTTTAGATCACAGCAGAGCTTAATTAAGCTTGATTTTCTTGTATTCATGGATCTTACCACTAGTGAGAGGCATATACTGAAAAGCAGATGCTTGGCTTTAGAAGTCAAGAATCTCTGTAAAGGTAACCATGGTTATGCTTAATGTTGTGACCTATGAGGTGTATTATAGTGACTTTAATAAACTGTTCAAGTTATTTTCAAAATTCTCGATTTTCTTGAGTTAGATACTCCATGCATTCTCTAAATCACATGTGTTGTGCTGTGCCCCTGCCCCAAATACCAGCTCTTACAGAATCAGAGGCCAGCAGCAGGCAGTTTGGCCGTGGACAGAGAGCATTTTCCCTCTTGCTTCACGGCAGTCCTTCCTCACATTGAGAGATCTAATGTCCTATCTCCTAGGGACTCTTCACCTTGAAACTTAGAACTCAACAGAGTCAGTGGAAACTTTTGATCTTTGACTTAAATAGAACAGCAAAAAAGCATCCTGAGTCATCATCTAAAGACAAAAAAGATCTAACTTTCCAGCACTGAGTTGTCCAATACAGTTTCCACAAGCGTGTGACTCTTCATTAAAAAATTTTTTAAGTTGTCCTAGCTGTTGCATTTGCCATATGTCAACACTGCAAATAAGAAGGCCAGCCAGCAAAACTCCATCGTTGCAAACTGTCTCTCATTTAAATCTGCCCTTTCCTGTGTTCTCTGCTTATGCTAAAGCTACTGATTAGCAGGGTTCTTGGAAAGCCTTGCATTTCTTTACAGGTGGTAAAGAACTATGCACCAGGACCTCTTTGAATACCCCTAGTGAAGTCACATTACAAAACATACAAACCTCACAGAAGCAGTGTGGTCTTACATCATATTCACGTACACTGGCAGCTCAGGTTAATGCTGCCATGCATTTCAAGTAATGTTTACATGAGTCAAAAGCATTTTTTCCAAATCTGAATGGATGTAATAATATAACTCCACAAATTCATTTGTTTCCAACAATGCAATTCAAACATCTTCATGAGCCTCTGGAGTAAACTGACTAGCAACATATATTTCATGCACACAAAAACTCATATCACAGAAAGAGAGATAGACAGCTACTGTTTATAAGGAAAAGGTACTTTTATGACCATACATATAATTAAGGAAGTTAAATTTTTTAAAAATCCATACTACTTAAATCTCTTCAAGGGTTTTAAATAGCAAACAATACATTCTCAGTTAAATTATGTATGTACCACAAGTAACCAAATATTTGCTAAAATGTTTTTATTCTTTTGAGGTAGTGTGGATGCTATCTTATATTTCATTGAATACATGTAGGCAAACAAACCCTCTCTGCCTTGGTCCTAATGGCAACAAATGTTGTTGGGAGGGAGAGTGCTATTAAACGGGCCTAAAGCATGAACTCAAACAATTCTGCTTTTGTAACTAAACTCCATCATTGTTAACCTGACTATTAGCTTTACCTATCAGTGATATTAAGTATTCCTGTGTTAAGTATACTCTATTCAGAGAAGGAGTGTTTAAGCTTATCCGTCAACAGTATGCCTGGCTTTGTGGATAAAATGGATTGTTGACTTAACATGGAGGAGAGAAGGGAGAGAGATAAATGGTAGCAGGAAACTGTTGAGGATCTAGTATGATGAGCAAGATTGGCCATGGACATAAGAGGACTTGTTCTGTGAAGGAGGCAGGAGAAAAGGGTGTGTCCTTAAATGAAACATGGATTGTGAGAACAAGAGAAGACCTTACCAGTAAAGGTGGGAATGTGGCTAAAGAGCTGCAGTCAGGAGGAGACTTTACCAGGGAACTTGGCTAATGAGCTTCAGTCAGTTCTCTTTCATTGTAGTCTGTTTCTGTTATCTTTAGGGGAACAGGTGTGGTTGGTGTTTTCAGTGTTGGTAATGTTAAAGGAAAACAGAAAATTTGTGAACTCTATAAAATCCAAAAGAGGAAATGAATCATTTATATACTTAATTAATTTTGCTAAATTCTGAGCATGTGAAAGTCATTTTTATTTTTATTACCTGCCCCCTAGATATTTGAAGAATATGCCCCCTATTGAAGAATGTCAAATAGAAGAGATACAAAATACATAATATCCTGCTGAGATACGTCAGTGATGACAGAAGATTCAGGAGAAATACATCATTGGGTTATGGCAATAATTCAGTCCTAGAGCTAGAAGGATATGCAGTAAAGATGAGCATTTAAAAATAAATCTAAATTTCCAAAAACAGAATCAATAGCAAGTGAAGATACTTCAAGGAAATTTTTGGCTTTCACATTGCACCTCAGACCTAAAGTTTACCCTTAGGGAGAGCCCAGAAGGAAAATTAGGACACTGAGAACCTCTGGGATGCCACGTGGGATCCACAAAAGGGTTGATGGCGAGGAGATGGCCATGAGCAAGGGTAAGGTGGGAGGAAGGAACGTGGTTAGCCAAATGCTGAAGAAGACCATTCTGCTCCTCCTTCTGCTGTCTCCAGAAGAGTGGAGATTTGCTGTACCTGTGAGAAAATTAGGGAGAGTAAAGAGAGCTGAAAAATCCCACTGCCCTGTAGAGGAACAGCATAAAAGACAGAGTGCTAAGAATTCTGGGTTCATTGTCTGGAGGCTCCTGAGGTCAGAAGGGGGAAGAGAAGGAAAGAAACGTTACTTCTCCAACAGTTGAAAAAGTCCTGTAAGACTGTGAGGCCAAAGAACCAAGAGGGACAAATGAATCAAGCCTTTGGTCACTCAGGAAAACTCATGGTGCCCTTGTCTCCCCTCTGGATGGAAGGTTAAGGGCTCCTCTAAACAGGAAGTCACCAGTAGGAAAGGCAGCCCCTGTGAGTGTAAAGAGTTTCCTGACCATTCCACCTGTCTACTAGAGTCCACATATCCAAAGCCAAATTTGGTACAATCTGATTTCTTTATTGTGAGATTTGAAAGTCTTATAGGCTGTACTTAGAACCACTGCTAATAGATTAGGGGGAGGAAAAAAGAAAGAGGTGTGGTAAGAATGGGGTAGATAATAGAAAAGAGGGTGAAGGAGGAGAAACACTGTAATAGAAATGAGATAGGCCAAGCAGGTTCAATGGGTGATAGTTCTGCTCAATCCACATAGCGGGGTTCTCTAAGTGCTCCCCACACTCTTTCTCCTTTAATCATATTGATTTTGGGGTTTCTGTAGATTCCCAGTTTGTGTGACCTAAAAGCCTTTAAAGTCGAGGTGACTTGAACTTCCAGTGGATGTGAAGAACAAGGAACAGCATGCAGAAGAGAAAATGGGCATTCTTAGTGTGGCAGGCACACCTAGACAAAGACCACAACAGAGCTAGTAGAGAGGAGGCCAGAACAAAGATGAAGAACAGGAACAGTAAGAATTTTGGTTTCTTTGAAAACATAGAAATATTTTAAGAATATGTTTGTTTGTTTGTTTGTTTGTTTGTTTGTTTTTTAATCCCAGGTGTGGGATATGTGGCTCCTTCAGATTGTTCACAGCAGCTATGATTTGACAGCTGCAGAGAGTTTATGCTAGTGTGTTGTTTGGAATTCTAGGGACTCTTCAGAGGGTACAGAAATCTAGAGTCACAAAAGAAGGGTCTGATTGGCCATTTGGCAGTTGGATGCTGTTGTTTATTGGGGAAGGTTTGTTGCAGTTTGTCAAGTAGTCAATGCACAGAAAGCTGAGAAGAAACTAGATATCCTAAAGGCAAAGATCAAACTTGCCCCCAAGAAACTCAATGCAGCTTTCTGTAGAGTTAGGAGGTTGAAAAGGAAAAAGAGGGTTAGAGATGAATGGAAGAAAGAAAGAGCCCACAAGTAGCAAAAAGTCCAGCCACAAACCTTCACACGGGATATGGAGGGATGAGAGTTCGGGGAGCATACCGTAACAGCTAGGCTGCTGCCAGAGATATCCTACTACAAGATTAAAAATAAAACATTTGCCACAAAAATTCTTAAGTTAGAAAGTACATTCATGGTTATTTTGTGCTGGAAGGGTGTGGAGAGGAAGGGAGTACAAACTGATGGCACAAGAATATTTATTTTCTTTACTGAGGGTATAAAAAAGTGACTATGCTTTTATAGCCTGTAAATTTAATGAGAAACAATTGTTGTACATTTAAAAGATGAAGTGTAAAGGATACAGATTATATTTCAATAAGCTATTTTTAAAAATTCCTCAGCACACAATGAGAATAGACAAATGAACAATTAACTATACTTCATCCGAAAGGCTCTGTCTAATGGCATAATGATAAGAATGTCATTCTTCTATTTGATTGAGAACAGTCTTGTAAATGCAGGCTGTATTCCAACAGGGATGCATCCTTGGCTGTGACAGTTGAGCTCCAACCTGGATCATATGGAGAAGAGATACACAGAGGTGGAGATAGCAAAGGACCAGTTACCTCTGGATCCACAGGGCAATGCTCACTGACTTGTGCCATACAAAAACAACCTGAAAAGCCTCTGCATTTCCTAGCTCACCCACAGGAATCCAGGATACATTACAGTCCTGAATAGCTTAGTACATTGGTTTCTAAATAAGCAAATACATAAATAGATAAATTAATAAATAACTTAATTCAACATTGTTAGCTTAATAATCGATTGTTAGGTAATTAAAGTGGAAACACCAATGATTTGTAAATCCAACTCATTAGGACACGATTTGGTAAACGAAGGGCATGTGATGAAGGATGCACATATTCCATTAAATTAGCAGATATTATCTCCATGCTGATTCAGAAGACAACAGTAAGAGCTTACTATTCCTGAGCCCTGGCTCTCAGATACATATAAAATATTCAGAAAAACTTGATGTAGCAACTACAGGTATTCCCATTTTGCAAGTAAGTACCTGAGTGTTTCTGGGTCCCAAATATTATCAAAGCTGACTATATGAAAAAAAAAACAATTTTCTTTTTAGTATTAGAACATTTCAAAGATCCTCATTTTAAAATACAGCATTGGCATCAAGCATATTCTCCAAGTCTAAGTTGAGTTAGCTTCAGTTAGAGCTAAAATGTTCTTAGATAATATATATTTTAGCAGTCCTATACGTAACAGTCAGGAGCCCTATATATTAAATAATATGAGTTTCTTCAGAAACTAAAACTAGAGACTGCAAGTCATCAAGTGAAGGTGCTTGCCACACAATCCTAGCTTTCTGAGCTCAATTCTTGGAACACACGTAAAGGAAGAAAACAGACTTCACAGAGTTGTCCTCTGACCTCCACAGGTGCTCAGTGGTATATATACCACTCCCCATTCTGCATGCCCTTAAACACAAACAATAATGAATACATTTATAAAGTGAAAAGAGAGCTATCTTATTATAATCCAGCAAAGCCTCTGATAGTTATATGTCCAAAGGAAATACAGTCAGTGTGCCAAAGAGACCTCTGCAGGCCTGTGCTCATAGCAGCACTCTTCACCATAGTCAAGGCATATAAACAATCTGTTCTGTGACCGCAGACTAGACTTTGAAATGGAGTATAAGTGATCCACAGAAAGAATAAAGTCCTTCCATCACTACAGAGTCTTCATGGTACAGGAAATAAACCAGGCACAAAGGGTTGTGCCTGTAAATTTTTCCCATGCAAAGTAGTATTGCTGTCATGCTGATCTAATCTATTGCTACTCCCCAGGCTCTGAGTATTAATTGACTGTATAATAAGATCCATCTCAATAATAAGAGCCAATCATTCTGTTGATTCAGATATGACCAACCTCAGCACCTGACTCTTATTTGTGACAACTCAGTACACACTTCCCAGTCATGAACCATCACTTCATGCTAATCTGACATACTAACCTCTGAACTAAACCAACAGACAAGATGCTCTCACACAACAGAACCAAGTTTGTACCATGTGATGGAAGCTGCTCGCACAGGAGTCAGACAGACACACCTGTCTGTCCATGTTCCTCTACAAGAAGCAGCAGCTACATTGTCTCTGGGCCTAGGAAGAATAGAGGGAGCAGCGGCACTTCTCTCTGCTCAGCTCTGCTTACACACCTCTCCTAGGCTTCGTGATAAATACTTTACAAATTCTATTTCATGTATTTGTTGATCGTGTCCCCCTGCCAAGAAAACTGTACTTAAAATCTGAAATTTTTGAGAGATTATCTAAATCCCAAATCCAATGATTCAGCACATGCAAACTTTATTTCATATAAAAATTATTGAAAATATTGTGTAAGGTTTCTGTGTATATGATGAAGTATATATGAAACAAAAATGAACTTTCTATTTATAGGTGGCTTTCATCTTGAAGACACTCTTGTATATATGTGAAGATATTTCTAAACATGGCAAAACACTTCCATTTCAAAGCGCTTCAGACAAAGGATATCAACCTACTGCACTATGCCCTTGTCTCTTGAATTCAGGGTAGTTTACTATTAACTGTCCCTAGTTTTATAAGCACATATTTGTAGAAATTGAAGAAATAAACCATGTGAAACATTTTTTTCCACTCCGGCAAAAACATTTTTTCTCTCTCTTTCCCAACCCCATTTCCTCAAATGTACCCACTTCTATCTTTTTTTTTTTTTTTTTTTTTTTTGAGGCATATCTGGCCACTTAGCCATTTCTTGTCCTCAGACTAAATCACATCATACCCAGAACTTGTTATTATTCTCTTTAGGCTGTATTCCTCAATGCTCATCAGACTTCCAAACTATCATACAATACTAGTTACTCTATATTTGGTGAAAACTGTTGTACTTGAGTCTTTTTTCCCCTCCTGGTACAATTCTAGCCTGACAGTGTGGTGTTGCATTTCTGCCTTGCCAATGGAGTGTTGAATAGCTGCCACTATCTATACATCTTCAGTGAGGCAAAATGCAGGAGCACTAGGCTACATTTCTTTCATGTTGCTGGGACAATAGGCTTACAGGACTCTGACACGACACTCGGGGAAGGCAAATATGCCGTCCTAAGATACAGGTCCCAGTCCATGTTTCTCCAGGTGAGAATCAGCGGTACTGGCATGAATGACTGTTGTTAATGGGCCCAAAGGTCTGTATCAAGCTTAGCTCAAAGTGGAGGAGATGCCCTCTGTGAGAGACTTAAGTGCTAGGAAGGTTTCCCCCATAGTGGTCCTTGATATAGGAGACATTCTTTGTTTGTCGAAACTGTTAATTCATGGTTGATGAGGATACATACAACTTACTCAAGATAAGTCAGAGATTAAACATCTTTTGAAGGGAAGGATGCCTAGGAAGAGATGCTTATTGGCTAAACACTCGGGGCCCCTAGATAACTCACAGCATGGAGAACTATAGGTTCTTTCCTATGTAACTTGTTGTCATGGCCCTCTTAGTAGGGCGTCATGGTCATGTGATCTAGGACAGGAATCTGGTCGGGAGCTAGTCCAAATTCCTGCCATTCTCAATTATGAGTTTTATCAGGGTTCTGAACTTTGCCTTCTTACCAGTTCTTCTGTCTGATGACATGGTCTACTGCCCACATGACACTAGCCCATCCATGTCACTGCCTTATTGCACATGAGTGTTCCCTCAAGATTTCTTCATTTTGTAGACAAGTGAGCTGTAACCATCAGTCACATATCCTTGAAATCAGTGGACTGTGGGTCTCCATTCTGACAGGGGGTTCTAGTGCAGAGGTTAACAGTGTTTCCTAGAATCAAATTTACCTGGAACTAAAAGCTAGTTGTGCATGTTAGTTTTATGGTCATGGACAGACCCTTAAGTTCTCTCTCAACCTCTAAAAAATGGGATGCATAAGAGTTTACTATAGGTGCTATGAGGATTAAAAGTTGTAGATGCAAAGCCCAGTGTGCAGCACTCCAAGCTTGAAACATATTACTATGCATGCATATCACCACACTCAGACCAATTATTTCTACAGCCTGACCAATGACAAGAGTGGCTGTGTGCTTTGTCTATTAGTGAAGCTTCAGTGCCTTATCCACAAAATGACTCTCATGATGATTGTGCACAAAGCAAGTCATGAACAGTTGTATTCTGACTGAACAAGGGATCAGTAATTGCTGGAAAACCATACAAAGCCTTTGGGATAAGCATATTATGTAGTATGAGGTCTTTAGCTTCACTAAATTCAAGAGAAGCTAAAGGCAGGCATCTGATGTAGTTGGAGTAGTGCCAGCTTCAAGACCAGAGTCTTCTTATCAAGAAAGACAAAATATTTGGATCTTGAAAGGACAGATAAGATGAAACAGCAACGATTTCCCATTACAGCAGAGATTAGATGATGCGTGCCCCACTTTGGAGCAAAGTAATTATACAAATGTTTCTACTTTGGTCAAAGAGAGTAGCAAAAGCCTGTTAGGACTGCTTGCAGCAAGGGAAAAATCTCAGAAAAATGATCTTAAGCAAAGGGGAAATTTTAAAATGTAAAAAAAAAAAAAAAGAGGAAAGGCGAAAACCATTTTCTCTGAGGTTCTCTAGAGCAGCAATTCTCAGGTTTAAAGTATAAACATACCACATGGTGATCTAATTAACTATGGTCCCAATCTGCTACAGTAGTACAGAGATGTGGTGCATGGGTCTGAATATCTAACAAGCAGGTTAGTGCAGACATGGAGTAGTGGAGCTGGAAGGGGTCTGAGTGGCAATGCAAAGTCAACTGCAGGTCATTAGCTCAAACCAAATTGCCAGGCAGTGACTTTTGTTTCTTTCTACCATGGAGCATCCTACTGTGTCTCTGTATATATTCTTGTATACACCCCCCCAAACACAAACATTTTGGAAACTATTTGAATACTGTTATTAGTGAAAGGTCCCATGAAGGACAGAGGTGGCACCTCACATGGGGGTTTTAGGGACTGCTATCTACAATGACAGAAATAAGAACATACAACCCAGCATGAAGCCCTATCGTCCAGTTTTTCCTTACACTCATACTTTTGTGTTGAGCCTTTGTTGTAATGCTGGTAGGTCTGGTATCTATCTCTGCTCCCATCGGGCAGGTCTAAATGACCAGATGACTTTTCACTAATAAGACCATCTGATCATTCTGACACGCAGGCTTGGAGCAGAAAAATGGATCACTGTCATGAGATATTAAAACGTAGGACCAAGTGAGGCATTTAAAAGTGACTGAGGCTTAGTCTTCATGAGTGGATTAACCAATTCAAGCAACTAGTGAATTGGTGAATTAATTATCTCAAGTGTGGGTCTGATTGAAAGCCAATTCCCTAGGGTTTCCACATTTCCCATCTTTCACCATTTGTCTTAGTTACTTTTCTATTGCTGTGATAAGACACCATGACCAAGGCAACTTATAAAATGAAGTGCTTTACAGTTTCAGAGAATTAAAGTCCATGATGGCAGAGCCATGACATGGCAGAAAGAACAACTGAGAGCTTATACCCTGAACCAAAAGTTGGAAGCAGACAGGAACACTGACAATTGTACAAGTCTTTTGAAACTTCCATGACCACCCACAGTGACCCATCTCCTGAAATAAGGCCACATCTCCTAATCCTTTACAGTTTCACCAAATCGGGACAAGTATTTAAATATATGATCCTTAGTGGGCATTCTGGTTTAAACTGCCACATCATTAGATACCCTCTACTGCTGGAGGACCCAGTCAGAGCAATGAACACCACCAGGTGCAACCCTATTTGGCTTAAGAGAAAACTCTCCCTTATTCCATTTAGGGTGAGATCCATGGATTTTATTTGGGACTGCCCTCCTAGAACAACATGCATCTCCATCCTCTCTTCATATGCTCACAGCAAATCTTGCTCATGTTGCCCCATCCCTTGACTGGAGTTCACCAACATCCACAGAAATATATGTGTATCACATTTGCATCAATTGCAGTAGAGCAATTTGAGCTTCTCTCCAACAGTACATCATCAAGTTACTAAAGCCAACAAATATCCCACAGCCAAGATAGAAGTTATGATCTTTACAAATGATGAGGTATGCTAGTAAAGAAATCAACTAAGAGAACACAAAGATAATTTTCATCCCATTTCATGTCCACAGACATCCAGCCCCTCAAGAAATAGCACAGAACACAAGACAGTTTGCTTCCTGGCCTCAGACTTGCAGGAATGGAAGAGGATGGTAATCTTTTTGTCAGAATTTGCCTAGAGGGATAACTCCCTCATGAGCACAGCATCATCTTACAAAGTCTTTTCTTGACTCTGATTATAGAATGACCAGCCGTATAAGCCAAAAATAACAAGTGTGTTTTCCTTTAAAACCAAGGCCTTTTATCTTTCCATTGTCTGAGCTCTGAATGTATGTGTGTCTTCCCAGGATTTTGATTAAAAGCACATTGCTTGACAAGAGATTAATATTTCTCTCTTTGAGCTCCAAAGCTCATGAATGTTTCTGGGCTGTAAGAATATTTGTAAAAAGCCTCCATTTCTCTTAGAATCATGTTGCTGAAGAACTCAAGGAATTCTCCCATAGATCGGGCTGTTATCCAGTAAGCAGACAAACATAGGACCAACTCTGCTTCCCAAGAGCAGCTGGCTCTTTCAATGCCTGTCAATGTTCCTTTAAAATCAATCAAACCCTCCAGTGAAACTTACCCAGAACTATCCATAATTTCCATTCACCCTGATTCATGACTCTAACATAATCTAGACTAAATTTTGTTCATTATAATAGTGAGCTCCCTTTGGAGAGGAGGTCCCTCACACCCAAACTGGACACGTGATGTAACCTCATACTTACATGCTCTGGAATGCGGCCTCTCTGCTTGGGATCAGTGCTTTTTGTGCAAATCTGCCTAATTTTCCCACCACAGCCCTTTGCTTTAAGAATGCTCTTTGTGTGCCCCTTACTTGCTATAAGTAGTAAACCTCTTTTCTCTCTTTTATGACCTAGTTGGACCTTTGCTGTCAACCTGCTACAATGAGTTAGAGTGAGATAACCCCAAAACAAATACATGTTTCTCAAAGTCCAGTCCTCACTGTCCCTCAAGATCAAGTACACATTTTTCTACATTTTTCTGGAAAGTGCCTACATGAATAGCAAAAGATAACCCTGACATCTTTGTTACCTATGTCAGTTTTCTTTAAGAAGAATCTAGGAGGCCATCAAGTTGTTGCTCTGGTCAAAGAGGTGAGGTATCATCTACCTAGTTCATCACCCAGATGATATCTCCAGGCCTGTATTTACTTAGTTGGCATCTTTTTTATGTAGTAACTTGACAAGGTTGAAATAAGTGGTGGATGCATCCAGTCACCCAAGACAGCCTTAAAACTCTTCTCTTTGTTACAAAGACACATGATGCCCTCATAAAATGAAATCATGTCTGTTTGCTTCTAAGACCATTTTTGGACCTTTGGTCAGAGAAGTAACATACTTGACTGCAGTGAAACCTGGGTGGCTCGTGCTATCTCAGTGGCTCTGTGCATCTTTGAGTACCAGCTCCAGAGTGTGAATACTTCCATGCATATAAGAGCTATAACTGAAGAATTCCAGTGGTACATTCCCTCTGCTTAAAAGTAGTGCTCCTCTGTAGGCATCAACATTTCTTTTCAATAAGAAAACTGGTTTAAAGTGGAAAAACGCTGAGCTGTCACTCAGATTCTTGTATGCCTCAGAATTCTATGTGGGGCTGCTGCCATGTTGCACTGATGCAGGTTTCCTGTCAACTTTCCTCAAATGGATGAAATGTTCCTATGAGAGAGAAACTACATAGTACTCATATTTCAATTCTCCTTAACTAATAAAGTGATTCTGATTCAAACCTTAAAAAATAACAAATTATCACTTGGAGATATATATGTATATTTCTTGTTGTGTTTTATTAATTTTTGTCTTTTGAGACGGGATTTCTCACATAGCCTTGGCTGATCTAGAAGTTACTTTGTAGATTAGGCTGGCTTTGAACTCAGATATCTACCTGCTTCTGCCTCTGCCACCGGAGTTCTGAAATTAAAGGTATTGGCCACCACTCCCCAGCTGGTTTTGTACATTTTAAGCAAGATGTGCCACATAAGTCAAAGTATGCCTGATTTCTCTAGCTAATTTGAAGAAGCATTGATTGATAGGTTTTTTGTTTTGTTTTGTTTTGTCTTTTTTTTTTTTTTTTTTTTTTTTTTTGGTTTTGGGTTTTTGCTGAAGAAATGACTACGTAGAAAACAGCATTATATGAGTTTGGGGAAGGGGAGACCTGAAAGCAAATTTAGATTTAATTGAGAAACATGTTCTTTTTTAGTAGTGAAGAGAGTAGAACAGAAAATTAATGAACTTCTCTAGGTTTGACTTGGCTTGATTGTTAATGGGCCTCTGTTCTTCCTACCGACCCTTGTGTTTACCCTGTGCCAAAATACACTTTTCCTTTTCAAGTCCACTCTAACCGGCTTAAGTGAGAATGATTTAGTGCAAGATATTTAGGGAGTGATCAAGGAATCAAGCACAGATGTTCCAAGGCCTGAAGCAATGCAGCTGGACCCAGAGGCCTCATTACTACCTGTTAAGCTGCAGGAGTACAGCAGAGATGGACAGGGTACTGCAGTCCTTGTCAGCATCCCAGGAAGAGCAAAGCACAAGCTGGGACCCAAAGTCCACACTGCATCATGGGCTTCCTCTGGCAGCACTGCCCTTTGAGCTGCATTAAATGATTGAAATCTTTACACTCTCTCATCTTTTTCATAGCTTTCCAGTGTCTGTCACCTAAAATGTGAAGATGAGAACTGACATGGCTGTTTGGGGAGCCAACTCTATTATCTTCTATATGAACTAAGGGGTTCATGACACAAAACCAAAACCTCAAAAAACCTCAAGCACTTCGGGGCCACTTTAAGAGGCTCAAGCAAGTGAGTGACACAGATCTGTGACTAGACAAAAGGGTTCACCCTGGCTTCACACATCCCCAAACACAGATTTTAGATAGTGTGAGAACACACAGGACTTCAGACAAAACAATTGATTCACTTGTCTTTATTATCTTTATGAACTATCTATGCATGTTCTTGGCTCATTTTTCATAGATGATTACTTGTCAGTTTTTCTGATTAGTTAGCAAGAAATTTCTTGAGACAATGTAGCTCTTTGAAATGTATATTGGAAGTTGTTTTTTTTTTTTTTTTTTTTTCTTTTCCATTTGCTTTCAGCTGCTGCTGGTTTTCTTTCTATTTTGTAAAAGAATTTTACAGTCTTCATAGACAAATCAACTCAACCTATTTGTAAGGAAAGAAAAATGCCAATATAATTACAATTTGCAAACCAATAGAATTTAATGACTGTGTCACTATAAAACAAAGCATAGCAAAACAAAACAAGAAGCTTGATAAATCAGGTTTTTTGAAAATTGTTATTTTTTTTTTTTTGGTATATTTATTTTTCCCATCCACAGAATTTCTTGAAAATTCACCTCATGATAAACCTTATTTGAGTTTAAAAGATCTTTATAACATCAGCAGAGCCTAGATGCCTGCCTAACACTCTGATGAATGAGGAAGGGTGATATTTCCACCCCAGGCAAACTATTCCTGTAGAAAATGACAGTGATCCTGTGTCACACTTGGAAACCTCGTGTAGGCTTTCCACTTACAGACAAGGATGCTGAGAAAGGCTAGGATAGCATATGTGTCTCAGAAAAGAGGCAAAGCACAACTGAACTTTTATGCCACTGGAAGCCTAAATGGCATCTGAAACTGAGAACTATTTCCAGGTTACAGAAATAAGTGCAATTGTAATAAAAAGACAAGTAGCTTTGAATGTTCTTGTGAATATGTCCTTAAAGCAATAAAAATTTAACTGAACTAGTAAAATGAGACACTATTATACCAGTAGAAACAAGTTAACAACAATTGGCTTTAAATCCAGTGGCAGTCAGGTGAAACTAATTAAGAGAGCCAGCAATTGTCAAAGGGTTAAAGCCTCTTTAACACTTGCATGGGTGTGAGAGTATTCTGTTCCCTCTAGGGGTTCCAACAGCTGAGGACAAAGGGAAAAAAGGGCCATTTATAGGTCTCAAGAGCAGACCCTGCAAGGAGGAACAAAAACAGCAAGTGCAAGTGAATGGCCATGGACCACAGGAACAGACAGCATTCCTGCTATTTGGAAACAGTTGGCACTGCAAGCAGGCAGATCCACGTTGGAGTGTGTGTTTGGAAGCTAAGAAGCACAGTATTCAGATTGTAATACTAGGACTAGCAAGATGTCTCAGTGAATAAATACACTCACTACCATGCCTGAAGACCTAAATTGTTAGTTCTCTAGGAAACATGGGGTAGAATGAGCAGTCAGACTCCTATATGTTGCCTTCTGGCCTGCACAAGCCTCATACAGCACATGCGTCTCTCCAAGCCCTCTACACACACACACACACACACACACACACACACACACACACACACACACCACATTAAATTATAATGTAATTTAATTTAAAACTTCTTTGTTTAAAAATTTTGAGTAGTAAAGTCTACAAAGGAACAGACCACATTTAAGAGACTTCATGCAACAGTGGTTATGAGCATTTGCTGCTCTTTCAAAAGACCTGGGTTCAGTTTTCAACATTCACATAATGGCTAGTCCCCAGGGATGTGACTTTAGCTTCCTTCAAGTCTCCAAAGGCACCTGCGCATCTATGGTGTCTATACATACATATATGCAAACAGTCATATACATAAAATAAAGATAAATTTTAAAAACAAGACAAAAACACACAACTGCAAGAGATTTCAGCTTCTTTTACCTATAGTGGCAAAGGGCGAGGAATCACTATAAACTATTGTTCAGGTGACAAGGGAATACTTGAAAAGAGGGTGGCTTGGCACTTTTATCCCTTAAACAAGCTGTTAAATGAGAGATGTAGTTTTAGAATCTGGAATAAAGGCATTCATTTCCTCATCTACTCCTTCTCATTCCACCAGGGAAAATAAGAATGAGACCACCTGTTGAAATTAATCATGGCTGTTACACAGAGGAGTGGTATCACTCCTTGCAAACACATAGGCAGGGGCATGTCCTACACACTGTACTCTGAGGCTTCTGGAAGTGAATAGAGGAAACGGCAGGGCCAATGCTCTGTTATCAGACCTTAAGGGCTGTTTGGCTTGGTTTGTGATGCGAAGGTCCTCAATATTCTCAATGGTTGCTGCTCCTGAGATGGTCTCAAAAGAAACTAGCATGCAACCTTAGACAGCGTAGGGCTACTGGGACTGTGATGCCATGTGGTTCTTTCTCCAAACTCACATTTTGAGCTCATAGTCTGCCTGATGCTGCAGAAAACTTCTCCTGCATAACACCTACTGTAATACTGGACAGGCATCATGTTAGCACTGACCAGAGTTCCTGGAGTTGGCCTGGACATTGACATGCATTGCTATGCCACAGGCAGCATGCCATTCACACATAATAGAACAAACAAATTAATAATGCATCTAACTACTGTTAGGATGAGGGTAAAGTACTCTAGTAGTTTAAATTTTAATTCTACTCATTTAATCAATCATTTGGTACTCATCATAAAATACTGTCTTAAATGCTGAGGGCTGCTATGAACACATCTGTAGCTGTCTTTACACACACACACACACACACACACACACACACACACACACACACAGAGGAAAAATTTCAGAAAGTGGCAGCATTGAGGAATGTAACTAACAAGTATGTGTCAGCCAGAATTAATAACTTGCTGTATCCCACAGAAAGTAGGAGAGCTTCCTGAGCAAGTATGAGCCCCACAGAAAGTATAAGCCCTGAAGAAATACTGGATCCTATTAAGCACATAGGAAATCTGCCCACAGACCCCGGGGAACCTAGAGGCCATGGCCTCCCTTCCTGCTCCCCTCTTCTATTCTATATTTAATTTCTTCACACTTTTTCAGGAAAGTTCTTTCCTGAATCCAAAGTGAGATCACAGAAAAGCTTAAAGAGACTATGGCTTAATCAAAAAAGGAAAGAAAAAAGAAGGAAGGAAAGAGAGATTGGGAGAGAGAGAGAAGAACAAAGAAAGGAAGGAAGGAGAGAGAAAAAAGAGAGTGGGGGTATTTTGCCACAGAGCACACAACCTTGGCATTAGATCCAGATGTCACATGAATAGTATTCTTCATTATCACTGCTTCTTATGCCGGAAAGTGGATTTTCAGCGACTTTACATCTAAGCCAGGCAGACTGTGACTTTCCCCATAAAGCATAGAAAAGCCCATGTCTTTAACAAGTCTCTGAAAGCATGTCCAGAACCAGGGAGAGCTACACGCTGCCCATTCATGAGTTGTCCCCCATCTAATCACACACAATTTATTTTCACTACAGAGAAGCAAAGGTCTCAATCCTTTTAAAAGCGAGGAGGCCTCCACCAGATGGAATGACTAATTCTGTTTGATGAAATCAGGAAGGTGTTAATGCCTTTCTCAGACAGAGAGCTATTTGAGAATTGTCAGAACACACCAAAACACCACACAAAACTTCAGTTTCCTGAATAACCTGTCAACAATTATAAATCTACCTACTCCTACAACTATTAGAGATATAAAGCCAGCTTAGTAACAGAAAAAAATGACTGTCTGCTCATCACATGAACAGGTGTAAGTAATGCTTGTTTGACACCAGACGCCAACATTTATCACAAAAGTGTTTCTATCAAGAATTAAATGAATTGGAAAATACCCAACTAAATAACTTGGGTTAAAATTATTCACATGGGTGGGGTTGGGAGGGCGTGGTGCATTCAAAACCAGCACTCAGGAGGCAGAAGCAATCAGATCTCTGAGATCAAGGTCAGCCTGGGCTATAGAGTAAGGTCCTGGACAGCCAGGGTTATGGGAAGAAACCTTGTCTTGAAACAAACAAAGAAGTATTCACATGGCCATCATTTTTGCCACTCATCTAAAAGATGAGAAAAAAAAGTAAGTTATTTTCTGCCTTTAAAAATTACAAAAATAATTTATCTCAATTCTTGATATGATTATAACAATTAAAATAAAAACCCTAACACCGTGTGTGTGTGTGTGTGTGTGTGTGTGTGTGTGTACATGTATGTATGTGATGTATATTCATGTGTGTGCACGTTCACTGTGGAATTTTATCCTAAGAAGAAAAGCATTTATTTATTTGCTTTCAGTTACTGGTTTTGTTTTGAGACAGGTATTATGTAGCCCAGGCTGTCCTTGGACTCCTGATTCAATTTTCTCTACCTGCTAAGTGCTGGGATTATCCTTAGGTGTCAACCACCCTTAATTTATGTGGTGCTGGGTAGTAGTAGCACCTGAAACTTTATGCATGCCAGTCAAGCTATTCTGACAGCCTCATACAGCTACAACTTAAAGTAATAACTACTAAGCAAGTTAATTTATCCACAAGAAATAATTGATTCCAAAGGTATATGGAAATTTTTCTTCTAATACTTTTTGCTTTCACCTTGAAAATACAGAACTGGTACTAGAACTCAATGTCTGGTATCTTAGGATAATTTCATACAAAACTACCTAGTAGAATAGTATTCTGGTCCTTGTTCTTGTGAGGATCATATGCCCCAGTACAGGGGAATGCCAGGGCCAGGAAGCAGGAGTGAGTGGCTTCAGGAGCAGGGTTGGGGGAGGGTATAGGAGACTTTGGGGATAGCATTTGAAATGTAAATGAAGAAAATATCTAATAAAAAAATTAAAAAAAATGATTTACCTTTTTAATAGTTTATAATGTATTGAGAAGATTCATATGATGTAGCATGCATAGTTCCTAAGTAATAAATGACTACCTAGCTGTAAAGTGTCTGAGACTTGAATGTGTTTGTGTCATCTGTTGAGTCTTCATCTGTTCCCCCAACAGAGCTTTATCTGGCATATGGGGCAGGTGCTCAAGAGTTAGCAAGTACAGGATGAAAGCTGGTGTGGACATTTTAGGATAGAGATAGCAATTTCCTATAAGACTGAGCATTCTTCTCCTATATAGTCCAGCAGTTGGGTTACTTGGACTCAACAAAAAATAAGATAAAAACTTATATCCATGTAAAACACTGCATGTAGCAAGCACAGAAGTGAATGCTCACAGTCAGCTATTGGATGGATCACAGGGCCCCCAGTGGAGGAGCTAGAGAAAGTACCCAAGGAGCTGGGGGGATCTGCAACCCTATAGGTGGAACAACAATATGAACTAACCAGTAACCCCTGGAGCTTGTGTCTCTAGCTGCATATGTATCAGAATTTGACCTAGTCGGCCATCAGTGGAAAGAGAGGCCCATTGGTGGTGCAAACTTTATATGCCTCAGTACAGGGCAACGCCAGGGCCAAGAAGTGGAAGTGGGTGGGTGGGGGAGCATGTGGGGGACTTTTGGGATAGCATTGGAAATGTAAATGAAATAAATACCTAATAAAAAAATAATACCAAAAAAAAGAATTGGAAGGGAAAAAAAACTGCATGTAGATATTTATTGAAGCTTTTTTCATAATTAGTACACACTGGAAACAATCAACATATCCTTCAGTGGATAGATGAATAAACTAGTGATTAATCTATATAATTGAATGTTATTCACAAGTTTAAATTGATAAGTTGTCAAGCTACTGAAAGATATGGAAGAACCCCTAATGCATGCTGCTGTGAAAGTGACAGTAGACAGCAACATACAAGTGGGATTTCAACTGCAGGACACCTTGAAAAGAAAAAAACTGTACACAGACACAAACATCAGTGGGTTTGCACATCCAGGGTTGGAGCAGAAGGCAGGAGTGTTGGAGACCATACCGTGAGAAAGTAGGCCTTTCACAGCTTCCCACCCTAGTAAGCCAAATGGCCTTGTGCTAAGGAGCTGGTCATCACCCCCCCCCCTCCCTATTCCTTTCCTGGCACCTGAGGCCGTAAAAAGCTGAATTATAGTCTCCTCTTCCTTATCTCTTCCTGACTCCCAAAACTTCTAAGGACCTGAGTTATGTGCTGAGCCCAGCCTGACACCCAAGGCTGTCAAGGAGGATTCTACATTCCGGAGATAGACTCAGAGTGCCTCCCGCCTGCAGCCTGAATTCGGTCTTCAGGTCCACAGATGCCCACTTCTTTGTTCTTAGTTAATTCCCCCTCAACCCCTCCCTATTTCCCTCGCTGTGTGCTTAAAACCTGGCATTTCAGCCTAATAAACTGAGACCTTGACAGGAATCCTCCTTGGTCTCCGCTTCTCTTTCTAGCTCATTTCTCTTCAGGTTTGTGGTCCCCCTCGCACCCACGAATAACTGGGTCCTGCTGGACTGGACACAGGAGAATAATTAAAGAGAGCAGAGGAGATTTGGGAGGAAACAGCTAAACTAGTCTTTATGGTAATATAATGGTAAATACATGCCCTTAAACACTTCTTAAGCCCATAAAATATACAATTATAGGTTGTCACCTTACAAGAATATGTCAATAGTCATACTAATTTGAACAAATGTACCATGCCAACCACAACAGGGGAACCTCCAAGTGGCATCTGGGAAAAGTGACGGGGGCACAAGGGACATTCTGTACTTCCCAGACAACTTTTCTATAAAGTTACTGCTCAAAGGAATTTACAGTGGAATAAAAGGAGGAGGTCTCAAAAGTCCCTTCCTTGGAAGGCTGTTTATGGAGCTGTTTTGAGCCATGACATAAAAGCACCAAATGGTGAAGATTCATCACACCCTAATAATCTGAATGGTTTACATTCAGGGTGTCCCTGCAACTCATCTACACATATCTTATCTAGGTTTGAATTTACATCCCTGCACAGAAAAAAAAAAAAAAAAAAAAAAAAAAGCAAAAACCTATTCTGACATTGGAGCCTGAGCAATAGTCAAAATGGGGTTGGAATTTTGAGTTAGGTCTTTTCAGCCTCATAAATAAATAAATAAATAAATAAACAAATAAATAGCAAAATTAGGCATCTCTGGCTCAGGAAATGGGTCACTCAGAAGGCTGTGTTCCATGAACCTCCAACTTCTCTTGAGACTGTTCTAGCTAACTTGTAAGATTGTGAAAGCCAGCCCTCCTCATGTGTATGCGTTAATAGCCACTGTGCAAGTTCAGGGTGATTATTACTGACTTGTTACATGCCCATTAATTATCCGCTACACTGTATTTAGATGTAGTCTGGTAAATCTTTTTAATTGCCTAGGCTGCATTTACCAAGCATCTTTATTTAACATGTTCCTAACTCTGTTTATGTTTATGCCTTTTCCGATAACTCATTAAATTGAGTCTTTAACTACCAGTACCCGACTCTTTAGTGATAACTCTGTCATACCCACCTCCCCACTTTTATTTTGTACATTCATTGTAGCATACTTTAAAGCTCTTAAGTCCTACGCTCAGCCATGTTTTCATTTCCCTGACTGATGAGCACATGGGCACCTTCCTCTAACACTGCTAAAGTGAGGTTGTAAAGTAGCATTATACAAACAAGTGTTTGACTGTATTCTGAGTCTCTCCACTACTCTCAAGATCACTTATCTAAAAAAAAAAAAAAAAAAAAAAAATTAAACCAAGTTCAGATCCCTTGGAAAGTCACTCATAGCCCTGTTAAAGTTCAGATCCAACTGCCCTTCCCACTTACTAGAATCCTTTGCCTCAGACATGTTGTTTTAGCCCTTTATACAATAAAAGAATGCTCCTATGTCCATTGTGATGATTTGTATAAGTTTAGCCCAGGAAGTGGCAGTATTTGGTGTGGCCCTGTTGGAATAGGTGTGGCCTTGTTTGAGTATGTTTGTCACTTTGCGCATGGGCTTTCAGACTCTCCTATCTGCCTAGAAGCCAGTCTTCTCCTAGTAGGTTTTAAATGAAGATATAAAACTCTCAGCTCCTTCTACACCATGCCTGCCTGGATGCTGATGTGCTCCCACTTTAATGATGATGGACTGAACCTCTGAAACTGTAAGCCAGACCCAATTAAATGTTGTCCTTATAAGAGTTGTCTTGGTCATGGTATCTGTTCACAGCAATGAAACCCTAACTAAGACATGCACATTCTTTTCTTTGTGCTTGGTATTTGTTCAGTGTAACTCAGTAACTCCCACTTACCCTATTTTATTAAACAGTTCTGTCCTTAACCTTCAGAATGTAGGCCACTTTTGAATCATAAACTATTAGAAATTACAGCAACTCTTACTAGTCAGGGAAAACCTGGAATAATCTAGTATCTCTGGTGTATTTATTCTTGGCAAAAAATGCCATTGAATTAAAAAGAAAAATGATAGTGGATGTGTTTAATGGAATGTCACCAAAACAATAAAGTAGGATCAGTGTGCAGCTAGAGAGCCCTATCAACACTAGTCAGTCCACATGCAAGGGGCACCTTGGATTTCTTTTGATTATTAGATGTGTCTGATTCTGAAATTTTTGAATTGCTTGCAAATCTAGCATTTGCATATGCTTGTCCTCTGAGAGAGATCTCAGGAGATGAATCTCAAGTAATGCCACATACTTGAAGAGCAGATAAAGGAGAAAAGAAGGGGAGTTCTTCTGTGCCTTTGAGTATGTGGTAGAGTTAATTCTTAAGTTATGGAATACAACACTAGCATATTTGAAGCATGATTGCCTGAAAATGAGAACACAAATACAGGCTAATTACATACTATTCACATGGGAATGAACCTTAGACATTAATTTTTATTGTCATAAAATATCCACACATATTAATAGAGGTTTGATAAAATTGTCCTTCATTGGGGAGACAACACCCTCAACTATAAACCTCATGGTAGCATTGTAGTTGTAGGAATGAATTACCTCTTTTAGATTTGTTAGCTATTGGCTTCACAAAGATCCCTATCCATTACAGGCTCCCCTCTAAACTTAAGGGGAAGACAATATCATGGAAGACACTTGTTTGAAGCACAGAACATAAAGACACTAGAATGTGAGTGCCTGAGGAGAAAAGAAATCTGAATCTTCCTTAACCTGTAGTTATAGGCAGTTGAGAACCACCCAATAAGGATACTGGGAACCAAAATTGGGTATTCTGAGAGAGAAGTAAGTTCTCTTAATGTCTGAACCATCTTTCTAGCTCTTAGTACATTTTAGTTGCACATTTCTGAATGGAAACAATATATACTTTCTTCCTAATAGGTATCACATAAGCATGAAGCATTGTGGATGTAATTGATCCACAATTTCTGTACTTGAAGTTTGGTCTATCACATCAATATCAGTCATAGTTTATAAAAAGAACCCAATCCAGATAATAAACAGGGAGGCTTCCCTGAGTACATAATTCAATAAGCTATGAGATGAGAATCTATATTCAGTGTAGAACTACAAGGGACATCAGCTGAGCTGACCCTGTTCTCTCTTATTTTAAAGTGCAGAAGAAAAGAGCAAAGCCAAGACTGTGTGTCTCCTACTCCATTGTCAGGAAAACATTTATAGTTGATCTTGACTAGTTTCTACTGGTGGCATTGTAAAGACAAATTCCCTGAGGTCCTCAGCATAGTTGGCTATTTTGGCAGGTAGGGAAATGTTTCTCCACCTCACAGTCTTGTATTAGTCTCAGAACAGTAATAAAGAAGGGAAGCTTGAGGCTTGATAACATAATGTTGTAGGTAAACATAGGTGTTTGCTATTTGGTCCCTCTGAGAACCCGGGCAAGTCTTTATTCTTTTCTGAACCTCAGATGGGACATCTTACAGGACATCTACATTGGTTTTTGCAAAATAGCATCCTTAATGTCCTCACCAAATGATGTTTACTGTATACCAAACAAGCCCACCATGCCACTAGCCATTAAGCAGAGGAAAGGTAGGAATCCCAATAAGCTTCCACATAGAAAGGGATTTTTGTCCCCCAAAGAGTCAGAATACGTCAGTAGGTCATTTATTTTGTAAACTCCATTGTTGACCTGCTTAAGTCTTCCCCATTATTTGAAACATTTCATTTTAGACTTCTCTTTTTCTTTCCTCAAGAAGCTCTGACATTCTGCGGCTAACAATTTCTAATAGAAACAGAATGAAAATTGTGTATGTAATTTTATGTAATAGCCATAATGTAAAAATAGTAAAAGAGGGCTGGGCATGTAGTTCAATATATGTTTAGTATACACAAGGCATTAATACACACACACACACACACACACACACACACACACACACACACACACAGAAAATACAAGTGGAATGTATTTTAATCATGTATTTTATTTAACTCAATAAACATAACCCATCATGAGTTTAACCTATAACTAGTGTGAAATGTTTAGTAGGCACCCATTTTCCTTTTGTCATACCAAGTTCCTCAAGTACCCATGTAATAACTCATGTTGACTCAATCACATCTCAGTAGGAAACAGATTTATTTTAGATGATTTATAGCTATTTATCAATTGTAGCTAACAAACCAAAACCCCCACAGTTGTCTGCAGTCTAGGGCCATTACCACAGCCTTCTGATTAACATCACCTCTTCCAGTGAGGGTTGAATCATGTCCTAGCACCTAAAGGATGGGGACCTTGGTAGCAAGTGTAACAAGACAGCAACACCACATGGTGCAGGAAGGAGACGCCAAGGGAGAAGTATTGAGAAAAGTACTACTTCTGGTGTGGCCACACTTCTCTAGGCTGCTAATATAAATGGAGGAAACTGAATCATGCACAGATATAATATGTATTAGGTAACCATTTCACTATCATTCCATTATAATATATAGACACAGGGCAGACAAGATGGCTCAAGTGAGTACACAAACCTGTTGACCTGAGTTCAATCCCTGGAAGCCATATAAAGTTAGAAGGACCGAACCAACTCCAGGAACTTGATCCCCTGACTTCCACATGAACCTTCTGACATGCATGTCCCCACCATCAACCATATATTGACTATAGTAGTAAAATACATTTAAAATAAAATAAAACAAAGACACCTATTTTGTCATTTTGTTGAAGGTTGCATTTCTCAGTTGGGAGGACACCAGCACAGTTATTTCTCATACCATGACTGTGTCTTGGGGGCCTCACAGGTTGTGAGGAAGTGAACTGCATGGCAATGTTTGTTCATTAGAAAACACTGCTTATTGTACATTAATACCCAGATAATTTGTGGCTAGAATTTGTAATTGTTTTAGGTCTAAAGGCATAGTTCCTGCTTCAGCCTTCTTTCCCAATACAGACAACACTGAAATTGTAAATTGGGTGACCTCCAGACATGTCCTCACTCTGTGCCAAATGGAAATTCATGTGGTCTTTGTTGGTCTTTAAGACAATTCCTAATTCAGAAAAATATGAGTGGTGTGTCACTACAAGCCCATTCTGCTTCTCTGAGCAAATGCATGTCATTTGTACCCCATTATATCCTCCCAGTATCACTTACTTTGCATTGCTTGCTTTCCTTAGCATCCACCTCCTACACTACCCAAGTGTGTTACTTTTCACACCACCAAGCTGGCAGTTCCATCCCTCAAGACAGAAGTTACACAGGACTTTGACCCTATATGAACCTGCAAAAGAAAGACACTCAACATATCAAATTAACTACATTGAGGTCAATTCTCAGACATGAAAAACATGAATCCTCAGGCATTTCTTAAAGCGTGTGTGTGTGTGTGTGTGTGTGTGTGTGTGTGTGTGTGTGTGTGTGCATGTGAGCATATGTGTGCACTTGAGTTCAGATCCCTGTAGAGGACAGAGAGGGCATTGGGTACCTTGAACATGGAGTTATAGCTGGTTGTGAGTTACCCAATGTAGGTGCTGGGAACTGAATTTAGGTCTTTTATAAGAACAACTAGTGCTCTTAACCATGCAGCAATCTCTCTAGCCCCAAACCCACAGACTTTAAATAAAGGTTTAAATGTTTTTGATTCATTCACTAGAAGAAGACTTCATATTCTTGCTTAAGGTATTATCTACAAAGCAATTTCTCTAACCAAAAGCAACTTGAGTTTATTTACTTGGCTTACAGGTTTACTTGGCTTACAGGTTACAGTCCATCAGCAGGGGAAGTCAAGGTAGGAACTGAAGGCAAAATCCTGGAGGCAAGAACTGAAGCAGAGGCCATGGAGATGCTGCTTCCTGGCTTGCTCATAGACTCCTGCTCAGCTTCCTGTTTTATACATCCAAGATGACCTGCCCAGTCATGACATTGTCTATAGTGGATTGAGTCATCTACATGTATCATTGATCAAGACAATGTCCCACAGACATGCCCATAAACCAATCTGGTGGAATCAATTGGTTTCTTCTTCTCAGGTGTCTCTAGTTTGTGTCAAGTTGACAAAAACTAAACAATACAAGTGTTTGTGAGAGTTATGTCTGTTCTTTGATATGTCAAGATATGCAATTTGGCTTCATGAATAAAATTATTCTAAAAAATGCATAAAATTACAAACAAGCATGTGTATAAACTGCATTAGAAGCATACATGAATTGTGTTCAGACTTGGATCCCACCCCTAAGACTTTAATTATGCATATGTAAATATTCAGAACTCCATTAAAAAGTGGGAAATCTAAGCCAGTTTTCCTCTCAAAATTTTTGTTAAGGTACACTCAAATTTTACCACAGGTTTATGTATGGCCCTTGTTCTACATTCTTTCCATTAAATGATGTGTGCTTGCTTGACTCCTCTGAATGGTGATTTCCTGTTTTGTTTTGTTTTGTTTTGTTTCTTATAATATAAAATTGTCAGTATGGTTTTTGATGCTAAGGTCCTGTTCTCCAATTGGATCTTGATCTGTCAGTAAAGAAAGCCATGGGCCAATTGCTGGGTGGAAGGTACAGGTGGGTCTTCCAGTTCCCTGGAGGAAAAAGGGAGACACAAGGAAGGAAAGAAAGAGTTTTGCCATGCTTTGAAGGGAGAAGAAGCCAGAAGCTATGTAAGGTACACTACTATAGGTGGGTAGTCAGGGATGTTTGGCAGGAGCTAGATGGGGTAGCCACTGATGTTTAGGACAGGTGAGAGGTACAAAGTATTGATAAGGGCATAACTGTCCAGGCAAAAGATAGTAGCATCCAACAATTGTACCAAGAAGAGAAATTGAAAATGAACAACTGTGTGTGTGTGTGTGTGTCTTTTATCCGAGAATTCAAGGGAAATTGGGCGGAGTCTGGTAGTGTGGCCACTGCCCTGAAGAAAGGTGGGTAGAACAAAGGTACAACACAAAATATCAAGTCAAAAACTTTCCGACAGTGCAGCCCACTGGCATTCTGAATATTGAGTACGTCTCATTGGCCTGATCACTTCTACAATTCAAACTTTGCTTCTTTTTACAGACACACCTAATAGGAATTTGGGAAGACTGATGAAGCACTACTAAGCTTGATGGTGACATAGTTTAATAATGCCATCATTGTTGATTCACCACTACTGATCCTAAGATTTGAAAGCCCACCTACTAGATATGGGATAAATTCTCTGATTTTGTTTACTTCGCTCTTTGCTAAATTTCTTCTTTCTCCAGCTAATAGAAATGGATAATTCTTATGTGCAAACCAGAGAATGTTTGGGTATGATTGTCTGATAAAATCAGGCTCCTGCCTCCCTACTCAAGTGATTTCAATCTTAAGGTGGGCAAATAGCATTACTTTAGCTAACTTGTTGTTGCTGTTTGTTTTTCAAAATAAAAACACAACTAATGTGTATGCTCTCATTAGTCAGTGCCAGGATACTATCTTAAGTCTTGAATAAATGTTGAGCCAGACCATCACTTTATCAGAAGAAAAATAACCACCACAGGTTACTTGTGACTGCCAATTTTAATAGTACTATCTCCCTTAGAAATATAAAGCCTCGGGAGATTCACTTCTCATTTGTGCTACAGTAGCAGCTACGAATGGTGATAAATTGTTTGGGGAAAGCCTTTTTGAATTGACCTACATTTTCTAAATGATGGATATTAATTTTACTTTTGCAAAACAGGAAATTAATTAACAAGCTGAAAGTCTATTAAGTCAAAAGAAGCCTTTCCAAGTTCTTTCCTCTGCTTCCCTGAAGATCCCTTCTTCTGTAACACTGTCACAACAATACAATGTAGTGCCAGGAACTAATGGTAGACTGCCTTGGGACCATTATGCTCTAACTGCCCCCTTGGCTTTGATTGTTTACTCTCTGCTACAAGAGAGATATGAGATCTGAAAAGAATTGAGCCCCAAACTGAGATCTTTATTCATGACTATTGTCAAAGCTGCAAAGGGAAGGGGAGAGTCAAGTCGTGCTTTCAACATAAATGAAATTTCTCAGATTGGCAGCTCAGATAGCTGTTGTCCCTTGTAAATATAGTACACTTGGTAGGAAGTTAAAGCAAAATCATCTAAAGTCTTCTACAAGGCATATTCTCTGTCTACCCCACTTTTCTGTATGTGGATGACTTTGTTTGAATCATCCTTACATACCTCACACATTGCCCACTGTTGTGCTTGTACAAAAGGAATTCCCTGGCAAAGAAATTCAGCATGTGTGTAAATTGAACAAAAGAAGCAGAACCAGTTCAAACAGTCTGCTTATGAATTACAAAGACTGGAACATACTTTGACATAATACTCAGTTCAGAAATCTTAAAATAGGTGCTTAAAATTTTTTTTACAACTTTTAAAATCTCAAGTGTTGGCATGGAATTAGAATTTACTCTATTCAGGAATCCAGATAGCTCCTCCCCAAGGAAGGTTGATGCATGCATCTTTTGTAACAGAGTGCAATCTGTCCCCAAATGGGCCTGAGTATGACATCTCACAGAGAGCTTAAATTCAGTTTCCAGCACGTTGTCAGTGACAGTATAACCCAATTTTAATTGTAAAGTAAATCTAGCTTTGGCAATGGTCTTCTTACTATCTGTGCAGAGAACTTATCCAAAGCCTCAGAAGCACTGTTCTTATTTGTTAATGACAGAGCTCCAGCTGGCCACACTATTTGTAGATGGCAATTTTGAATTCCCAAGTCTGTATGATACACATTTTGGAGTTGGTGAATACAGCACTTTTAGCATCCATTTCCAATAATTTAGTATGTGCTTTCATGAGAACAGTTTTATTTGATTAGAACTAAAATTTGAGAATGACATAATGTCAGGTGCATTACAGTTTATAGTTCTTTCCTCTTGTGCAAGTTATGTTAGTTTATAGAAGTTCTGACACCATTACTATCAAATCTGAAAGGCCACTGTAAATCTCTGGTGACTTACAGAAACAAAAGTGTCTATTTCAAGGGCCCTGAAGGAACCAGTATGGACTTCCTCATATATACACTCTGGGAATCAGATGCATAAAAGAATTCACAGCATGAATAGAATCAGAATTTTAGACTTTGAAAGAACCTTAGATAATATTTTTGATCACGGGTATCCTTTAAACCAGAACCTAAGAATAAGACAGATGAACTAAAAGATCTAAGCTTTGAGGCATTATGGAAGCTGTGCTATATCTTATGCACAGAGTGCCACATATCCTGGCAAACCCAGGTGGATCTTCAGCTACTGCATGGCTAAGCCATCTCATCTGAAACCAGATTTAGTTGGAAAGGATAAACAAATCTCTAAATATCCCCATCAGTTGCAAGCTAACCATCACTTTATCTGTCTGCTTGGGAGGTATACAAAGCTAATTGTGTCAGTTTAAATCACTAATCTCATCCACCTTAATCTTACTTTAGAGTCCTTTGACGTCATCATTTTCTCTGTGTATACTGTGTGTATGGAATTATGCTTTATGACAACAAGGCTACAAACTTTGAAAAGGAAATCGAGACCCCAAAAGACATCTTTCCACATGAAAGAATATTATCAGTCAAATATAAATGAGATTTGAAAACTAACACTGAACCCAAAGCTTCCCCAAGCTCACTGATCTATCAGCAAGAATAGAGCAGTAACCTGGGCTTGTAGATGCATTTTTTTTCCTTCAGAGAGTGACTATAAAAATAAAATTTACTCCTTCTTCCCTAGCATTTGCAAACTAAAAAGGGGTAGGCTGGTTTATTCTATCCTTTCTAGAAAACACTGCATCATTTCCAATACATTATACCATTAAAAAACAGAAAAACAACAAAGCAGCAAGCACCGCCTGGGTTTTACCAACAGTTCATGACAAGCTGAGTGAGATTTGTTTTCTTTATGTAAACCATGAGAAGAACTTCATCTAGACTCTGGTGGTCTCCTCTCCAATGGACCATATGATAAACGTATTAAAGACACCTTCTAGTAGATGGAATGAGGTGAGGCTTTGTTATGGTGGTCAGATTCATGAAGGATCCTGATCAAATATATCAAGAGCAGCCAAGAATTGTTGGACATGATTTTCCTTGAGATCTATCAACTCATCAGAACTGCAAACTCAGAGCTGATAAGTACTTTCTCTTCTCACGACTAACTCTGTGCACTACCTCACACTTCACATTGTAGAGCACCCAATCCTATCCTAAGGACTGAGTCTTGCCTTTGAGGGTCTAGTGAGTATACTACATGACTTTCTAAAACAAGTAAAAGAAATGGGCAGTCTAATTAGCAAGTGAGTGTATAAAGACAAGTCACTGCACAGTTAAATGGTAACATGATATTTAGACCTACAGACTATCTGGTTCATTATGTAAGTTGTAAAATGTTGTCAATGTGAATTTTTAAAGATTTATTTATTATATTTGATGAGTTTTTGGCTTATATGCATGTCTGGACACTACATGCGGAGTGCCAGCAGAGGTTTGGACTGGGCATCAAATCCCCTGAGATTGCAGTTACAGACAGTTGTGAGCTGTCAAGTGGATGCTGGGAATTCAACAAAGGTCCTCTGCAAGAGCAGCCAGTACTCTTAACTAGTGAGTCATCTCCCAAACTCCAATAAAGATTTTTTAAGTAACTGATCTAAACCCTTCAAAATTACTACTACCTAAATGATTAATAGATACACAGTCACATAGGTCCTATATTCAATCACCTTGTTAAGCTAGACTGAGATGCTCTGGAGGAATAATAAATGTAAGATGTTCTTTCTCATGTAGCAAATAAGTTAGCTTTGAACTTTTCCTTTAGATATCAGAAGAATACCACACAGAGATACCTACCAATGGTAAATTATTCCAACTCACAGAGAAATCCAAGTGAATTCACAGGGAGCTCTTTCTGTGTGGATTTACAGCCATCAGCTAACTCAAATCACTCAGGGCCATTGCAGGGATTTGTGATGCTCCAGGGAAGAAAGTGGGGCCATAAAGCAACAGTTAGCTTTAAACCAGCACAAGAGCTGGATTGAAGGAAAAAGTCTTTCTGCTTCCTTTACCCATAAAACGCTCAGCTTGGAGCTGGATATAATGATGGAAATGGTCACAAAAGCTCAAGAAGAGAAATTGTCCAGCACACCCCTCCACTCACAGGACAATTGTTTCAACCTTAGCTCTAAGTAGAATAATTTTTAATTGTTGAGGCATCCCTATAACAGAAAGTGGGTGTTTTTTGTTACCTGATTCCTTTTAAAATCTCTTTCCATGACTCGCATCCTTTTGTCTTTCTGTCTGTTTTTGTTAGTTTTATCGGTATAGATTCAAAAGTGTTCCACCAGTGAAGCCACATGCTCAGACTTCCCTATTCATTTGGCAGACTGTCTCCACATGAGTTTATCTCTTTCCACGATAAGTCTTCACCTTGCATCAGAGCACCCTAAGATTTTCCTACTTCTTTTCTTCCTCTACCATCACCCTCAGCTTTGCCAGCCATTTTTAGCTTGATTCACCCCCTCAACTGTGAATATTAAAGTCTAGAATCTACACAAAACCATGTGACCTACAGAGGATAATATTTAGAAGTCTCTGTTTCAATGTCCATATATGTAAAATGAATGTACTACCTCCAACATTAGTTGAGGATCAAATAAAAATATAGAACAAGCTTTTTTATAGATTTTTAAAGTACTAGCAAAATTGTTTCTAACAGATCAAGAAATGTAAATATCTACCAAATCCTACCATATCCTACCATAATATTCTACCATATCCTAGGGGAAAAGCTCTTTAAAACAACAGCAAATACTCAAATGCATTTTGTTCCACAACTTTCTCTTGTATTTTTTATAGACAGAGCTAGATAGTCTATTTCTTTGAGAAATAACCCTTCAATATATGGGGTTTCTTTATAAATTTCAATAATACCCCAAATAAAGCCCTGTGAGGTTCATGCATTTATGAATGGAAGAGATATTTTTGAATCAGAGGAAATAATGACATCTCTTCTGAGACTTTTAACTGTGAAAAGTCACTTTGAATAAAACAATGTTATAACAGATTGCAAGCCCCTGTCCTTTATAATCCTTCAAAGGTTCCTTCTTGACTTAAGAATAAAATCTCACTACCTTTCATTATCTAGTACAAAAAAATTATTCAGTCTTTTCTCTAACTACTCATCTGAAAACTGCATTTGGGAGCACACAGTGTGTCCTGACCATTTCTTTTGATCAGTATTTATGCTTTGTGGTACTCAAGGCTATAAAGTGAATCATAATGTTTTCTCATCATTTAAGATTTTATAAAGACATCTTCTGCCTCACATAAACCATTAAGGTTGTTTTAATTTCTTGTTTCTATTGAAGGACTTAAACTTATTATTTTGTGTATATTCTGTCTTGAGAAAGCAGATACTTCAATGTACTAGAATAGTGTTTTTAGTATCTAGAAAAGTGTGTTAGTATCTAGACAAAAGTTAGTATCTAGATTAGTGTCTTTCACATTGTAGATATTCAGGCTGATTAAATAAAATAATCTGTATGAAAGAAGAAACACAAATATACAAAAAATGGTTATTTAATTAACCAATGGCACCAATAATGTCAGGATTTAGGACTAATGCTGAATCAGTAATCCATATATTTGAGAAGTTTACAGGGTGACCTATGTTCTGTTTCCTACATCTTCTCTCTAGGAACAACATTACTTGCAATTGCTATTTGCACATTCACATACATTGTACCACCTACTCATAAGAGCTAACATTGGATCATGCTACAAAGCCAGGACTCAATGAAACAACCCAGTGATGTAGCCAGAGTAGTATAGGACTGGACTGTGAGCACATGTCTGTATTCTGCCCTTATCTGAAGTGTGTCTACTGAAGAGATCCCTCCACCAATCTACACTGTAACTCTCTACCTTCCAACCTCAGAGCAGAAAATCATCATTTGCACATACTGTTGTCATGATCTTCCAAGTGGACACAGGAAGTTAGCCAATATTATATCACTGTTTTAACCCAGGCTTAGGAATAGCACAGAATAACTTTCTTTTGCAGACCTTATGATTAAAGGCAGAGTTAACAGATGTGCCATTCATGATTCCCACTGGCTGATCTGCATTCTTAGTCATTCTGAAATTATATAAAGAGAATAATAAAAAGCATGTTCTCATTCATTTGCAGGCACAGTTCCTTAAAGCAATGGTTGCTCTTCCCACATGGAAGCAAAAGCTCACTTCATTATTTTGTATGGCTCCTTCCCAGAACCACTTCCTATGACTTTAAAAGCTTCCATTAATTTCCCATTAGTAAATGTTAATTAAAATGAGCATGTATCATTGCTTTTAGCAGTTTTCTTCATAATACATATATAATACATGCAAATTTTGTTCACAATGTTTCAAGTGGCTTATTTCAGAACAAACAAACACATGGATGTTATTTTTAAAAGATTTTAGCTATAGAAAGATTTTAGACTCTGATCCTTCCCTAAAATGCCTACAATTTCCTGCCAATGCAATGAAAGGTTAGCAACCCTGATTTAAAAAAAAAAAAAAAAAAGCTATCTTATCCAAGATAGCAGCCCTTTAAAACATGAATAATGACTTCTGGGCTTTAAAACACTCAGTACCCTGCTGTTAGTGCAGTATTTGGATAGAATGCTTTGAAAAGGAGAACTGGAACAGGCCAAGGAATGCTTCTAATTTAAAGATGTATGGTAGTCTAAAATGTTATACAGGATCCAATGCAATAATCTTAGGTGAGCCCCTTTCTACTAGTTATTATGAATGGTACATACCTCCCTACAAAGTTCTATTCGCATGTTTAACATGGAGAAACTGAAACATATCAAAAAAGCATCTGAGCATTGAATTCCACATTCTGTCTCATTCTTTACAGTTATATACATTCAGTCAAAGTAATTTAGAAGAATATTATCAAAAAATAAAGAGGCTATTTTTAGATCACAGCTGTATAAGATTACCAGGAGATTCCTCAAATATTTTCAGCAAAACCAAATAATGGGTTATACAGCAATTCAGAGTTCCACGGTGAGCATCTCATTAGACAGTGATGAAAAAGGCCTGATAGTTCCAAAAGGAACAGTTCAACTCAGAGGAGCTATTAGCAAAATAAACCTCAGCGTCTCTCAGGAATATTTTGTAGGGACCTTAACAAAAAGGGGGCCATGTGTTTCTCCAAGGTTCAGCCAGCAACACAATTGTCTGACAGACTGTGGTCTCCTTTATATGTTCAGCACTACCCTTTTACCCTTTGCCCTTCATGGGCCCTCCATTAGACCCACTGACCCAGTGGATACTGTCTCATTGTAGTATTTTTCTCCACGTTTTCCTACTTCTCACTTTCTCAGCATCATTTCCTGAAGAGAAGAAGCATTATTTTCAATTGGTAAACTGTTTAGATTCAAAAGTCTAATAAATGTTACAATTAAAATGACTTCTTCAGTACACTGAGTTTAACACCACGTGCTTTTCAGAAAATGTCAATCTGTAGGAGGCACACACAGGTGTTTAGTGACAATAACTAATAAGCACTTATATTGCTGATTTACAGATAATTAAAAGGAAGTGATTTCAGAATATTTTATAGTTTTCACAAGTTACCAAATAGGTTGATAAGTTTTTGGTACCACACTGCTAGATTAAAACTACTAATCCTGTATATTGTAGCCACTAAATAACTTCAGTACTTAAATAACCCTTCTAGTTCTTCCTCATAATTAAAGAATACCCAACTTGGACCTTCCAATACTTTTCTGTAGGAAATTGAGACGCCACAGTTAAACTGATGTTTTAGAAAGTCTCCCAGGGTCTGAAATATATATGTTTCCACATCAATTTGTCTAACAGTACACCATGCCTCTTTACCAGAAAGTATCTTCTCTAAATACGTTCTAAGGCAGGAGGTCTAGGGCCATGCTCACCCTGCTTTACAGCTCTTGGTTCTAGGAAGAGCAATGGGATGACTACAGTTACTCTCCTCAGACAAGGACGCTGACTTCTGCCAGAAAGAGAAGTGTGTGAATCTATGTTACAAATGCTCTGAGCTGTTTCTTCATGGGATACTTCATCATGCCAATGGGTTAGAATGTCTTTCATCATTAAAACAAACAAACAAACAAATAAACAAACAAAAAGCATACAGGTGAAAGTACAGAGTACATGCCAGTATCAGCCCACTTGGTAGGAAGTTTCCACACATTACACTACATAGTTACTAAATTGCTTTAAAGCCAAGGAGTCTCTAGGGTAACAGCCTCTATATTTTTCTAAACATATATGTTTAATGTGTTAAACATTGTGTTCCAAAGCTTCTAAACACAGAGAAGTCAAAAGAACAGATTTCTGAGCATATTGTCCCACCACATTCCTACATCTGTGCAGTAATGCCTGAGTGATGGCTCCACCCTGCCCAACAAGTTAAGTCTTGCACTTCAGTGTATAAGCAAAGTGACAACTATGTAAAGAGACTTGGTGGATCAAGTGAGAAGCAGTAAATCAGCCAATGAAAATGCACAATTAAAGTTTGCCCAATGTGCTTGCTACCCCTTTTCTAAAGGTTCCCAGTTACATGTGAAAGTCAAACTAGGGATGCTGCCAGGTAATCAGAGGAGCACTATATAAGTCAGAGTCTGAGCACTTATGCACACACACTCACACACAACATAAATGATAAATGTTCACTCATTTTACATATATATGTCTGTATATATATATGTATACATATACGTCAAATATTTATTAACACTACTTTAAGCTCAGTATTTCTTTAGCTGTTATCATCCAAATATGGACATCTTTGAGCAGTAACAAGTCCTATTTAACTAGAATTGTAATCCTATCCAAACCCAGCACAAAGGAAACCATCAAAAGTACAACACACCAAGAATTCTACATAATATAAATGACTTTTTAGTAAGTGTGAGAGGAATCCTCTGCTAGTGAAATATTAAGTCTACAATCGGGGGAGAACTTGTAGCATACATAGAAAAACTAGTCTATGAGAAGATGGGAAACGTGACAGACTACAAACACGTTCCTGCGTGCCCTTCCTTGGTTTCTTTTTCCTCACCTAACATGAGTTAGGTAAGGAGCAGTTTAGAAAAGAAAACCACAAGAGTGACTTGGCTTACTAGTCATTAGGAAAGATTTCATGCAAAAGTAGAACAGTGGACATGGTGGGCAGGCATGTAGGAACAGTAGTAGTCTCTCTCAACCCCCACCCTGATACAGTACCTCCAGATTTGCCCAAGCTGCAAGATGTGGATGAGTGACTGCAGGAGCCAGATGCAAAAGGAGCAGGACGCAGACCTGTGTTTGCCGCTGGTCCGGGTGGCCCCGTTGCTGTTGCTGCCGCTGTTGGTGGCGGCGATGTTGCTCTTGCTGGCGTTGGATGCTTGCCTCTGCGGCGTGGAAGGACGAACCTCGCCTTCCCCGGCTGCAGACCCACTGCTGACCACCGTCTTGCAATCTGCTCCAGGCTGCTGGCAGCTGGAGGTGGTGGTCGTGGAGCTGTCCTCGGTGCTGAAATCATGCACAAACCAGCGGAAGCTGAACACTTGCACAGAAAGGGAGCCCAGCACCACGAAGAAGAGGGTGAGCCCAAACCACCAGCGCTGGCCACGCAGGTAGTAGTCCACCGCGAGCCAGATGTCCGTTCCCACATCCGCGAAGTACACGGCCACGGCGGCCAGGATCCAGAGGCAGTCCCACAGCGAGTAACGCCGCTGCTCCCTGCCCAGGCGCAGGCACAGCGCCGCAGAGCCCGCCCCGCTGCCCCGGCCGCCGCCGCCCGAGCCGCCCGAGCCCGCCGAGCCGCCGCTCCCCGCGCAGCAGCAGCAGCAGCGCGAGCAGCCACCGCCGTCCGGGCAGCAGCCGCCTCCGGCCGCCTCCGTGTCCTCGGCTCCGGACCCCGACGGCAAGCCTGGAGCCAGTCCTTGCACAGAGCCCGAATTGTCCGAGTTCTGCAGCGGGGTGAACGCCACGTCGCTGCTCTTCTTCATCTTCAGCCTCCCGTCTGACTTAGCGGCCATGATGCCTCGGCAGCGGAGGAGAGCACTCCTTTATCTGACACCTGTCCCTGCTGTCTCCTCCTCCCGCCACCTCCTCGCCTCGCCCTGGCTTCCTTCCCCGGCCGCGCCGCTCCCCAGCTCCTACTCCAGCGCCCGCTCGCCCGCCGCCGCCCGCGGGGCTGGGCGCTGGGCCCGGCTAGCCGCACGCTCGGGACCCGCAGGAGCGCCGCCTGGCTGCCTGCGCCGAGCCCAGCTGCTCGCGCCGGCCCGCGCGCGCCCCTGACAGCCGCCCGCGCTCCGCGCCGGCCCGGCCCCGCGGCTGCAGCACGAGCCGCCGCCGCCGCCAGCAGCAGGAGCAGCAGCGGCCGCCGCGGAGCTCCTCGGACCTGCACATTCCTCTCCTCCCCTCGCGCGCGCTCCCTCCTCCCGCAGCCTCTCCTCCACCAGCTGACTCCGAGGGAGAGGATGACCTCATCCCTTCCCTTCCAGCTGCCGCCGCTCCCACCCCGGCTGGGGAGGGGCGAGAAGGAGGGCCCGGAGGAGGGGCTGGGATTGAGGGGAGCGGCGGGTGGGGGTGCCTGGCTGGCCAGTGCTGGACGCGGAGGGCAACAGCACGGCAATCGGAGGCCCAGTCCAGGCTCGTGGGATAGCGAAGAGCGTTGAGTGGATTTCCTCGAAGCTGGGGGGATGGGATGGGCAGAGCGCGCCGCGTGTTAGAGCCTTGGTGTTGGGTCACTGCCGAGGGTAGGGGGCCACGGACACAAGCGGGCGTGGCAGCAGCGAAGGCTGCGGAAGAAATGGTCTCTTTGTATTGTACCGGGCGCGCTCGGCACCTGGCTGGGTGTGGTATGGTGCTAGGTGTGTTGCTGGCGAGGGTGAACACGCTTTAACTAGGAAGCTAGGGCTCCTATACTGGCGGCGGTGGTGGGCGTGCCATGCTTTGGAGATCCTGGGTGGCACAGTACTTGCAGAGCTAGAACACCTAAAGCAAAGCTGGCAGCAGAGGGCGAGCCCTCGGGATAAGGCGAGAGCAGCCCCAGGGATGCTGTCCTGCCAAACCCCAGCCTAGAGAAATGCAAAGGCCCTATCTCAGGAGGTGGGTGCATGAAGCCCTGTCCCCCTGCGAGTTTAACGAGCCTGAGGCAGCAGCACTAGGCAGACACCATGGTGGGGCTACTCCTAACCGCAGGTGGGAAACGCTGCACCTCTGGCGGCGGCAACCTAGAGCGCGGCGGTGGGAGGAGGGACATGGCTAGTAACCAGGGAAAAGAGAACTAGCTCGGCCCTTGGCCCCGCGCAGGGAGTGGCAGATCCCAAAGCTAATGCCACTTCTCTTATTCCAAAACTGCAATTACCTTCCCTTAAACCTATAAACGTACAGACTTACTGTAGGGTCTCATAACTTCAGAAATGACTCGAATTTAATCTATTCTCGAAGAGAATGTAATAAAATATGTTGCAGTTTAAAAAACAAACAAACAAACAAAAACAACCAACCAAAAAAAAAAAAAAAAAAAAAAAAAACACCACCACCACCAAAAAAAACCCTTTAAATCCCAACAAAATATGGGATATCTTTTTCCTTTTTAAGTTAAGAAAACCCGTGCTTTAGTTTGCCTTACCTAGTTAGCTTTTCAAATGTAAGGGACAAAGAGGGTGATCCTTAAACTGCAATGTGACTCACACACTTTGAGTTCAGAGTAAGCTGGTGATACTGCAGGGAACAGTTCCAGCCAGCTTCCTTCCTTCCTTCCTTCCTTCCTTCCTTCCTTCCTTCCTTCCTTCCTTCCTTCCTTCCTCTCTCTCTCTCTCTCTCTCTCTCTCTCTCTCTCTCTCTCTCTCTCTCTTTCTTTCTTTTGATTTTTGGTTTTTAGAGACAGGGTTTCTCTCTTGTAGTTCTGGCTGTCCTGAAACTCACTCTGTAGACCAGGCTGGCCTCGAACTCAGAAATCTGCCTGCCTGTGCCTCCCAAGTGCTGGGATCAAAGGCGTGCGCCACCACTGCTCGGCCAGTCAGCCTCTTAAGGGATCTGTAGATACAGGTTAATATTCCCTGTTTCCTGGCCTCTCCCGAGGGTAGTGCCGGGTGAGTTTTCATTCCTGTATAGTGACATTCTCTGAATATCAAAACCCTCACTGACAGACCACCTTATGCTACAGCACTCCACTGTTTTAGCACCTACCTGACCAAGGTGAGATTAGTCTCACCCAGTGGATACACCAACAATTGTCCTCAAAGACTAGTGCCCAGGGGTTCTGCTACTTGGTCTTTACCTGACACCCTGGTATGTGGCCATGGGCCCATAAGTGGTTATATGTATGTGCTAAACCAATTTTTATAGTAAAAGATGGGTAGTAAGGATGAGAGGCAACCCAAGCCACTTAACTTCAGGCATTTTAAAATTCATCTTCAACACTGGGCCATTTTGACTAGGAAGTTCCCTTTGGAAAATACCCTGGTTCTTTTTCTCCAGAATTCATATCCATCTCTAGTGTACTGTGTCTGATGGTGCTTTGTGCCAAATCCACTAGGGAGATTTCTTAGGTAACTAGGTCCTCAGAGATTGAGTGTATTCTAGGTCAAGTGCAATGTCTTAAATTGTACCAGACTCAGAAAGCCCTGTAGAGTAGTTGAGAAGTTTGGTATCAGCAGACTGACACTTTCTGTAAAACTGAGAGGGTTGATCCTCTGCCCCCAACACAGCACTTGCAAAGACTATTTGCTCAATAAGTATTAGTGAAATGAATGCATGAATTTCTAAAGAGAACATTCCATGACATGAAGAATGCTACATTCTATGCTGACAAATGTTCCCATGGAAACATAGGAATTATGAGAAATTTCTGGTAGATTCTAAAAAAAGATAACCAGTAATGGTTTGCTTACTAGTATATTTATTCAAAAACTACTTAGAGTCTCTTTCAAGTTATACTGGTACATCTCTGAAAAGAACCGACTACACATACCTAGAAGAAGTAGTATAGAGAGACCATAGCAAAATATATTCATATGCAGGCTCTGCTAATTACTGGCCTCATGATCCTGCCAAATTATTTAATAAACAAGATTAATATGAGGATTAGGTAAGATCATATATATAGCCAGGCTTTGTGTGCAATACTGCTCTCAATAGTCTCTAATCCCATTGATCTAGTAACCACATCTCAGAATTAGTTATTAATTCCACTTACTTCACCATAATCACCACACCTGTCAAAAAAGACAGACATAATGGATAAGAGATCAAAGTTTAAACTCAGAGGGGTTTTTTTTTTTTTTTTTGGTCACTATACTTAACCTCCCTGCCTTTAATGCTCATTCTGTCTAAATTAGAGATTCTAGTCTCTGGAATTCAGTAATGTCAGAACCACGTTTTCCAAAATACAAGGAAACAGTCCCATGTCATACCCAGCACACTAATCATATTATTTTTGCTACCTCCCCTCCCCCATTTCTTCTACCCTTCATTACTTTAGGCCTAATTAACCCTTTTGTGTAGACTTTCAAACACAGTGACCACACCCCTTACCTCAGAATCAACTGTTCAAAACAGATTCCTGGTCTATCAGAAATGTAATCTCATCATAAGTGACCTTATCCTAGAGATTAATTCATATTGATATAACCCAACATTATCATTACTCTGTAGCTTTATAATCTCAGCTTTAAGCATCCTGTTTTGATTAGTCCCTTTCTATGGTCAGCTCATTCCAGAAACTACACTTGAATTTAGACTTTTCCTCAATTTGTTTGCTTTAACCCTTTCTAATTACCATGCTTACCCATACTTAACACTGCTCAAATGTATCTTAGTCTCTTACATGCATCATGATTGAGAAAACATCCCCCCCCCCCAACACAGACACACACACACACACACACACACACACACACACACACACTGGTTAAAGCTTGCTTGCCACTTCCTTCCAGTCTGAGCCTTTGCAGTTGGCATTTATGCACAGCTACTGGCTGAGGCATGGGTATGCCTAACTACATCTTTTTTAGACCCTTGACTGTCAAACCAAAGTGGAACCTGAGGCTACTCAGCAAGCCCACCCCCATCTTTTTAACCTGTTCAGATTGTATCTACTAAAATTATTTGTTTGTTAGTTGGTTGGTTTTTCTCTTAAACTCTAGACATATTCTTTCCTTGCCCTCATTTCACTGAGAAAAAATTGAAACATCATCAGAACAGAGCTCACACATTTCACTATTTTATGTCACCTGCAGGCATCTATAGCCACTTCTTCTGATCCCCGTTTTCTTTCTAGCCATCTTTGCAGTTTTTGAAGACTTTTTACAGAAAAATATTCCTGGACTTCCTTTCTTTTATTCTTTATCACCCATCCTTTCTTGCACACACTCAGAAAGCAATAGCTATTCCCCAGGGACTGCCTTACCAAGTTACAGGTGGTCTGTGTCCAGTTCCTGAATCCCCTTATGAGGCTTGGTAAATTTGACATAGGATACCATTCTTTTCTTGATGAATTCCCTTCTACACTATCTACCCACCCTTTTCTCCCCTCTGTTTCAAGGACTTTTTTCTTTTTCCTAATTCTATTTCTCTGCTAATTCTCCTTCCTTTCCATTATAGACCAGTCCCTGTACTTTTCTTCATATACTCTTATTTTCTTAACAATTTGATGATAGCACAGTGAAAATGACCCTATATGATGGTGACTCCGGTACAACTGTAAGCTCTATGCGCTGTTTGAACATGATGCTATAGTCATTCTTTTTGGCGACTTTATTGAGTTCTTATATCTATCACCCTTCTCCCCTCCAGTCCCTTCCAACCCCCATCCCGCAACACTTGGTTAGAAGGGAAGGGCACCATGGATCTCTTTAGACTATTTCTTACTGATTAGAGGTGTCAAATTCTTTTGGGCAAGTCTAATCTTTGTCTTCAAGAAATTTCCAGCCAACAACTGAAGTTACAGCAAAAGCATTCAGCAACCAGGAAAAACAGCAGCAGGGACCAGTCACAGCAGGGGGAGCAAAAACCTCTGTAACCTCTCAGGGCTATGACATTTTTATACTCTCTCAAGAGTCCCCAGAATTCCAAATGTAAACTATCTTCAGCAGACAAAATCATGCCCCTGACATACCATGTGAAAAAAATCATTGTCATCTGCTGTGGGAAATCTGAAACAGCCCCATGTCCCACACCTGGGGTTAAAATAAAAAACATATTCACCTACCATAACGGCGTTTTCAAAGAGACCAAAATTCTCACTACATGGCTTTTTCTTTGCTTTCTTACTTAGATTCTCAATAGATACTTCAAGCTTAAACTTGCCCAGAATTGAATCCTGATCTATCCCTTTGTTTTCATTTCAGCTGACCTTTATTCTCAAGATTAAAACCAAACAAAAACAAAACAACAAATGAGTCATTTTCAACTGTATTTTTTAAGACAAACAAAATCTACAAGAAGTTACTTTCTGGTGTTACTTTCTAAATGTATTTTATTGGCCTTTTCTCATGTCTTCCTTGGTTATTCTCTGACTTTACTCACATGATTGCTCACCTGGATTCCCATTCTCTTACCCCCTTACCATTTTCTTCATTGCCTTCCCATCACCAGTACAACAAGTGGAGAAAGTCCTCTACAAAATAGGATGGACTAAAGAGCTGGGCCATGAAAAAAAGAGGCAGTGGCACTCTGGGGGTTATGTTCAACATACTTGCATGAAAATACCTTTATGTCACAGAACACCATGCACCATGAATATGTGCAATAACATTTGAAGCATGTTGAGGGATAAAGGAAAAATTAAGATGGCAGGGTACAGGTAAGCAGCAGCATATTTGAAAGCAGTTGGGAGACTGGGGAGACACACTGAGGATTAACAGTGGATAGAGACTTGGAGAAACCTAAAAAATGTGGTTATATAGTAGATGGTCAGAAGATTGTACCAGAGCTGAGTGCACTGAGTAGTATACTAGGGGCACAGAATGGATAGATAACAGAAGAGAGAGAGAGGGACATCATGAGGAAATAAAATGAGAAAGATGCTGAAGAGTTTGGAGTGAGTCATGCCATAGCTGCCCAGGGCACTGGTTCTTATGACAAGGAAACACTATGATTTCTCAAGTGCTTGCTGGAGGTAAAGGTAGGAGCTATAACAGTAATCTTGAAAAGTTTACCCCGTGAGATACTTTGGGAAATAAGTCCCTAATTTTTTCTTTACCTGGGAATTCAGAAGTATTGTCATACCACCCAGTCAGCATCTCTTAGGTGGCCCAGTGTGTGCCCCCAGTGGAATATTACAGGAGCTTATTGAAGAAGCATACTATGGGATTTGGGTTGGAGTCCCAGAATAGAGTAGAGTTTATATTCCCTTTCAGACTGTTGGCTTGAGATCCAGTAACAGAGATACTCAGAGACAGAACAAACACACAGATATATTCATAGCCTGGGACACAGAATTACAGCCAGAGTGATCATAGGCATACAGGTTGCCTCACCTCCACCAAGTACAGCATGATACCCAGCCTTCCTTGTGGACTTTATGGAGTTCCCTGGGGATGGGGTTAGCATGTAGTTGGAAGGATGTCACCAAGCACAGCTCCAGAAATCGACTGAGCTAAACTTTTCATAAAAAATCCCAACCTAGAGAATTTTGGTGTTCTGCTTCTGTTTAGTAGTGAGCAGAAAAAAATAAAGCCATTTGAACCATGTCCAATACAAGTCAGGTCACCTGTTGTACCATACTAGGTAGGTTATACTCTACCATGTCCTCATAGTTTCTCTGAGCTCAGTGTAAATGGAGGACTCCCATTTTCAGCAGGGCTTCCTCTTCTCTATCTGACCTTATTTGGGGAGCCTGACCCTCAATTTTTTACCTGATGAATGTCACATTGTCCATGGCAAACCTTCAAGTTCAACTTCTTCTTTCCTCATAAGAACTTGCCCAGCAAGTACCTGGGATTTCTTGACTGCCTCTCCATGCAAATGAGGCATTCCCAGTATTTTTGTCTCTACCCAGTGATTTTACATTCACCCAGAAAACTTCTTCTCACTTTTCAAGGACCATATATAGTCCTCAGTTACCCCAAATACCATGTATATGCACAAGCTGTTTCATTGAAGGTTGTCTAAGAGAGCTGTTTCATTGAGTATCAAATAAAAGAGCTGTTAGAGAAATGACAGAAGGAGCTGAAGGTGTTTGGAACCCCATAGGACAAACAACAATATCAACCAACCAGAAACCCCCCAGAGCTCCCAGGGACTAAATCACCAACCAAAGAGTACACATGGGCTCCGACTGCATATCTAGCAGAGGATGGCCTTGTCAGATATCAATGAGAGGAGAGGCCCTTGATCCTGTGAAGGCTCAATGTCTCAGTGTAGGGGAATACCAGGATGTGGAAGCCAGAGTGGGTGAGTGGTTGGGGGAACACCCTCAAAGAAGCAGGGGAAGGTAGAATGGGATAGGGGATTTCTGGGGGGAAACTGGGAAAGGGGATAACATTTGAAATATAAATAAAGAAAATACACAATTAAAAATTCTAAAAGATCTGTGTTAGGTCTCTAGACAGCTTTTTTGATATTCTGACCAAGTCAGAAAACCTGCTAGATAAAATCCTAAAATGAGCTGTGTTAACTCTCTAGATAGTACAGCTCTTATAGACCAAAACCTAGTCTTCAATTTGCATATCAATTCAATCATTTGACCAGGTTCTCTTTTGATTATTCCATGAATCAGCATTTTAAGATCTGAGCCCCTTGGTTCTTAGAAAAAGGCAGTAAGTATTTTTTGGTTTTTGTTTGTTTGTTTGTTTGTTTTTTGTTTTTAACATAACAAGTCCTATGTGGTTCACTGACATAGCACTTGTAGTTGTCAAATCTAGATATAGAGGCTATTTTTAAGTGAGAAACTTAGGTTTCTGTTTTCCAACTCCTTTACTGAATAAGCTTGACTGTCCTGGAATTTGCTGTGTAGACAGACTTTGACCTCAAAGATCTTCCTGCCTTTGTAAACACAAATAATAAGCTTACCTTGCCCTGAGATCACCACTCCATCACTTTCTGAAGCTCCTTTATTACTTGCTCCATTAGCTTCCTCGTGTTTTTTGGTTTTTGTTGTTTCTTTTAAACTATTCCTTTCCCTTTACTAGCTCAGTGTAGCTGCCTCTGTTCTTTCAGGTCTGTGTAGTTCTTCATACAGTTCATATTGTATCCTTATATTTCGCATAGTTGAGAAATCCTGTTTATATATTCTTGAACTCATGTTTTTGGAGTTCTTTCCCACAGCCTCAAGATCAAGCATTACTATTTTGCTGTGGAATATTAGACACATTTTTGATTCCTGGACTCATGCTGTTTCTAATTGTCATGGAGTCATTAACCTTGGCAGGGAGAACATTCCTAGGAACATCAAAAATATGTACATTATCATGCAAACAAGCATTATACCTAGAGTCACCATAAGGAGCAGAGAAATCCACATCCTGCTGGTGCTGCACCAGGGATGGGAACTGTGTCACACTATCTCTTCTATAGCCATGCCCTACCTGGCACTGTGGGGCATTTTCTAAGGCAATGTATTATCAGACAGTGCTTTTATTCATGTAAAGCTCACAATAAAACCACTTACTACAGACTCTTGGTAATTACATATTATCACCTCAGAAGCAATGGCCCACCCTTCAGGTTGTAATCACTGGTACTCCAACCCCTGGAGTAAGGCAGATTTGCTATTGTCTTGATGTCAAATATTAATTATGCAATTCTTTTTTTTAATTCACTTTGTTAGACCAATATAATCTTTCTATTAATCAATTTATTTATTCACTTTACACCCAATCAGAGCCCCCCTCCTTCAGTCTTCCCCTCACATGGCCCATCTCCCCACACTTTACTTCACCTCTGAGAAGAGGGAGGCCCCTCACAGGTAGCCAACACACTCTATCACTTCAGGTCATTGCAGGACTAGGTACACTCTCCCTCTGAGGCTAGGCAAAACAGCTCAGTTTCAAGAACAGAATTAAAGTGAGAATTCTTAAATAAAAGACATAAGAATACTTTAAACCCTGCTCCAAACAGACACGTTAAGCAATCATGAACACTATTTTTGTTTTGTTTTGTTCTGTTTTACAATGCTTAGAAAATAAAGGAATGTATATGTTGTAGTTCTTATTGTGGTTGTCTAATTAAGACAACCCAATATCAACTAAAATAAATGAATAAATAAAAGAGCCGTAACACTAATATCCTCAGAGAATCTCCCAAACATGCATAACTCAGTCATTTTCATTGACTGGCTGGTGAACAACACACAAAAAAGGAGAATATCTGAGCCTTGCTCTCTTCCAGAGGCACATAGCCCAAGGAAGAAATACAGACTGACTGGGGTAGAAGTATTAAATATCCACACATGGCCTTACAACTGCTCAGTGCTGACAATATTTTTTTTAATTATTTTAAAAACTAACACAATGTTTCTTTGTTCACTGAATGATTTGTATATATATCCCCTTTATTCCTCTTCTATAGATTTTAGTATCTTCTTTCTTATCTATTTTATTCTCCTAATAACAAACTTCTATCTAGCATCTATCTATATATCTAACTAACTTTCATTTTATTTTGATTCTCAGTATGTTTCTCTTGCCTTCATTGGGGGCTCTGCTCCTTCTGGGTCTATCCCAAGAGAAAGAGTGGGGGAGGTTTCTAGAGTTTAAAACAAAGAGGTAGCACATTTTTTACTTTAAATATTCTAACTTTCTTTTTATTCATTTTCTTCTCTCCTATTTTTCTATCTATCTATTATGTTTGATATGTTTTGGTTATTTCTGCTATGATGAATCCTATTATTTCTATGATGGTTCAAGATGTGATTATTAGCACTTAGTTTTTATCTTATTCTTGTATGTGTTTTACTGCTACTTGTTGCTGATATTTTTATTTCTCCTTAATACATGGAGCTTTAATGGCCATGCCTCCTGTGTAGACGTTCTGCCACTAAGTGAAAGCCTCAGTCCAAAGAATAGGGGAGATAAAAACATCTCTATGTCAATGACTACTTTCCAAATAGATAAAGGAAGAGAATAGGAGTTCTGAAGACCCATTCGTGGACTTTCATGACTACAGCAAGTATAAAAAGAAGCAGCAAAAAGTACAAGGGCACACATTTTTGAGAAACTTCAGACAAAGCCTTTCAAAGCATGCATTACCAATAAAAACAAGAGGAATAATTACAGAGGGTACATCCTACACATTGCTCCATCAACATGATATCTTCCTGACTGTGCCCTTCCCCCAGCTTGTATAGGCTAAACAAACCCTGGTGGTTTTACAGCCTGGCTTCACCACATTTGCATTTTCTCGACCAGAGCTTTGAGAGGCTGACTACCTGCTGAGCTTGCTTTGCAACACAATCCAGCTGAAACAAAGAATAGATCTGTGTTTTTTCCTAATCAGAGCTGAAAATTAAACTTTGATCCTTGATCTGAAACCTTTATCTTGACTTCATCCTTCTCTAGCCTGCCCATCCTTTTTCATTTCTAGGCTTCCTTTCAGTTATATCAAGTTCACCCATGGCTGCTGGACAGCTACACCTGATATATGAGGAGTCCCCTTTTTTGTGAAAACTGCACAGAAAGCACCACTATCAAGTTTACATATACTGAAGAAGTAACAGATGTACAGTTAAAACTCCAACTGGAAACATAGTCTACATTGGGTGATTTGATTAAGAAGCAATACTTAACAGTCACCTTCAAGAATAAACTTTGGTAAGACATTATGCCTTCCTGAAAATAAACTGATGGAAAATTTCTAGAATCAAATGAAAGTGAAAACTTATTATTTCAGAGGAAGTTTTAGTAAGGAAGCTTAGAGATATGACATTTTTAAAACCCAGAGAGATGTGTAATAAATAACCTAATGATGGATATTGAGGCTTTACAAAAACAAGAACCTGGTAAACCTGAAATCAGCAGAAAGAAAACAACAATAAAAACAGACCTAAAATTAATGAAATATTACCAAAGAGACCTATATGCATGATGGATAAAACAAATAGAACTGTTACAAGTAATATTATTGAAATACAGAGATCAGTAGGGATTATTTTGGAAATGTATATCATTATCTAGAAGAAATAGGTAAAGTTCTTGATATAGACATCCCACCAAAATTCAACTAAGGGGATATAAAAAGATGTGTGGGCTTTAAGCCCCTCATCCTAGCTGTCTTGAAGACAGTCTTTTCCAATCTGACTTTGGAACAAGAGTTGGAACTCTTAATTCCACATTTGCCTAGATGCTTCCATGTTCCATCCTTGATGAGAATGGACTGAACCTCTGAACCTCTAAGCCAGGCCGTGTTAAATATTGCCCATTATAAGACTTGCCTAGCTCATGGTGTCTATTCACAGCAGCAAAACACTGAATAATATGCCAATAATGAGAAAAAATGAGACAATAAATAGTTTACTGCCAAAGAAAAGACCAAGACAGGAAAGATTTAGTGATGAATTTTAGGAAATTTTGAAGAATAACAACTTCCAATGTTCCTTAGGCTAGTCTATGCATTGAGATACAAATGAGAAGAATGCATCTCAAAACATTCTATAAGCAACAATTACTATGATATCAAAATTGAGTAATGGCACAACTGCAAATTATAAGTATAGGCCAATAGTTTCAGAAAAACAAAATCATCAAGAAAGTATGTTCAAACTGAATCAACAACACATTAAATATTATAAAATATGATAAAGCTTGTTTCATTTCAGGGGTGAATTGATGGTTCATAAACTAGTTAAGTACAATGTAGTTTATAAATAGACTCTGAGACAAAATTTGGATGATCATCTAAACAAATGAGGAAAGTATTGTTGACAAGACCTAACATCCCCCACTTTGATAAAACATTTAAGGAGCTATAAATATAAAGATGCACTTTAACATAATAAAGACTGTATATGAAACACATATGATTGCATATGTGAGTATGAATATATATGCATACATATTCCATATACAAATACATAACCAGCACCATTCTAAGTGGAAAAATACTGAAAGGAAGGCAGGGATAGCAACTCTTTCCATTCGTATTAGAGACATATATTACTTGAAGTCTTAGCCAAAGGAAAAAAAATAAGAGTATGAAAAAGTTTAAACAAAAAAGAAGTTATAGTACCCTCTTTGCACATGATATACATGTACAACATCCTAAATACTACCAAAAGACATGTATGTAAACCTGAAAACTTCAGCAAAGTTTCAAGATTCAACATCAAAATACAAAAAGTTGTAGCTTTTACACACTATTACTGAACCCATAGAGAAATGTATCAGAACAAAACCCTCAAATAGAAGGAAATACCTAGGTATAAACCTAACCAATGACATAAAGATGTCTACAATGAAAATTATATAACACTGAAGAAACAAATGAAAAAGGTATGGAACATAGATCAACCTTAAAATTCTTTTTTCAGAGTATATGCTACAGAATACAGAACTCCCCAGGCTGACATAAGGGTAGAATGAGGCTTTCTGCCATTAACATTCTTTTTTTAGCAGTTCATGAAGCTATTGGTTCCTGAAAGTCATAGTGAGTATTTGGTCACAAACATGTTTCAATATTAGAAATCTTCAAATTCCTCCTAAGACAAGAGAAAAGGACATTGTACCTTGTGATATGTAAAGATACAGTCAATTTAAAAAGAATTCATGGTCATTTTTACCTTTTTGCTTCATTGTTCTTCTTGGAGCACAATTAATATATGCCTACAATGAGTAAGATCTTCTGAAAAATCCCACTCTGACTCTTTTCCTTCTAGGAATTATCTTTTGGCGTTTTGTTATATTAATAAGCAGTAACCTCTCCATGTGTGTGTGTTTGTGTGTGTGTGTGTGTGTGTGTGTGTGTGTGTATGTGTGTGTGCTTGCATGCACGCACACTCACTGCTCAAATGATCCCCAAAAGTTAAAATGAGATGAAGACAGTTCTCCTACAAAATCGAATGTAACTTGATGTTTGGCAGCAGCAAAGAAGTTGCTTGTGCCATTGTTAATGTTCAATACTGAGTGCATGATCCTAATATCTCAATGGACACTTCAGTTCTCTGATTTGCATACCTAAACTGAATCTCTGAGTCTGCCTTGTGACTTCATATTTGACTAGTATTGTGGTGCTCAGGTACCTCTCAGTGGGGAGTGTCCTACTGCTTAAGTTAATCTTGGGTTAGTATAAAAATTGTATGCTTTATTGTTTATGTCTTGAGCAGAAAAAAATCTTTCTTTTCTTTTTTAAGATTTCTATTGGATGATGATCATTTGCTCTCTAAGATTTGGTCTTCTTATGCAGGCCATTCACATAAGACCTACATCCTGTTCAATGTTCAAAAAGCTTCAGAACATGGACCTTCCATGTTCATCAATCCTTATAACTATAGGGTTGAACCCTCACAGTGGGAAAGTCTGCCAATATAGACAGGCATAGACTATGGCACTCTGTGGAAGCTTCTGTCCCTTGCTGATTGAGAATGCAGTGAATTTCACAGATATTACAAGCCTTGTGTAGAGTCTCTGTGTATCTTGACTTATTATGGACTTTGTATTATGACCTTGTTGCCCTGTAAATTTTATCTTTCCTGTACACACACTTTAAACCTACACAACATACCACAGAAAACATCTTATAGTCTCACTAAAGTTTTTATAAAATAATTAAGTATACCAAAGCATCTCATTTAATCTTTGAAGAACAGAACTCCCAAACCCACTGTGATCCTGTACTCAGAGCTACTGTTAAGGTGCTTTCATACTTTGTCTTTTGAGAAACACTCTTCACACTCAGCATTTAATACCCTTTACAATCTTATTGTTCCTAATTGCCCATGCTTAAATGTATCTAAAACATATTTCTTAATTGTCTCTAAAGTTTCCTTCATGAAGCACATTGGAATGATCTCCCATAATTACAGATTGGAAAAGTTAATATGGTTCAATATGATCCCCATCAAAATTCCAATAGCATTATTTAAAACTAGAGAAATAATTTAAAAATTCATAAGGAAGTACAACAATCCATGAATACTCAAAACAATTCTAAACATTGCAAGATGCAATTTCAAATTATGTTACAGAGCCATAGTAGCAAAACCTGCATGGTACTGACAGAAAAAGCAGTCACATTAACTAGTGGACTAGAATACAGGATCCAGAAATAAATCCATACAACTACAGCCAAGACATATTAAAGAAAAAATTCCCTTAGCAACACAGTGCCGTGAAAGCTAGAATCCTGTGTGGGGAAAACAGAAACTAGATCCTAGCCTAGATCTCAGAAATTGTTGGAAGAATGTATTGGGGAATGAACAGAGACTTTCTGAATGGCCTCCTATAGTTCAAGAAATGGCAATAAAAATTAGATATCATCATATAACATTAAAAAGGTACTGCAGAGAGAATTTCAAAGTGAATGAAGAGCAGGGTGGGAGAAAACATGCCAGCAATTCATTCAACAGGGGAGGCTTCTAACACCTAAAGAGCAAGTAACCAAGTAAATTAGCAGGCAAAGATGGGTTGAGTAGACATTTTCAATAAAGAAAGGATGTCCAATAGATATAAAGAAAATCTTTAATATTTTTACTCATTAGGGAGATCCAAATAAAACTATACTGAGATTTATCTTGATCCAGTTAAAAAATAACGACAAAGATCAAAAAATAAAACAACACAGCAATAAAGAAACAACAAAATTCTCATGGAAATGAGAGGAAAGAACACATATGCACTGTCTGTAGTAACAGAGACTACTATACCAAGCACAAAAAGCCTCAAGAAATTAGACAGGGTCGGAGGGTGGCTTGGTGGTAAAATCACTTATTGTACAAGCATGAGGAGTGGGGTTCTGATTCCCAGAACCCAGGTGAATGTTGGATGGGTGGGGTTGCCCACCTCTCAATCTTGTCTCAGAAGATCTAGATGGGCCAAGATGACTAGTGAGATGTTCATCCACTAACACAGATGTTCTCTCTCTCTCTCTGTTTCTCTCTCTCTCTCTCTCTGTTTCCTCTCGCTCTCTCACTCACACACACACTAAAATATATAATAACCACATGTTCTAGCTCCAACCCTCATGACTGTAATGAAATCAAAGTGATCATACAAGAGATGCCTGTGTACCCATGTTAATTTTAGTGTATATATATATATATATATATATATATATATATATATAGAGAGAGAGAGAGAGAGAGAGAGAGAGAGAGAGAGAGAAAGAGAGAGAGAGAGAGAGCTAGGTTATGGAATTGGCAAGACAATCATCAGTAAGTACCATGAGTATGTAAGGGAACTGTGGTATGTAGGTGTAAGTATGTGACAATTTTTCAGCTATACAAAAGAACAAAACCACTTAGTTTGTAGGAAAATAGATGGACTTGGAGTTCATCCTGCTAAACAAAGCAAAGGAGACTTAGAGAAACAAGTTTCATATATCCTACTTCATCTGTGAAGTCTACAGGAAAAAGACCTGGGAGCAGAAAAGTGACTTTTAGAGAGCTTGAAGGGGCCAGGTGTGGAGAGTCAGTTGTAGGAAAAGAGAAATAGTAATATAGTGAGAGTAATGAAACTAAAAGAGACTTATACATGAAAATAACACAATGAATTCTATTATTTTGTACAATTAAAACTCTAATAATGTTTATAGAAGGACAGATCAGAGTATTCAGCTATTCACGGGATTTGTAGGAGTCAGTACAAAAACTAGCTTAGGGCAGGAATTTAATTTAATCCTATCCTCTGGCCCTCCCTCAATCTCAAGTGAAAACTACTCTCAACAATAAAAAAAAAAACTTCAAGGGGAATCACCATCCCTGACCTCAAGGTATATTAAGAGCAACAGTGATAAAAAACTGCATGGCATTGGTACAGAGTCAGGTAGGTAGATCAGTGGAACAGAAAGGGAGACCCAGAAATGAACCCACATACCTATGATCTCTTTGACAAAGGAGCTAAAACCATCCAGTGGAAAAAAGGCAGAATTTTCAACAAATGGTGCTAGTTCAACTTGAGGTCAGCATGTAGAAGAATGAATATTGATCCATTCTTACCTCCTTGTACAAAGCTCAAGTCTAAGGAGATCAAGGACTGCCACATAAAACCAGATACACTAAAACTAATGAAGAGAAAATGGATAAAAGCCTCAAACACATGTACACAAGAGAAAATTTCCTGAACAGAACACCAATGGCTTATGCTCTAAAAACGAGAATTGACAAATGGGAACTCATAAAATTGCAAAGCTTCTGTAGGGCAAAGGACACTGCCAATAGCACAAAATGGTAACCAACAGATTGGGAAGGATCTTTACCAACCCTACATTTGGTAGAAGACTAATATCCAATATATAGAAAGAACTCAAGAAGTTAGACTCCAGAGAACTAAATAACCCTATTAAAAAATGGGGAACAGAATTCTCAACTAAGGAATACCGAATGGCTGAGAAGCACCTAAAGGAATGTTCAACATCTTTAGTCATCAGGGAAATGCAAACCAAAACAACTCAGAATTCTACCTCACACTAAGGACATCCACACAAAGTGTGGAACAGAGACTGAAGCAAAGGACATCCAGAGATTGCCCCACCTAGAGATCCATTCCATATACAATTATCAAACCCAGATACTATTGTGAATGCCAAGAAGTGCTTGCTGATAAGAGTCTGATATAGCTGTCTCTTGAAAGGTTCTCCCAGAGCCCGATAAATACAGAGGTAGATGCTGACAGCCAACCATTGGACTGAGCACTGGGTCTCCAATGGAGGAGTTGGAGAAAGGACTGAGGGAACTGAAGGTGTTTGCAATCCTATAGGAAGAACAACAATATCAACCAACCTGACTACCCCCACCCCCCTGAGCTCCCAGGGACTAAACCACCAACCAAACAGTACACATGGAGGGACCCATGGCTCCAAATGCATAAGTAGCAGAGAATGGCCTTGAAAAACATCAATGGCAAGAGAGAACCTTGGTCCTGTGAAAGCTCTATGCCCCAGTGTGGTAGAATACCAGGACAGGGAAGCCCGATTAGGGAAACACCTTCATAGAAGCAGGGGAAAAGGGAATGGGGCAGGGGGTTTCCAGGAACAGGCAGGGGTGGGAACCAGGAAAGGAGATAACATTTGAAATGTAAATAAAGACAATATCTAATAATAAAAACAAACAAACAAACCAAAACAGTTTCAACAAATGCAGCCTTCATGTAAAGAGAAGCTTAGGCACTGGATCTAGGGTGAACCAGAGGCTCTAGCTGTTGATTACTGAATGCCTCTGCTATTGCTTGAACAAGAGGGAAAATTGATTCTTCCTAAAATACCATGGTGAAAACTTAGGACTCTGGCACTCAGATCTTCTGTGCTTAGGATCCCACTGAGGTGATAGGTGCTGTTAATCAAGTTCTCATTACTATAACAACACACCTGAAGCTGGGTCTGTAAAGAAAAGATGAGTTTTTAGCTCACTATTATGGATGGGAGAAGAACAAGATTGGGCATATGGATTAAGCTCCTAATAAGTACTGAATGCTAGGTGGCCTCTTGGTGTGTGGGGGGCAAATATATGTTAGAAAACACACCTGTAAGAGGAAGCCAGAGAATTGCTTGAGCAGTTGGGTCTGTACTACAAACTCAGAGGTTCTATGAAAAGTACCCAGTCCCTCCTGAGTGCAGTATCTAAAATAGTCTAAGGCTCTCATCTGAGACCCCACTTCAAAGGAGTTTTCAAAATCAGCTGCTCTAGGAGCAAAAGTGCCAACACTTGAACCTTTGAGCAACATCCATATCCCAGTCTCAGCAGTAGGAACTCTGATGAGTAGGATAGGAAGGGAGTACACAGGAAGGGAAAAACCAGGGTTGAGGTGCCATGATTCAATTAGTGAGTATATGGGAGCCACTCCAAGAAGTCAGGGAAGCAAGACCATGTACAAATGGAGATGCCACCATTTCACTTGTCCTTACTTTAAAACATAGATTCAAGGATTAAATGATGGTGACCACAAGCACCAACTCTTGGATATTACCTGGGCATATAGCTTAATATACCCCCATGGAGGGAGCAACAGTGTCAACAGGCCAGTGTCCTCCCAGAGACACATATGGACAGACCCATGGCACTGGCAGCATATGTGGCATATGATGGCCTTGTTGAACATCAGTGGGAGGAGAGGCCCTTGAGTCTGAGGGTGTTTGATGTGCCAGTATAGGAGAATGCCAGGGCAGGAATATGGGAGTGGGTGGGTGGGTGGGGGGAGCAGCACCCTCATAGAGGCAGGGGGAGGGGGCTAGGATAGGAGGTCTTCAAAGGGAAACCTGGAAAGGGAAAAACATTTGAAATGTAAATAAAGAAAATATCCAATTAAAAAATAAAATTATGGAAAAAAGTTTAAAACGAAGAGGAAAGATAATTGTGTTGAGCTTGTTCATAAACACATCTGACTCATTAAGGTCTGTGATACACACAGGAGAACATAGATATGCTACCAGAGTTTTTCCTTTCAGTGAGAAAGGGAACCAAGTAAGGCTTTAAAACATTTAAAAGATTGCTGAGTTTCATAGTTTTATGGAATAATTTGAAAAGATGTAACTTTTTTTTTGGGGGGGGGGTTGGTTTGCTGTAGGTCTCCACTCCCTTCTGAGTACTGTAGAGTCTGTAAGGTCTTTAAAGTAGACTTGCATAAGTGATCTTGTGTTTTATAATAACAATCAAGGCAACAGAGAAGCAAATTGAAGGGAGACCTCATACAAACCGCACTGCTTTATGACATTTCAGTAATTTCTCCTCTGCTCTGTGTGCCTGGCACAAAACACAGTATCTGGAACATTAACTGGCATTTGATAAATATTTTGGAAGATGATTTCCTTCAACAAATAGCGTACAACTCTCCTGAGGATATTAGAGCTATCAATGGAGCATTTTAAATATTTAAGAATTGTGACTACTGAGTATAAAACAAACAAATCATAAAAGGCTTTTCAGTGAAATTTAAGGCCATTTTAAGGAAGTTAGAACATTAATGCTAAAAAATACATGTTAAAAATTATAAATAGATTATGAAATGTTGGATCATCCTATTATTTTAACTTCAAAACTAGTATTAAGACATAAGAGAAGCAAAGAAAAACAAAACAAGACATAGTTTAGAGTAAAAGATGAAGTGACTTAAAATATGATCGTGCATCTTTTTACTTGATGCAGGAAGAAAGAACACATGCTTTCTACATTCGACTCTAATCATCATGTTCTTTGTCTTTGAAGTAGATTAGTGAATAATTTCATCTTTAAAAGTTCGGTTTTTTCTGAGCCAGAGAGAAGATTCAGAAGATAAAGAGTACTGGCTGCTCTTCCAGAGCTTCTAAGTTAAACTCCTAGAACTCACATGGCAACTCACAACTGCATATAATTGTATCTGATGCCCTTTTCTGGTGTGCAGACACACATGCACACAAGGCACTCATACACATAAATACATAAATAAATGAAAGTTTAAAATGAAACAGTTCTGTAACCAAGGCTACCTCCAGACATAGTTGTGGCTGTTAATACTTCGATACCCTATAAAAAAAGTTCCCCCAGGAACAATGTAACAAATGGTGATTAAGTAAGACAATAATGGTTAATCCCACATAGCTGAAATGTGCATTTATAATAGCAAACTGAAAAACAAATCAGTTTTTTAGCAACACTAAGACAAGATCTTAGAATACTATAAGGTGGAATAAGAAGGAATTGTGCTATTTTAGATGTTGGGACTGAGAGAAAAGTTTTAGAACTACATGGCATATAATCTCCTTCAGCAGAAGCAGCATAATTTGCCCACCACACCCCTTAATGTTTCCGTGCTTAGTGAGTTCCTACATATAATAAAATATGGGAAAATGGGGGTGATTTTCTAGGAGGAAACTACCAACACTCTCTGCTTTCTAAAATAAAGTTCTAAAACCATAGACTATCTTTGCTCATCAAGGCCAGCTTGAACAATGGGATAGGCTTTCTCCTAAAGAGCCGTGTCTAGCCTCCCTTTCTGTGCTCCAGCCACAGACTGAACCAAGGACTCTTGCCTATGTGCGAACCACCCAGCACCCCATCTCTCCCTGCCCTTTCCTCCCTTCGGTCCTGGGTCTGGCTGAGCCACCCCCGGGACTCCCATTTTGTTCTCAGCTCTTCCACAGTGTCCAGCAGTGTCTGGGATGCCCAGTACTAAGAACCTGCTATCTCTAGCCTCCATGAGGCCCAGAGATCGACCCCCCATGGCTGGGGTTCCGAAGCTTACCACAGCCAGACACCCACCGGGGGCTGTGTGGAAAGCATGAGGCAGTCTCCTGAGCCCACCTCCCAGAACACTGGAACTCTAACATCAGACATGTAGATGCAGGACTTGGAGTTTGCCTAGCTGGGTTTCAGTCTTCCTTTGGTTAAGTATTGCCTCACTATGTTCCCTTTCCTCCATTTTGGAATGGTGATTTATATCTTCTGCCATTGTATGTTGGAACTATGCCATCTCCATTTTGATTTTGGTTTTACAGGAAATTATATAAGAGATTGTATAAATTTCAGAAGAGACTGCTATTGACTATGGAAACTTTCAATGTTGGGCTGAACGTCTAAATTGTTGTATGGCTAAAAGCCTATGGAGGCCAGGAAATCGAATGTAGTGGTTTGAATAGCCACAACTTTTATGTGTTTGAATGTTTTCTGTATAAGGAGTGAAACTATTAAGAGGTGTGGCCTTGTTGGAAGAAGTTTGTCACTGGAGCGGTGTGCTTTGAAGTGAGGTCGCATTTACGCTCAAGCTTGGCTTCATGTGACAGTCACCTTCTGCTGCCTGTGGATCCAGCTGTAAAACTCTCAGCTCCTTCTCCAGCACCATATCTTTCTGCATGCTGCTGTGCTTCCTGCCATTACAATGGTGAACTAAACCTCTGAAACTGTAATCCAGCCCCACTTAAATGCTTTCCTTTATAAAAGTTATTATAGTCATTCTGTTTTTTTTTTTTTAACAGCAATAAAACCCTAAGACATCTGAGGCATAATCCTCAAAATCATGGAGTCCACCAAGCTCAACTGAACTCTGAAAAACAGTCAGAGGCTATCTGTGAAGATGTGATGACTAAATACTATGCAGCTAGTGTCTCAGATGGCACACTGTAGCAGACACTGGGTAAAGCATGGAGATAATTAAATTTGATACAAAACAAATTGACTCAGTTTCTTATTAGTAATATGCCATGGCTGGTATGATATTGTTTTATCATTTTGATAAAACACTATATTTATTTAAGATGGCAATGTGGTGTTTGAAAGAATTAAGCCATCCTTGATTATACCTCTGAAACTTTTTAAAATCTAAAATTATTTTAAAATTTCTTTCTGTAAAAACGGAATGGATAATTTTAGGAGTGGATAAAGCTGATTGGATGGCTGGTCAAGAACAAGAGACAAAAATTTTTTATCAGTATCAGATATGAAATAAAGGATGCTACATCAAATTCTTCCAGGGATAAAAGAATAATTAAAGCACAGACTGACCATAATGTCCAGCAAATGAGTCATGGAGATTTATCCAAAAGTTAAAAATTTTACACTTATGAGTATGAAAGTTTATGATAGCTGTATTTAGAATTGACACAGACTATAAGCTACCCACATTTCTCTAAGCTAGTATGAGATTAAACAGCCTCTAGCAAAACCTATACTATCAATGAGTAGCACTCAGTAATTCAAAGGTACAAACTTGGGTAAGTCCCCAAAGAATTGAACTGTGTGAAACATTGATCCCAAGAGGTTATATACAGTGTATGAATCTTTTTATAGGATATTCTTCAAATAGAAAGGTACAGAAATAGAGAGTGGAGGTTGCCAGAGGTTAAGGACAGTGTAGGCAGCCACAAAAGAATCCTGTGGTTATAAAATGTTCTACTTGGCTGGCTGTGGATGCAATAAACTCAAAAAAAAAAAAAAAGGATAGGTTGGAGAAAACCAAATTCACATACAGATAATGAGTTATTGGCATCATCTATGAATTTCTGTACCAACTCTGTTAATTTCTGTTGAAGCTTTACAGAGTCATCAGAAAAGAGCCCTAGATTTCATTGTATAGTTCTTTTGTACATACATTTTTATCTCTTCTTGTACTTGTGTGTATGTGTGTGTGTTATGCTACATGCATGTGCATACCTATGTGGGTATACTTACCCACACATGCATCTTTAGAAGCCAGAGGCTGAAGGTATACTTTCTGAAACAGACTTTCTCTCTGAGCTTGGAACTTACTTGTTTGACTAAGCCATACTGTCTGGTCAACCAGATCCCATGATCTACCTATTACTTCTCTTCCAGTGCTAGAATTACAGGTGAGTTCTGCTCTTTGGGGCTGCTAGAAGTTGAAATTCTTATCATCATGTTTTCCAAAATCACTTTATCTATCAAGCCATGCCATTTTCTAGCTCCTCTTTTCCATTATTTTCATGAAATGTTACACTTTTATTCTCTGTCTCTCTGTCTCTGTCTCTGATTCTGTGTGTGTGTGTGGGTGGGGGGGAGGCGGCAGGTACACTTCTTCAGTATGACAGTTTCCATGTGTGTCTCAAAGATCAAACTAAGGTCATCAGCCTAGGAGACAAGTATATTTACATTATGAAACATCCAGTTGGCCATTTTGTATAAATATAAATAATACATTTTATTAAATAAAATATTTCTAACATGTTGTAATTTTAGTGTGAAATTAGCATGGAGATTATTTTGCTTTTTATTAGACAAGTTTTTGTCATCTAGCATTATACACTGCTCTTACAGCCATTCTTGGTACATGGCAATCATTTTAAATGCTCTGTACAGTGATTTCCATATTGGATATTACATTTCAGTTCAAATTCTCAAGGAACATGTGTTCATACTCATTCTTTGTCATGAAGGAGCCATTTTTTGGTTGGATATTAGTTCCTTGTCAGTGGATTTCTTTTTCCAACTAGTATTGCAGTTGGTGGATAATCATCACAAACACCAGATTTTATTATGTTTTAGATTTTAATATAATTTTTCCATTTTATTTTTTTCTTTCAAATCCTCCTATATTTCCCTCTGTGCTCATTTTGAGGTTCATGATCTTTTTCTTCAGTGATTATATTAATATATACATATAAATACACAAAATATTCCTAAATACAACCTGCTAAGTGTGTATAATGTCACTATGTTTTCAAGCTGACCATTTAGCATTACATAACCAATTGATATGCTCAATAGAGAATTCTATTTCTCCAATTTTCAGCATTGCATAGAGAATATCTTAGGTATTGTTTAGATACATCATCTGTCAATTAAAAAAAAAAAACTACAGCCTATATGAAAGGGAAGAATAGAAATCCAGATGTCCAGGAGGCAGAAAGAATTTTGGGATAGAGCCAGGCATTGGAGATTCTTCCAGGAAGATGTGATGAGACAGATGAATGGTACCTGAGCACAGGTATCAAGCCACAAGGCAGAATGTAGGTTAAAATAGTTGGTTTATTTTAAGTTATGATAAAATAAGAGAAGGGTTGTATGGCCAAGGTTTTGGTCAATATACTTTGAGTCTGAGTCTTGTTTCTGGGAGCATAGAGTTCAGAGGAAGAACTGGAGCAAACTTCTACACAGCATTCCTTAATTGTCTGTAGTTCTTTCTGTAGGGTTAAAGCCTTATAATGTTTCTTCCATCAATGTCAGCATATCTATTCTTGTCTTTGTTTATCTCCAAGAGCCAAAGACAACCAAGAGAACATTCAAAACCATACAGGCTATTATTACTGTTTTTATTTGGTAATTGTGCCCTTAGGACACAGGACCCAGAGACACTTGTACTAGAATTGACCTGAAATCTCCTCTATGAGAACTAGTTTTCATGGTAACAGAAGGCACCATGATGTTTCCAAAGGAAAAAGGCAACCAACAATCCTGTCCAGCTATGATGCCTGGGAACTGTAACAATGACCAAAATGGCAGGATAACACTATACCACATATACTTTGACATTAAACAACATACCTTAAAATCTTTTAGCACTATTTTTTAAGATATTAATTGGAAAGTAAATATAAGTTTGACATCAATTACCAGCTTCTTTAATACCAGCTTCAATTTTTAAAAATGTACTGCACCTGATGTCTGTGTCTGCTTTGTGCTTCCTAGTGCTATTCCTGAGTTATGGATGGGTGGGTTGGGCAGTTTTCTGCACCATTAGTGGAGCTTCAAGTTCTGAGTGCTGCATGAAGCAGAACAGGAGGCTTGTCTATTCTCATGTAAAGATATTTTTTTACAATTTTTTTTCTCTATATTTTAGGGCAAAGAATTTGCAAATAAGATTTTCTATGTTATTAGACCCTGGGAAAAAGAATATGATAACATTAGACACCTGTGGTCCAGAGAACAGGAATGTGAGTTAATTCTACTATTTAAAAACTTAGTCTTCCTTTTCTTTTTAACAGATGAGCCAGTAACATTATTAAACTTTGGGGTTTTGGAGCTATTGAGGGTTTTCCAACTTCAGGCTTGGCGTACACAATTTTTTAATGTTTTTATTTTATTTTATTAATTTTATTATTTTTAAATTTTTATTTAGGTATTTTCTTCATTTAAATTTCAAAGGCTATCCCAAAGGTCCCCCATATCTTCCACCCTCCACTCACCTACCCACCCACTCCCACTTCTTAGCCCTGGTTTTCCCTGTACTGAGGCATATAAAGTTTGCAAGACTAAGAGGCCTATATTCCCAATGATGGCTGACTAGGCCATTTTCTGCTACATATGCAGAGACACAAGAGCTCTAGGGGTACTGGTTTGTTCACATTTTTGTTCCACCTATAGGGTTGCAGACCCCTTTAGCTCCTTGGGTACTTTCTCTAGCTCCACCATTGGGGGCCCTTGTTCCATCCAATAGCTGACTGTGAGCATCCACTTCTGTGTTTGACAGACACTGGCATAGCCTCACAAGAGACAGCTATATCAGGATCCTTTCAGCAAAATCTTGCTGGCATATGCAATGGTGTCTGCATTTGGAGGCTGACTATGGGATGAATCCCCAAGTGCTACAGTCTCTAGATGGTCCATCCTTTCCTCTCATCTCCAAACTTTGTCTCAATCCCACTAACAATGGAGGAGTGTTCCTCTTTCTCCACATCCTCATCAGCATCTACTGCCACCTGAATTTGTGATCTTAGCCATTTTGACTGGTGTGACGTGGAATCTAAGGGTTGTTTTGATTTGCATTTCCCTGAAGATTAAGGATGTTGAACATTTTTTCAGGTGCTTCTCAGCCCTTCAGTATTCCTCACTTGAGAATTCTTTGTTTAGCTCTGTACCCCATTTTTAATAGGGTTATTTGATTTTCTGGAGTCCACCTTCTTGAGTTCTTTATATATACTGGATATTAGTCCCCTATTTGATTTAGGATTGGTAAAGATCTTTTCCCAATCTGTTGGTGGCCTAATGACAGTGACTTTTGCCTTACAGAAGCTTTGCAATTTTATGAGTCCGATTTGTTGATTCTCAATCATATATCACAAGCCATTGCTGTTCTATTCAGGAATTTTTCCCCTGTGCTCATATCTTCAAGACTTTCCCCCACTTTCTCCACTATAAGTTTCAGTGTCTCTGATTTTATGTGGAGTTCCTTGATCCACTTAGATATGAACTTAGTACAAGGAGATAGGAATGGATCAATTCGCATTTTTCTACATGATAACCACCAGATGTGCCAGCACCATTTGTTGAAAATGCTGTCTTTTTCCCACTGGATGGTTTTACCTCCCTTGTCAAAGATAAAGTGATCATAGGTGTGTGAGTTCATTTCTGGGTCTTCAATTCTATTCCATTGGTCTACTTGTCTGTCGCTATACCAGTACCATGCAGTTTTTATCACAATTGTTCTGTAGTACAGCTTTAGGTCAGGCATGGTGATTCCACCAGAGGTTCTTTTATCATTGAGAAGAGTTTTTGTTATCCTATGTTTTTGTTATTCCAGATGAATTTGCAAATTGCCCTTTCTAATTCATTGAAGAATTGAGTTTGAATTTTGATGGAGATTCCATTGAATCTGTACATTGCTTTTGGCAAGAAAGCCATTTTTACTATATTGATCATGCCAATCCATGACCATGGGAGATCTTTCCATCTTCTGAGATCTTCTTTAATTTCTTTCTTCAGAGACTTGAAGTTCTCATCCTACAGATCTTTCACTTCCTTAGTTAGAATCACACCAAGGTATTTTATATTATCTGTGACTATTGAAAAGGGTGTTATTTCCATAATTTCTTTCTCAGCCTGTTTATCCTTTGTGTACAGAAAGGCCATTAACTTGTTTGAGTTAATTTTATATCCAGCTACTTCACTGAAGCTGTTTATCTGGTTTAGGAGTTCTCTGGTGGAAATTTTAGGGTCACTTATATATACTATCATATCATCTGCTAATAGTGATATTTTGACTTCTTCCTTGCCAATTTTTATACCCTTGATCTCCTTTTATTGTCTAATTGCTCTGGCTAGAACTTCAAGTACAATGTTGAATAGGTAGGGAGAGAGTGGACAGCCTTGTCTAGTCCCTGATTTTAGTGGGATTGCTTCCAGCTTCTTGGCATTTACTTTCATGTTGGCTACTGGTTTGCTGTAGATGGTTTTTACCATGTTTAGGTATAGGCCTCGAATTCCTGATCTTTCCAAGACTTTTATCATAAATGGGTGTTGGATTTTGTCAAATCATTTCTCAGCATCTAATGAGATGATCATGTGGTTTTTGTCTTTGGGTTTGTTTATATAGTGGATTATGTTGGTGGGTTTCCATATATTAAACCATCCCTGCATACCTGGAATGAAGCCTACTTCGTCAGGATGGATAATTGTTTTGATGTGTCCATGGATTTTATTGAGTATTTTTGCATCGAAATTCATAAGGGAAATTGGTGTGAGGTTCTCTATCTTTGTTGGGTCTTTCTTTGGTTTAGGTATCAGAGTATTTGTGGCTTCATAGAATGAATCTGTGTAGATTACCTTCTGTTTCTATTTTGTGGAATAGTTTGAGAAGAACTGGAATTAGATCTTTTTTGAAGGTCTGATAGAACTCTGCACTAAACCCATCTGGCTCTGGGCTTATTTTGGTTGGGAGACTATTAATGACTGCTTCTATTTCTTTAGGGGATATAGGACTGTTTGTGTCATTAATCTAATCCTGATTTAACTTTGGTACCTGGTATCTGTCTAGAAATTTGTCCATTTCATCCAGGGTTTCCAGTTTTGTTGAGTATAGCCTTTTGTAGTAGGATTTGATGGTGTTTTGGATTTCTTCAGGATCTGTTGTTATGTCTCCTTTTTAATTTCTGATATGTTAATTAGGATGCTGTCCCTGTGCCCTATAGTGAGTCTGGCCAAGGGTTTATCTATCTTGTTGATTTTCTCAAAGACCCAGCTCCTCCTTTGGTTGATTCTTTGAATAGTTCTTCTTGTTTCCACTTGGCTGATTTCACCCCTGAGTTTGATTATTTCCTGCAGTCTACTCCTCTTGGGTGAATTTGCTTCCTTTTGTTCTAGTGTGAGCTCTCTCTAGTTTCTTTTTGGAGGCACTCAGAGCTGTGAGTTTTCTTCTTAGAAATGCTTTCATTGTGTCCCATAAGTTTGAATATGTTATGCCTTCATTTTCATTAAACTCTAAAAAGTATTTAATTTCTTTATTTATTCCTTCCTTGACCAAGGTATCATTAAAGAGAGTGTTGTTCAGTTTCCACATGAATGTTGGCTTTCTACTGTTTATGCTGTTATTGAAGATCAGCCTTAGTCTTTGGTGACCTCAAGATAATTTATATATTTTTGTATCTTTTGAGGCCTGTTTTGTGACCATTTATATTGTCAATTTTGGAGAAGGTACCATGAGGTGCTGAGAAGAAGGTATATCCATTTGTTTTAGGATAAAATGTTCTGTAGATATCTGTTAAATCCATTTGTTTCATAACTTCTGTTAGTTTCACGGTGTCCCTGTTCAGCTTCTGTTTCCATGATCTGTTCATTGATGAATGTGGTGGGTTGAAGTCTCCCACTATTATTGTGTGAGGTGCAATATGTGCTTTGAGCTTTACTAAAGTTTCTTTAATGAATGTGGCTGCCCTTGCATTTGGAGCATAGATATTTAGAATTGAGACTTCTTCTTGGAAGATTTTACCTTTGATGAGTATGAAGTGCCCCCCTTGTCTTTTTTTGATAACTTTGGGTTGGAAGTTGATTTTATTCCATATTAGAATGGCTACTCCAGCTTGTTTCTTCAGACTGTTTGCTTGGAAAATTGGTTTCTAGCCTTTCATTCTGAGGTAGTGTCTGCCTTTTTCCCTGAGATGGGTTTCTTGTAAGCAGCAAAATGTTGGGTCCTGTTTGTCAGCCAGTCTGTTAGTCTATGTCTTTTTATTGGGGAATTGAGTCCACTGATATTAAGAGATATTAAGGAAAAGTAATTGTTGTTTCCTGTTGTTTTTGTTGTTAGAATTGAGATTCTGTTCTTGCAGCTGTCTTCTTTTAGGTTTGTTGAAGGATTACTTTCTTTCTTTTTCTAGGGCGTGTTTTTTGTCCTTGTATTGCTTTTTTTTTTTCTGTTATTCTTTGAAGGGCTGGATTCGTGGAAAGATATTGTGTGAATTTTGTTTTGTCATGGAATACTTTGGTTTCTCCATCTATGGTAATTGAGAGTTTGGCTGGGTATAGTAGCTTGGGCTGGTATTTGTGTTCTCTTAGTGTCTGTATAACATCTGTCCAGGATCTTCTGGCTTTCATAGTCTCTGGTGAGAAGTCTGGAGTGATTCTAATAGGACTGCTTTTATATGTTACTTGACCTTTTCCCCTTGCTGCTTTTAATATCTTGTCTTTATTTAGTGCATTTTTTGTTCTGATTATTATGTGTTGGGAGGAATTTCTTTTCTGGTCCAGTCTATTTGGAGTTCTATAGGCTTCTTGTATGTTCATGGGCATATCTTTCTTTAAGTTTGGGAAGTTTTCTTCCATAATTTTGTTGAAGATATTTGCTGGCCCTTTAAGTTGAAAATCTTCATTCTCATCTACTCCTATTATCCGTAGGTTTGGTCTTTTCATTGTGTCCTGGATTTCCTGGATGTTTTGAGTTAGGATTTCTGCATTTTGCATTTTCTTTTATTGTTGTGTTCATGTTTCCTATGGAATCTTCGGCACCTGAGATTCTCTCTTCCATCTCTTGTATTCTGTTGCTGATGGTCCTATCTTTGTTTCCTGATTTCTTTCCTAGGATTTCTATCTCCAGCATCGTCTCTCTTTGGGTTTTCTTTATTGTTTCTATTTCCCTTTTTAGATCTTGAATTGTTTTGTTCAATTCCATGCCCTGTTTTGTATTGTTTTCCTGTAACTCTCTAAGGTATTTTTGTGTTTCCTCTTTAAAGGCTTCTAGCTGTTTACCTGTGATTTCCTGTATTTCCTTTTTCAAGTCCTCCATCATCATCATAAGAAGTGACTTTAGATCTATGTCTTGCTTTTCTGGTGTGATGGTGTATCCAGGACTTGTTATGGTGGAAGAGTTTGGTTCTGATGATGCCAAGTAACCTTGGTTTCTGTTGCTTATGTTCTTATGCTCGCCTCCTGCCATCTGATTATCTCAAGTATTTGCTGTCCTCAATATATCTGATTGGATCCTGTCCTTCCTATAATCCCAGTTGATTCAGGACTCCTTAGAGTCCAGCTTTCTCTGTGATTCTTTGCTTGTGGGTTCCTGTGAACCTGAGATTCTGGGTGTGTCATAGTTCTTGGCAGTCAAGTTCTTCTGTGACCCTGAAATACTGGTGTGACCAAGCTCCTTTTATCCTGGGATTCTGTTGTCAAAGATCCTGGGCATATTACAGTGCCTAGAAATGGTGTCTCCTTTGAGAAGCATGGAGTTGTCTGGTCAGTGGTCCTAAGATCTCATGAAGAGTTCTCTAGGGACCTTGGGGGTGTCTGTCAACTCCACGCACAAGGTGACCAGGTACTGGTATCAACAGGAAGGGATTTGTGACCCTGGTCAGGCCACGTTTTCTGCTTCCCTAACGCTGTCTTAGGTCCTGCGAGATTGGATTGGAACAGAAGTTGTGTTCCACTCACCAGAGGTCCTAAGATAGCTAGGGACCTTTGGGGTATCCCCTGTCTCTGTGCCCAAAGTGACCGGTGCTGGTGCTGGCATACAAAATTTAAAGATCTTGTAACAATGAAGTCACAAAGAACACAGATTACCAACTCTTAATTATTATTCATAGAGAAGGAAATATACAAAAATTAAGAAGTAAAAGTGTTTGCCTGGTAATTAAAAGGAGAGGGAATAAAGACCAACTAAGACATCTGCTGGTTCAATGTTATACTGTAAATTAAGATTATGAGGAAATCTGGTTAGTTCCTTGGTATGGATGTTACTGCAATATAAGGCCTATCTTCTTAACTCAGTTGCCTGCTCTTTGTATTAACCTAAGGAAAATGCACTTTGTATTTTGTGAATCCCATATTTTATATTTTGTACTCACACAATACCTACTGTGGGTATGGTCTCTGAACAAAACAAGAAGTACCCGCTTTCCTTTCTTGGGTCTGTTCTTTTTATTCATAATAATTTCTATGAGTTGATCATCAGGTTTGTGTTACAAATCACAAATACTAGGGGTGATCATAACTTCTTTCGATGAAATTCTTCATTAATTCCACAAGAATTGATCATCATGTTACTTGTACCAATGCTTTAAATGATCTTGGAGTTTGAGGTTAACTAACTGATTTCATTTTGTACTGGAATATTAGATATTGGTTTTGACTTTGAGTTCCCTGTGATGTTAATTCTATGAGCCTTCGTTTCCTTACCTGAAAATAAAATGGGTTATATTTTTGGATCTTTTTGGATGACAGGTATAAATCTATAAATATTAGACAAATAAATAAATGAAATAAAATAAAATAAAATTATAGACAACAATTTTACATACATATTTATAGATAATTAAATGAATGCCTGGTAAGTAAGAATAACGTGTGAAGAAATTGTAGGTTATTTCTTCAAAAGATTTATTCCTGTGTGGTGCACAGATATGACTATTACTACAGGTTGGGTTTATGATATCCAAAATTCTTTGAACAAAAGCATTTGAACATCAAAAATGAATGAGTAAATATAGATACATATATATGTATTTACATATACTTGTAGAGACATATTAGAGGCAGAACTAAACATGAAATTATTTATTCATTTTTTTCTACAACATTTGCACATAGCTTAAATGTAATTTATACAACATTTTAAATATACCTGCATTTTCACTTCAATTCATCTCTTAAAATCAAATGAAATCTGTATGAGGTCATGTCAACACTCAAGGGATGTCAGCTTATGGAGTGATTACTTTGCGTTCTCTACAGTTTGAAAAATATATTAGCAATATGTATAAGCTTAAATGAGGATATAAGATATGTATGATTAATCCTCTGAGGCCTGGATATTTTTGGAGGTAGGAAGGTGATGAGAATGTCTACAGAACTGGCTGTTTACTTAATGGAGTAGTGAAACATGGCACATGCAGAGCCAGTAGAATTTCTAAAATGGAGTATGAAACAGCTTGTCTTATTTACTAAATAAAACATGATTAAATTGCAGAAAAAGACAGATTCATAAGAACTAGGGAATTGTCAAAGCCACAGTCCTAACCCAAGGTGAAACAGTCTTGTGAAATGTGAATTCTATTGAAAATACATCTGGTGTGAGGTGAGCATAGGCTGTCCCATATCATTTGATCCCCACTACCCTTAGTCATCCTCTAGATTCCCCTTGGAGCTTCTTTTCAAAGGAAACAGAAGTTGGAAGTACCCAGCGACCCCCATCTTCTCTTCTAAGTCCCCTCCCTTGAATCTCTTCCACAACATGAACTCCCTTTGAAGTCTCTCAGAAAGAACTTGGCCTGACTCCAACCACTGGCAAACTTCTTCTTAATTAAGTTTCCCAGCTCCTTGAGAAATGGTATTATAACAAATTAAGGTGGTTCATGCACGCTTCAGAAAAAAGATGAAGGTGTGGAAGGTGGTAGAAATGAAACTGTCTATTGTTTGTCTAGTACAAATGAAAGAAATAAAAAAAAACAACTTTTCACAGCTCAATTCTGCTTCCTCATAAATTATTAATAGATTTAAATTGTTTTAAATTATTCTGATAAGGAAGGTGTAACTAAACATGTTCATTAAAATTTGAAATATAAGGACCCTGATATAGCTGTCTCTTGTGAGACTATTCTGGTGCCCGGCAAACACAGAAGTAGATTCTCACAGTCAGCTATTGGATGGAACACAGGGCCCCCAATGGAGGAGCTAGAGAAAGTATCCAAGGAGCTAAAGGGGTCTGCAACCCTATAGGTGGAACAACAATATGAACTAACCAGTACCCCCAGAGCTCGTGTCTCTAGCTGTATATGTACGAGAAGATAGTCTAGTTGGCCATCATTGGTCTTGCAAACTTTATATGCCTCATTACAGGGAATGCCAGGGCCAAGAAGTGGGAGTGGGTGGGTAGAGGAGTGGGAGGGAGGGTATGCAGGACTTTTGGGATAGCATTTGAAATGTAAATAAAGAAAATACCTAATTAAATAAAAAAATAAAAAAGGGAAAAAATAAATGCCTACAGACCAGTTGGTAATTGTGATGTCATCCTCTGTCCCAGAGATCTGTTACCATATTCCAACAATCAATGCAATATTTGTCGAGAAATGAGAATGTGTTTCCAAGCTCAGTTGAAATAAGATGGTCAGCATATGCTCTTGTTCTGTGCTGTGCAGTATTCTAAATTCTTTTTCAGAATATTCTCAATGATTTGTATATTGATATTGAGCTATATCTATATCCTTTTATTATCTAGTTATTAGAAAGCCAACTCAGAGATTAAAGAATTTGATTTACAAATGAGGAGGTACCAAAAAATGTCTTGTAGAATTTATTTACGCCATCACGGCTTTATGGCTATATTGTCACTACCAGTCTATTTTCTTTAAGGCTTCATTCCTGCAAGAGTTCATGCTTTTAAAGTCCATCTGCCCTCTCACAGCTGAAGTGGCTTCCATTGCATACCAACTTTTGTCTTCACAAGAAACTCTGAATCCTTGTTTACCATGGACTGGTGGTTGTCCTCTTCCTCTTCTTGTTCCCTTTCCCCAGGCCTCCCTGCTTTTTTGTTGTCTGTTCATTTGTTTGAGACAGAGTATTTTTTTTTTTATAGCCCTGATTATCTATATGGAACTTACCATGTAGACCAAGCTGATTGGAACTCACAGAGATCCACCCTCTTCTGGCTTCTTAGTCCTGGGATTAAAGATGTGACCCACCATGGCCATCACTCTCACTTCTTTCTGGCTCTTTCCTTTATCCCCTCTCCTGCCCTTCTCCTTACTTCCCTCCCCTCTCTTCTTTCTCTGCTCTCCCTTTTTTCTTTAACTAGGTCTTATCTCTAGTCTCCCGTAACCCCGTAACCTGGTTCCCTCTCATCTTTTCCTTTTCCCCTTCCCCCACATTATGGTCTTGTCCCCCTCTCCCCTGCCCTATGTATTGCTGTTCTGGAGCTCTTTGCAGTGCCCCTGCCTACTGGGATTTTTGGAAAAGTGTCATTATCCCTAGTCCCATTAATTTCCCTCAGCGATGGACAGAATCATAGCATTTCACTCTGAATTGCTATGACATGACTGGATAACACTGAGATCTAGGCAGCTTGACAGTTACCATCTCTAGGTAAGTTTTAGGAAAATGCTTGTGATAGATATAAACTACTTTAGAAAATAAGCTTGGACATTTCTCAAGTAATTTGTAGCAAATTATAAGATAAAAACTTGAAAGTTGAATTTGGCTTTTTCCAGGATTGAAATGAAATGAATAAAGTGCTAGGTATTTATACTTAGGAAACATTGTGGTTTGCACTGAGGCTTTGTACAAAACTAAACCACCATGCTACAGAGGGGAAGCAGTTCAACAAATACAGCAAGTAAACTGAGTGCAGCTTCTGCATGGTAATTTATGACGTTTAATTTTGCAAATGCTGAAATACTTGGTATATTTTATAAGCTCATTTCCTTATATTTTGGTTATGTAATAGTTTCTCACTAATTAAATACCAAGTTATACTTGAAGTTTTTGTAACAGACTATAACGTTTACACAGAGGGTTACAAAACAATCTATTGTGAAAACATTTAAATATGAATCTGCTGTCAGCTATCGATTTCTTTCATGTTTAACATTAGGATGAATCTAAAAACAGTCATTAAATATTCAAACAGACTATTAATGTGGAAGAATGTTCAGTAAGATTCTAAAATAGTTCATTGAAAACAAACCTTTTTCATATTGTGTTTCAACAAACCATATTTGATTCATTCAGAAATTCTCTTCTACTTTTGAATTTTTTATTTATAATTCACATACCATACTTAATTCTCAAAGCTCAGGACAGTGCCATGTGATTATCTCATTGAGTATCTCTTGTGGAGAATTTCGATTTATAAGTGATTTCATAGCTAGAATGTTAATTCTATTTTGGAATGATTCACAATATAATTTAAAATGAATAAAGATGACAAATGTACCACCATGTTTTGATTTTACATATACTTATATCTGAGCAAGGGATGAAAATATTGAAATTGTATGAATAGTCACGTTTTCTAGGTTACTTATTATATTTAGATGTAGTTTATACTGTGTATCTTTATGGAACTCTTAAATTATACAGTTTTACCATATTTTGGGAAGTCTTTTATATAATAAATTAATAATCCAGGATCCCACTGGACTCACCTTGTACTTTGGCATGGAATATATCAGCTAGAAAAAAACAGGAGAATTGTTACATTTCAGGGGAAACGTGCACACTCATATATGTGTATTGCATATACTACTAATCTACCTTATAACATATGAATGCTATAAGACGAATCTTACAGAGAACCTAACATGCCATCATATAAAATGTATTTGTATTCCTTATTTTTTATTATGTTACAAAAGTCTGTGTATTTTAGGCTTATAAATAAATTTGCCATGAAGTTTAAACTTTTGAAAATAAACTCACTATCTGTTTCAGGTAGGATTCAAAAAAATTGAAATATAGGGATAATCATTTTCTCTCTTACATTTAATCATATTATACTTTAAAAAACCAGAAAAATATTAAAAACATGCGACAGAAACAAAAGCATTCAACAGCATCCAGACAAAAATACAACAGGTATTTCAAGTTTTAATACTCCTATCAATTCAAAACTACACTAGTGTGTTGCCGATAAAGTCTGAATATATAATAAAGGACGTGTTGACTTGTCATGAAGAATTAAAAATGTGATATTCCTAGAAGAATTTGAATTTTATTGAATTAAATTAGATTTGACAATATTTAAGGTGATAATAAACAAATAATAGCTAGTCAAGAACTTACCAAAATATACAGATATTATTTGCAATGCTGGAAATACCTTAAGAAACTGCATAAATATATAAGAAATGTACATAAAATTAATGTACACAATTAAATTGAAAAGCATAAAAAGACTAGCAAAGTAATTTCTCTATTAAAATTTGGATTTTGATTTCTAAATTCATGAAATTTAAATGTAATTGCTTCACACAGGATCAAGAACAAAGAGAATTGTGGTCTCTGGTAAAATCACTTACAGGAGTGGAGATAGATGAGAGTTTGGTTCAACTAAGCAGGCTGTAGATACATAATGGATGGCATGTGGACTTCCTACACAGTGAAGCCTCCCTAAGGAGTCTCACATCTTTGGAGTAAGTGAGCAAATGCCAATCATGCATTCAACACAAGCGTAGTTTTGAATAGGCAGATTGCTAATGAATTCAGCATGTGCATTGCCTGCAGAGGAGCTGCTTCTAGTAAAAGGAGGGAACCACTGTGTTCAAGGGTATAGAGGTCAGTTGGACTTGGTTCTTCTGAAAATAGACTTAAGGGACATCAAATACCTTCCTGAATCAAAAAACAATTAGGATCTTACTCTACAGCTTAATTCTATGAATACAAAGTAGAAATTTAATTACAAGAGATAACTCAAGGGAAAGAAGCTGATCCAAGCTGGGTGAAGGTGAGAAGCTTGCTCATCACCATTGCTTGGATTCTAAGGTTCAAAGAGAAGACTTGTTGTATGTTCTAGGCTCCTTCCATTCTAGGATTGTCCTATGGTTTTGAACTTAGAAATCATTAGTGCGGATAAACAGAATGAGCTGAAAGCTACAGCCATACTAAATTATTCTTGCTAAATCTTCTTGGGGTTATGTTGAAACACAGAAACTTGTTAAAGATTACAAACATTGTAAAGAATGTACTGCTATTACTCTGAAACACTGTGTTACCTTCAGTGACTGTTCTGCTGCTTTGATTGACATCATCCATGGGATTCAGTTATCTGCCCTCAGTATTAGCCACTGACAAGAGGACTGAGGGGGCCATAGTTCTGGTAGTGGGATTTGGTACTGTGGATTCTACTAATACCAGTCCGCCGAAACCTGACTAAGTGAAATGAACGTATGGTGAGACACAAAGTTTTCTGGTATACTACTTAGCTTATTGTACTGGAAGCTCAACATAAAAAAGATGTGAGTCCCAGCATCATAGGACCAGTTGCAAACAGATTCTCGAGTAATGTTCATTCTTTTTTTTTTTTTTTTTTTTGTAATGTTCATTCTTGTTTATAGCATTGGAAACTGGAAACTTTAATGATTCCAAAGTAGATGCTCTAGGAAAAGGCCTTATTCTAAAATTGAAGCTACTGACTTCCATCCTGTTTTTTGAATGGTATAGATGCTGTTGCTATCAATTTCATTTCAGAGTATCAAGAAGAATAGAAGACAGAAACAGTTATTCGGGTCAACTAAATAAATACTTATCAATATATAAACTAAAATTTCTATTCTAAGAAATTTTTTATCCTAATAAATTTTCCAAGTCAATTTGTTTTCTAATTTAGAGTAACTTTTACGAGTCATTGACTTTCATAGTGCCCACAATAATACATTAATGTGTGCATGTGTGTGTGTATGTTTGCATGTACATATGTGTAGGTTTGTTTAAAGAGGAGAGAGAGAGAGAGTTCTTAGCTGGATTTAGACGATCAAAAACATTCATTTAGTTGTAAAGTGAAGGATAACCATTATACCATCCACAGATCCAGAAATGTTAAGTATTTAGTGGGGATGCAAGCGTCTTCCTGGCAAGAGGAAATAAAATAGATTTTGTTGGTGGACTAGGGGCAGCTGGGGATTGGGATAAGAAAGCTTAGGTGGGCTTAGAGAACACAGGGAGATTATACTGCGAAAGACAACTGAAATGAGGGGGGCATTTTCATGCAAGGTAGAAACCCTGTATGGTGGAAACTTCATGGAATCTACAAGGGTGACAAAGAATTCTGGCAATGTTGGACATGAAGCCTGGACGAGCCATCCTCCCTAACCAGGCAAGACTTCAACTGGAGGTATTGGGACATCAATCCAACCTTACAAAACCCCTGACATACAGTCAGTCATACCTGCATAATATGCTGGGACCAGAGCCTAGTATAATTCTTGTGTTCATGGGTGCTCCCTGTTCCTGGATTAGAGCGGGGTCCCTAAATTTGGGGTCCTACAAAAACAGTCTGTTTTTGAGTGGTTTGTAAGGTCAAAACCCATTTCCCATGTTGTTTCCTAATGGACGTGCACATATATTCACAGATGCATGCAGTAAAACACACTCACCTACCTCCAGGGAGCAACAGGGTACTAAAATAATCATTTCATATCACTATTAGGAAGTAAACTGATTAGACAGCAGTTATTTACACATAAAAATTAAGTATGGCATCAAGGAAAATTAATATAAGATACAATTAATGAAAGACATTTAATTAAACAACATACACAGCAGATTAAAATAAAATGTTTTAGGGTAATGAACATTGAACAAAGCAAGCAAACCACACTTTTGAGAATGGAGTTAAGAAAAATTAATGGAGTTAATGCAGGACAGTGATGGCACAAGCCTTCGCCTTCAGTCCCAGCACTTGGGAGGCAGAGGCAGGTGGATTTCTGAGTTCGAGGCCAGCCTGGTCTACAGGTTGAGTTCCAGGATAGCCAGGGCTACGGAGAGAAATCCTGTCTTGGAAAAACAAAAACAAAAACAAAAACAAAAAACGGAGAGGAGGGGAGGGGAGGGGAGGGGAGAGGGGAGGGGAGGGGAGGGGAGGAGAGGGGGAGGGGAGGAGAGGAGAGGGGGAGGGGAGGAGAGGGGAGGAGAGGAGAGGAGAGTGGAGGAGAGGAGAGGAGAGGAGAGGAGAGGAGAGGAGAGGAGAGGAGAGGAGAGGAGAGGAGAGGAGAGGAGAGGAGAGGAGAGGAGAGGAGAGAAAAGAAAGGAAAGGAAAAGAAAAGAAAAGGAAGGAAAAGAAAAGAAACATCCCAGTCTTAATAAAGTGAAAGAAATGGAACTTATGTAAGACCAGTGTCATGTTGCTATTTATCAACTTGGAAATTAACAAGAGTCACCTGCATTATTACTAACAGAACATAGAGAAACAAAGACCAGATTCTAAGGTGATCCTGAAGGTTTTTTTTTTTTTTTCCAGAAGAAAGGTCAAACAGAAGATGATCAGTAGATATAATTGATAAAAGTAGAATGGATATCACAACACACAGTACCTTGAACACAGGAAGTAACTGCTGTGAAATGGGACAGCCTTTGGTCCAGTGAGGAATTAATAGAATGTGGGTGACACCAAGGTCTAATCTGTTTGAAATTTCCATTCATGTACAGAACTAAGTCCTCTCAGGTATATTTTTCTAGTTAGCTTTCTCCAACCTCTAAACTTTTTATTTCTGATCATAGCAAGAGACAGATGCCAAAATCTCATGAGAGGCTGTTCACAGGGTATTTCTAGCCTGTCTGAAAATAGGAAGTGTTAGAAATTTCATAGGAAACTCCATTCTTGTTAGTTTTTAATTCAATTTTTCAGACAAAACTGATCTAGATAATTATAGCCTGGGAAAAAAAGAAGAATACAGTTATTATACATGCATTGAAAGTCTATCTGAACAAGTTATGTAATACAATAAAGGTCTGGGCCTTGGGACAAAAAAATCAGAAGTATTCTTTTTCTAACTCAGAGATGTATTGTAAGACATGGAGAAATCAATTTTATCAATGTTATTTATTTTATCAATTTTTTCCATCTTTAAGTAAGAAGGTTAGACTAAAGTAGTCATTGCTACACTTAGCTGTATCATAGTTTCTTCAAGATAGAAATGTGGACATCAAGAGAGTAGGAACAGATAAAATTGGAGGCCCTTTTAGAAGAGATAATGCCGCATAATATTTACTTGTTATTGCTCTGATAAACACCATGGCATAAAACAACACAGAGAGGAAAGGTTTATTTGACTTATTTCCAATGCAAGTCAATCAGTGCAGAAGCCCAACACAGGGACTTGAAGGCAGTAACCAAATCACAGACTATGAAGGGATCCTACCTGCTGCTTTGCTCTCTGTAGTTTGCTCGATTTGACTTTTTATATGACCGAGGACCACCATGGTGGTTCTGTCCACAGAAATATGTATGGGTCCTCCTACCTTGGGAATTAATCAAGAAAATGCTGCATAGACATGACACCAGGACAATTTAGTGGAAGAAATTTCTCACTTGAAGTTTTCTCTTCCAAATGACTCTAGTTTATGTCAAGCTGACAAAACTAACAAGCATGTACAGCATTTGCTCAGTGAATAGTTATTGAACACTAGATTATCATCTCCCCATTTAAGAGATATGAGATCCTCTGCAGAGTATCTCATATTTATGAAATTTTAAATTAAAAGGTTTATGCCTTTCTGCTTTAACTAAGTTCAATTAGAAATGGAGAAGACCCTGAGAAATCCACCCCAATATAAAATATTGCATGGTTCTTGGATATTTGGAAGGCATTCCCATTAACAGTCTATGATGTCAGGAACAGAAAACATGATAGCATTGGAATTAGTTAAAACTGATAATATGTAGATTGTGTAACTAAATTGTTAATTTTGATCTGTAAGCTCTACCATTTCTCTACTATGATTCTCTTCTCACTATCTTCTAAAGGACCTATGCATTTTGAAACTAACAAGATAATAGTTGATCCAACCTTAAACTCAGAATACAAGGCAAACAAAGGCTAATCTCTTTTCTGACAGTAAAACACAAGAGAAAACAACAACCAAAACAACCAAAGGTGACTTCTTTCCAGAAAGTCCCCAGAAAACAGCTTAGAAGCCTTGGCACTAATAGCTTGTTAATCCACTACTAACCCCAGTGTGATGGAGCACATCCATTGGACTTGATTTATCCTCAGTTCTCTAACAGGGAACATCTGGAAATGTACAGAAAGAGAAAATGGAAAACCATCAACAAATTATCAATTAGCCACTAACATTAATTTAATGTTTTGTTATGATACTCTGTACAGGAATAATAACCATGTGCTCAAGTTCAGTCATTGCTATTTCATGCCATCTTATTAAATACCATAGAAGAAACTTAGTGGTCCGATACCAAGGAGATGTCCTTGAGTGTCCAAGCTGCCCCTTTCTAGAGAGGGTAAGACAATAGCAGAGATGATGAAACAGAAGAGTGGGTCAACCATAGTGAAGTAAATATGCAAAAGTCAGGTGGAAACCTGTACTATTGTAACCAAAGTTAAAGTAAATAAGTAAATCAGTAAATTAAAAAGTTGGAAGAGAGGCACCCTTCATGACTGGTAAAAGCTCCTACATGAAGCTATGGGTTATACACACACACACACACACACACACACACGAGAGAGAGAGAGAGAGAGAGAGAGAGAGAGAGAGAGAGAGAGAGAGAGAGAGAGAGAACTATTCCAGGAATGAGGTTGATTTTATAGTGTCAAAAGAAGCTTTGCTGTGAGAGAAAAGGTATTGATAATCTTTCCTAGATGTGAAGTCTACAAATTATAGTATCCACCTATTAGGTAAGATAAACCCACTAGTGCCATATTTGTAAAACTGTTACAGAGTAACTAAGCATGTCTCTGACTAGGTGTGAGGCGCCCTTGATAGGAGAAAAAAGACCTGGCACTGTAAGCATCCTCTTCCATAGTGAGAAGACAGATAGTATCTAATTGGGAACTGATTCTGTTGTTAGCTAATTTGCCATAGTGTTGAATCATCTTCTAAATATATGCCTATAGACAACATTCTCAACTATAAACAGAGGAACCTGTCTTTCCATTGAATTCCCATATAGACAGGGATTCATAGCTACAAAGGATGCTGGGAATCAGCAACAGCTGAGAGCTCATCCAAGAACAACACATTTATCCCCTTATCTCTAAGTACCAGGGAACACTATGGACAAAAGGCAGAATGAGGGTAAGAGCCAAAAGGTAGGGAGAAAGGCTTTGAAATGCCATCTTCTGGGCAGCATACAACACAATTCCTGCAGTCCTACAATCTCAACGACTAGTGATGACTACTGCACCAAGGTTTCAGGAGAATGGAACCATCAAAGATGCACTCAGGATTCCCTTAGACTCACTGCTTACTGGTAGATTCTGGGAAAGGGGAGGCACGTTACCTTCCTTGGAACCCATTGACGACCCTACCAGGATACAATAGATAGTCCCAATCCAATGAGCTATCAGATGATCTTGATGAACCTAGATGGATTACACAACAAAATCAGCATCTCAGAAAAGGACATGTAGGGAGGGCAAGGCTCATAAATGTGAGAAAAAGTTAAGAGATGGTGGCATGGTGATTAACCATAATGCATAAGCATGCATGGAATTTTCAAAAAACTAAATTAATAAAAATAAATTTATTAGACATAAAGGAAAAATCATCATGTGGTCAATTTAAGGCTGCATAGAAAGATAGAATGTGAACTGGTTGGAGTATATCAGAAATACAGACAAGAAATTCACACCAGTTATCTTTACTCGTTTTCTATTTGTATGTTTTTATAACAAACTACCTAGTATTGCTCATGAATAGATTACATATTAAGGAATTTTAAACTCGGCAATGTTATTAGTGCATTGTTTTGACAATCTTCATAAATAATTATGGTGCTCTTGTAATTTCATATGAAGAATTCTCAGAAATGAAATTAGTACTGATTTGAGAAAATGGGGAAGATAATGTAGAATAAGTCCTTAGAAAGAATAAAAGGAGACTCACAGGTGATGCTTCACTACAAAGATGCTATCACATAACACTTCATGCAGCTCTTGTGAGGAGGAGTGGCAGATTTTGCCCAAGTCCTACCCAGGGCTTTCCAAGAGGCAGTGTACAAATGAAATTCAACTGTTCTGACTAATGTGCCACTTCACACTTCATTCAAAACACATGTAAAACCTGTTCATGCCTGCAGTAGGAAATTAAATGCTATTTCTATTCTTTATTTTGCATTCCAGAAAAGTAATTGTTTATCAACCAAGATCCTTTCCAAGCTTGTGTCATAAGTTTTACTACAAACATTTTCCCCAATTTGACTATGTTCCTTAGGTGAGCAGAAAGACTTCGGAATCTTATGAATAAGTTTAGTGTGTATATTTTTTCTTACAAATATTCATCCAGTATTAAATTTCACAAGTTAATATTTGACCTCTACAGGTTTTCAGCTACATTATGAACAAAGCATCTCTCACTCTCTTTTGACCCTCCCCCGCCTCTCTCACACACACAACTATTGTAATGAGATTCATCATTTTGTACAATGTAGATAAGCTGTGATAATAAAAACTAAAAATATATCATTTTCTCATCATGAAGGTGACCAGGAAGTAGCTGTTAAAAAATCCAAGGCAAGCCACACCATGTTATGGAAACATGTCTCAGAGACATGAAAAAGAAAATAAAGGTTTGAGTTGCAACTGTACAAAGAATCATCATACCAGAGGAGATAGGCCCTTTGCTTGATATGGGTAACTTCCTTCAAGGGCCCAGTGGGCTCATGAGGGTTAGGTAACCTTGCTGCCAATTCACAAGTAGCCACTAAAGGTACTGTAGCCATAGCTTTCAGTTTTGGATTTAAAAAAAGGGTCTAATCAGTACTGTTCTGTATTCTGACATGAGAAGAACTTAAAGGCTTTGAGAAGACTCTAACCTATTTTTTTTCTTTTTATTTATTCTCCCCTCATACAATATACCCCAGCCAGATGTCATGTTCACCTCTGTCCACTCTTTCCAGATCATCCCCTCACCTCCACTCTATGCCAGATCCACTGCTCCTCCATTTGTGTTCAGAAAAGAGCAATATCCCTGGGATATCAACCAAACATGGCATAGCAAGTTGCAATAAGACTAGGTACATACCCTCATACCAAGGTTGGACAAAGCCACCCAGTAAGAAGAAAAATGTATGAAAAACTGGCAAAAGGGTCATAGACATCCCCACTCCTACTGTTAGGAGTCCCACACAAACACTAAACTAATCAAGCATAGCATGTATGCAGAGGACTTAGCACAGACCCATACCATGTCCTTGATTGTAGCTTCAGTTTTTATGAACCCTATAAGTTGATTCTGAGTTTTCTTGTGGCATCTTTGACCCCTTGAGCTCCTATAATCCTCATCTCCCACATCCACAGGGTTCCCTGAGCAGCACCTAGTGTTTGGCTTTGAGTCTCTGCATCTGCTTCTATCAGTTGCTTGAATAAGCCTCTTTGATGATGATTGGGCTAGGTATCAATCTATGAGTACAGCAGAATCAGCAGAATATTATTTCAATGATTTTTTTTTTTGGCCTGCCCTGTTTGGTTCTACCCTAGGTCTCTGGCCTATCCATCCTCTGGTTCCTGGCCATCCAGACAGTGTTAGGCATTGGTTCCATCTCATGGCATGGGCCTCAAGTTGGACCAGCCATTCCTTTGCTACTCTTACAAGTTCTGAGTCATAATTGCCCGAGCACATCATGCAGAAAGGATAGGATGTAGGTTGAAGGTTTTGTGGTTGAGTTCATGTCCCAGTACCATCAGCGGAGAAAGCTTGCCTAGTTAAAGAAGACCCACTCAGGTTTCATATTCTTTATTACTAGTAGTACTCGCTAGAGTAACCATCATAAATTCCAGAAAGTTTCCATTTCACTGGGTTTCCATATCACCCCCAAATTCCAGACATCTCTCCCAGTACTCTCTACCTCCACCCACCAATCTGATGTAATTCCTCTGAATCTTTCCCCCACCTTCCCCCAGTAAAACAACAAATTCTGTTCTATCTCCACTTTCCAAGGAGATCCGTGCATCTCTCAAGCCTTCTTTGTTACTTGGCCTCTCTGGATCTGTGGATAGTAGTGTAATTATCCTTAATAGTAATATTGAATTATAAGTGAAGTAGAGATCATGTCTTTCTTTCTGGTCTAGATTGCCTCACTCCAAAAGTTTTTTCAAGTTCCAATAGTTAGAGTGAAAATTTCACGATGCCAACTAATTTTTTTAAACAGGTAAGTAATACTGCACTCTGTAAATGAGCATCATTTTCTTATCCATTCTTAAGTTGAGGGACATCTGGGTTGTTTCAGATTTCTGGCTATTATGAATAAAGCTTCAATGAACGTGGTTGACCAAGTGTTCTTGTAGTAGAATGGTGCATCATTTGGTGTATGCTCATAAGTAAAGCTGGGTCTTGAAGTAGGTTAATTCCCAGCTGTCTGAGGACTGCCAAATTGATTTCCATAGTAGTAATATATATTTGCACACCCACCAGCAATGGAGGAGTGTATCTTTAGTTCCACATCCTCTCCAACATATCAACTGTCACTTTGCTATTGATCTTAGCTTTTTTGACAGATGAAATCCCAAACTAGTTTTATTTGCATTTTCCTGGTGGCTAAAGATGTTGAACATGTTTTGTTTCTCAGTCATTTGAGATTCCTTGATTGAGAATTCTCTGTTTAAATTCTGTATCCTACTTTTAAATTGGAATACTTAGTTTGTTAATGTCTAGTTTCTTGAGTTCTTTATATATTTTGATATAAGCCTTATGTCAGATGTGGAGTTGGCAAAATCTTTTCTCATTTGGTAGGCTGCCATTTTGTCCTTTTGGAGTGTCCTTTGTATCACAGAAGCATTTCAGTTTTGTGAGATCCCATTTATTTTCAGTGCCTACACTATAGAAGTTCTGCTCAAGAAGTTCTCCCTGTGCCAATGTGTTCAAGGGTATTCCCCAATTTCTCTTCTATCAGGTTCAGTGTGTCTGGTTTTATTTTGAAGACTTTTATCCACTTGCACTTGAATTTTGTGCATAGTGATAAATATGGATCTATTTGCATTCTTCTAAATGCAGACAACCGGTTAGACCAGCACCATTTCTTATAGATGCTTTTTGAAAATTGTTCATTTCTGGCTTTATCAAAATGCAGGTGTTCATAGGTACGTGGATTTATGTTCAGGTCTTTGATTCAGTCACAATGATCAATGTGATTTTATTTTAATGCCAATACTTTGTGGTTTTTATTACTATTGCTCTGTAGTGCAACTTGAAAACAGGGAAGGTGATACTTCTGGAAATTCTTTTACTATTCAGGACTGTTTTAGTTATCCCAGGATTTTAGCTTTTTGTTTTTGCTGCTGTTATTGTTGTTGCATGTGTGTTTGTTTGTTTGTGTGTGTGTTTATGAAATTGAGCATTGTCCTTTTAAGGTCTGTAAAGAATTGTGTCGGAATTTTGATGAGGATGGCCGTGAATCTGTTTTGGTAGGCTGACTTTTGCTCTGTTAATCCTACTGATCCAGGAAACATAGACAGTCTTTCCATCTTTTCCTCTTCAGTTTTGTTCTTCGAGAACTTGAAGTTCTTGTCATATGGGTCTTCCACTTGCTTGGTGAGTTACACCAAGATATTTTATATCCTTTGTGGATATTGTGAAAGGTATTTCTCCTCTAGTTTTTTTCTCAATCTGTTTGTATTTGTATATAGGAAGGCTACTGGTTTTTTGTTTGTTTGTTTGTTTGTTTTGTTTTGTTTTGTTTTGAGTTAATATTGTATTCAGCCACTTTGCTGAAGCTATGTCAGCTGTAGAAGTTTCCATGTAGAATTTTTGGTGTCATTTATGGATATGATCATGTAGCCTGCAAATAACAAAACTTTGACTCCTTGTTTTAAAATTGTATTGTCTTTATATTCTTAAGTTGTCTGCCTTATTGCTATAGCTAGGACTTCAAGTAATATATTGAATATATATGGAGAGAATAAGTGGCCATAATTTGTTCCTAATTTTAGTGGAATTGCTTTGAGTCTCTACCCATTTAATTTGAAATTGGCTATAGACTTACTGTAAATTGTCTTTATTATGTTTAGTTATGCCACTTGTGTCCTGGATATTGCCAATATTTTTATCATCAAAGGGTGTTGGATTTTGTCAAAGGCTTTTTCAGCATCTAATGAAATGATCATGTGTTTTTTTTTCTTTCAGTTTACTTATGTGGTGGATTACATTGACTGATTTTCATACATTAAACCATTCTTGCATCACTGGACTGAACCCTACTTGATCATGGTAGTTGATCTTTATGATGTGTTCTTGGATTCTGTTTTCAATTATTTTGTTGAGTATTTTTGCATCTACATTCATGAGAGAAAATGGTCTGAATTCTATTTTTTTTGTTGAGTCTTGTGTAGTTCATTTATCAGAGTGACTGTGGCCTCATAAAATAATGACTATGTTCTTTCTGTTTCTATTTGGTTGACTAGTTTGAGGCATGTTAGTGTAAACTTTTCTTTAAAAGTCTGGTAGAATTCTGTGCTAAAACCAAATGGCACTGGGTTTTTGTTTTGTCTTGTTTTGTTTTGTTTCCAGAGACATTTTAATAACTGCTTCTACTTACTTGTGGGTTATAGTTCTATTTAAATAGCTTATCTGATCTTGATTTTACTATGGTAAATGGTCTTGTTTGAGAAAATCATCCATTTCTTTTAAATTTTCCAATTTTGTGGAGTACAGGTTTTTAAAGTGTGACTTGATGATTTTTTAGATTTCATTAGTATCTGTTGTCGTTTCCCCCTTTTTGATTCTGATTTTATTAATTTGGATATTTTCTGTGTCTTTAAGTTTATTTGAATAAGGTTTTGTTTACCTTGTTTCTTGTTCATTTTCACAAAGCGTCAAGCCTTTCTTCATTGAGTTTATAATTCTTTTTGTTTCTATTATACTGATTTAAAAAACCCTCAATTTTAGTATTTCCTGCCACTACTCCTCTTGACTGTGTTTGCTTATTTTTGTTCTAGAGCTTTCAGATGTGATACTAAGTTACTAGTATGTCATTTTTCTAAATTATTAATGAAGTGCTATGAATTTCCATCTTTGCATTGCTTTTATTGTGTACCATAAGTTAGGGTATGTACTGCATCCATTTTGTTGAATTCTATGGAGTATTTAATTTCTTTGTTTCTGTTTTGACTGAGTAGTTGTTCAATAGAACGTTGTTTAGTTTCCATAAGTTTGTAGGCTTTCTGTTGTTTCTCTTGTTGAAATCCAGCTTTAACTTGTGGTGGTTTGATATGATGCAGAGATTTGTTTATATTTTCTTGTTTCTGGTGAGATGTGTTTTGTGACTGAGTATGTGGTCAATTTTGGAGAAAGTTCCATGAGGTTCTGAGAAGAATGTATATTCGTTTGTGTTTGGGTAAAGTTTTTGTAGATATTTGTTAGGTCCAGTATTTCTCTGTTTTTGTCTGAGTAACCTGTCTGTGAGTGGGGTATTAAAGTCTTCATTATTAATGTGTGACATAAGATTTAGTAACGTTTTATTTGTTTCTTAAACAAACATGGGTGCCCTTGCATTTGGGGCATAAATATTAAGAATTGAAAGATAATCTTGGTGGATCTTTGGTGAATATAAAGTTTCCTTTTTCCAACTTTTTTGTCTGAAGTTATGTTTGATATTGATTTGGGATTTTTAGATAAATCAGACAGATATTCTTAGATGGGCATTCATTTTGTTTTTCTGTGACTTTTTATTAGGAAATTGCATCCAACAATATTGAGAGATATCAGTGACTAATTGTAGAGTAATTTTAGTCTAGTAACATGTCTGCACTGATAATATACAAGTTCTGTGTGATACAGCTGGAAAGCAGACACACTGTTAGTACATATCTTTAATCCGTCTGTCCAGAATCCTTTAGTTCTCAACTTTAATTCCAAACCATGATGACTAATTGAGAGGCAAAGAGAGGGAGGGATGGAGGGAGGCAGAGAGAGAGAGAGAGAGAGAGAGAGAGAGAGAGAGAGAGAGAGTTGGGAGTCAGTATATTGAAGTTGAGTTTGGAGAGTTTATTTGGGAGTAGTATATTTGAGCTCATTAGTTTATACAGAGGCAGTTTAAGCCAGAGAATGATAAGCCACAAGATTAACACAAATTGCCAGAATAAGTATCCCAGAGAAACCAGATTGAATCAGTCAGCTTGCAGAGGGCTTTGAACCAGAACAGCTGAATTGAACCAGCCAGCCAGAAGTCTGAAAGAGTTAGAAACGCTGAGTTTATTCAGCACTAAAACTGAGGTAGCAATTACTTTTATGTTATAAGTACAATTAAATTATTTATATAGCTAATGGTTATTTATTCCCATTTTTTTTCTTTTTGTTGTTGGTATTGGTGGTGACGTGGTGGTGGTGGTAGTTTCTGTGTGTGTGTGTATGTGTTCATGTGTGCTTCCTGTTGGGGTTCATTAAATTGTCACACAAACCATGGATACACCAATCTCAGTTAAACAAAAGAAGAGTTTATTGAGTACACACCATAATACTAGATGTCCAGGACTACAAAAAGGACTATGGAACTAGTCTGCTCTCTGGATAGGCTTTTTAAAGGAAAATCCAGGTTCAAAAGTTTAAATGGCAAGGAGGAGAGGAGTTGTCTTACTAGGCAAAGTATTATCAGATAACCTTTAAGCTGATTAATTCTGAGTAATTTAACAGTGGTGGTGGATGTCTGGTGAATAGGGGAATTTTAGAACATTGAGATAACAGAACATAAGTACTATAATGATAACTTTTTTGGTTTATTGTAGCAGTGTTTTTATCCTCACTACTTTCCCAATGCTCTTGGTTCCCAAAAGAAAGACACACACACAGTCTATATTTTGATATGCCTTAATCAGTTCAATGACTGGGTCACTTCCTAAACTACATGTGGTTAATCCACCTCATGCCAATAATACCAAATTATTGCTTAATTAGTCCTATATTCTATTTTTGTTGCTCTGGACTCGGTCGGGAAGCCCTCTTGGGCCATTCTTTTCCAGCTCCTACATGGCAGCTATGCTCTCTGCCCTGCATCTTCTCAGGTGTGGTATCTCTCCTCTCCTTCTGCAGGCATGGCGGATCTCCATCTTTCCTCCCTCAGTCTCTAGCCCGGGAATGCTCTATCTTCTCTGCTCAGCCATTGGCTGCAGGAAACTTTATTTACCAATCAGAAACTTATGGACTTGCAAACAATTTTGGGGAACCCAGATTAACATAAGAATACAAGCAGCATTAGGTAAAACCCACTACAGCTTATTAGTAGCACTCTTCAGTGTCAGTGAGCTCATACTTAGGTGCAGGAAGGGCTGTGCAGTGGTCAGCTCTGTCTGACTCACCATATTTTACCTTTGATTTGATAGTCCTGCAGAAAGCTTTGTGGAATTTCTTAAGATTAGCAAACCTCATACAGAACATTCAGAACATGCAGAACAAAACAGGGTATGTGGACAACAAGTCCTTGAGGCAAGTCACCTTTCTGTGTCAATAACTGCAGGCATGTTACAGCAACAACATGAAATAGCTAACAGGCAAGGAACAAAATGGCTGCAGTTATTCAGGGGTTGGGGGGTCAGAACATAGCATTTCCCTTCCTTTGCTTTTGCTGGTATACAGTTACTTATTGTGTTTCATGGGTGTAGTTAACCTCCTTGGGTTAGTATTTTTCTTTTAGTATATCCTGTAGGGCTGGATTTGTAGGCAGATATTGTTTAAATTTAACTTTATTATGGAATATCTTGTTTTTGCCATCTAGAGTGAATGAAAGCTTTGCTGGGTATAGTAAGTTGGACTGGCATCTATTGTTTCTTAGATTCCATGGGACATTCTATCCAGGTCCTTCTGGCTTTTAGAATTTCCATTGATAAGTTGGGTGTAATTCTAATACATCTGCTTTCATATGTCACTTGTTATTTTCCACTTGCAGCACTTAATATTCTTTCTTTGTTCTGTATATTTAATGCTTTCATTATTATGTGGCAAAGGGAATTTCTTTTTTGATTCAGTCTATTTTGTGTTCTGCATGCTTCTTGTTCCTTTATAAGCACCTCCTTTAGGCTAGAAAAACTTTCTTATATAATTTTTTTGAAAATACTTTTTGGGTCTTTGAGCTGGCCTTTTTCTCCTTCCTAGATATGTATTGACTTTTAAATACCTTGGTCTTTTCCTAGAGTTTTGGATTTCCTGGATACTTTGTGTCAAGAACATCTTTGATGTACCATTTCATTGACTGACATAACTACTTCTTCAATTACATCTTCAATGCCAGATATTCTCTCTTTCATCACTTTTATTATGTTGATGAAGCTTGCTCTGTAGCTCCTCTTCATCTACCTAGATTTTTTTTTTCATTTCTATAATTCTCTTAGTTTGGGGGGGTTTTTGTTTGTTTTTATTGCTTGCATTTCCATCTTCAGGTCTTCAACAGTTTTCTTATTTCCTTCAATTGTTTGTTCATTTTTTTTCTTGGCTTTTTTCGAAGGATTTACTAATTTCTTCTAACTTTTTTGCTTGTCTTTTATTTATCTTCCTTAAGGAATTTATTCACCACCACCACCCCATCCCCCACCCCCTTAAGGACCTTTAGTACCTTCATAAAGTAGGATTGAAGGTTTTTTTCTTATCCTTCAGCTGTGTTGGAATATTAGGATATTCAGCTGTAGTAGATAGCTGTAGAAGGTCTGATGATGACATACTACCTTGACTATTCTTGGTTGGGTTCTTATACTGGCCTCAGAGCCTCTGAGTTTGGGTTGATTTTAGGTGTATGTACCAAATTCTGGGTTTGTTTTTATTGGATGTGTGTTTTATTCCCTGGTTTCTGTTTCCTCTCAGTTTTTCTGGTATGTGTGGCCTATGGTTGAGTAAGTGGTCACCATCCAAGTTGGGGGCTTGAATTATGAGGGCCAAGTGGCCTCTAATCCAGCAGGCAGTTTCCACCTGATTTTTGAAGCTGGAATATGGCCATGAAAAAGGGGGAAGGTATTGGGGATAGAGTCTAGGGATGTGGGTACTGAGAGAATGAAAGAGGTCCACATGTTGGTGGCTTATTTAAAGCTTTGGTGGCCAAAGCCAGAGGGAGTCTTTGTCTGAGTAGGGGCCTGGAACACAGTAAAGAGGAGGTGTGTGGGGGGGGGGATTGGGGATAGCATTTGAGGGTGACACTAAGAGAGTGGAGGAAATAAGTGAGTATGCCTTCTACCTGATCTTCCAGTAGGTGTAACCTGTGGCTGGACAAGGGGTATCTGCCCAAGTTAGGGGCTGAGACATAACAATAAGGTGAGCAAGGGACAACTGAGGAGCTAAAGAGAGGGGGAGGTCTATGGGTCTGTAGCCTACCTGTTCTTCTGGAAGTTGCTGCCTGTAGTTTGGTGGTCTGCCTGAGGGACCCGAGAGTAGGTTAGGTCGACAAAGACTATAACCTATTTTAAGTGACTAAAATTATGTATTTGATATTACACTCCTAATGAAAACAAATTTGATAACATAAATGCCTGTACTTGCTCCTGGTCTGAGACTTCCCAGTGAGCGGTTGAGATAAACCACTGAATCTCTGAACTTTTTTCCTCATTTGTAAAGTAAAGACATCAATATGCCCTGTGCAGGCTTTTTGTAGTTTTAAAATGAAATATATCTAAACTGTCTGGAGCACAGACTGTGTTTGTAGATTTATGCCTTCTTCCCTTTCCTCCTGTACACCATCATTCTGACACCTTTTTTTTATTTCTGATTTTGATCTAGTTATGCCAGAGTGAGGCAAGTGAAGTAAAGCTGAAGATTAAAGCTGAACAAAGAGTCTGGGTGGTAATTTATTATTTCATTCTGGAGGAAGGATTATTCGGATAGTTCAGGACAAGAGAAAAAAAGCATCTCTGCTTTATGCTCCCCATTAACGAGATGGTTCTTGAGCTATATGCTTTATTCTTGGTTCATTAACCTATTCAATGATAGTCAGTGATGATTTGAGAGCTGCTGTGGAGCAAGGGAAATGGCCACATTTCCTAGAAGATCATTCTGGATTAGAACAGCATTTATATTTGGTTCATGCAGAGATGATGATGGGAAAAATAAAACTGAACAACACTCCTGTGAATTGAGGGTTCTATTTTCCCATTTAAATTCTCATTGGCCTTTTGGAGTACCAGTCTAAAGTCATAGAACTCCTGGGATTATATGGTTGGGAGTCACAGTGTGCATGCTGGGACTCAAACTGGGGTCTTCTGCAAGAACACGTGCTATTGACTGCTGAACCATCTCTGCAGACCCAGTCATGTGGCTTTTGTGGGAAATAGACTTGTAGCAGGTAGGAGATGAATCTAAAGCCATATTTATATTAGTTGTATTTCTTATTTTGTTTGATTGGTCCTTACTATGGATTCAATGTTTATGCTCCTTGAAATTTATGGTTTGAAACGCTTACTCCCAATCTCATGGTATTTAGGAATAGAGCTCTTAGGTGGTCCTTAGAATAGATGGATCCAGTAGCATAAACTCTAGTCTAATGGGATTACTCTACTTGTAAGAAAATACTATACCAGTGGTTCTCAACCTTCTAACTCTGAAGCCCTTTAATACAGTTCCTCATGTTGTGGAGACTCCCAATCATAAAATTATTTTTGTTACTACTTCATAACTGTAGTTTTGTTATGGTTATGAATCATAAAGTAAATATCTAACCAGCATGATATCTGATATATGAACCTTGCAAAAGAATTGCTCAACTTCCAAAGAGCTTGCGACTCACAGGTTTAGAACCACTGCACTAGAATCCTCTCTTCCTCCCCAGCCCCTCAATTGCTTCTCAGTCTGCTTGCCTCTCCCCACTCATCTGTCTACCAGAAAAGCAAAGTGAAGAGAATAGAAAAAAACAAAAAACAAAAAACAAAAAAGGAACAGAGCACAGTTGACTGGCATCCCAGGCTCAGACACCTGTGCCTCCTGAACTTGCATTTCTCTTCTTCAAACATAGACTTGTGCCATTTTGCTATAATAGTACAAGTGAGTGAGTTACTGCTTTTAAATTTTAAAAGTTAACAATAACAAAACACCTCACTTCTTAAGAATTATACTATAAAATTGTAAAATTTGAGTTTCTTCTATTCCTTGGGAATTTGCAACCATAAGTTCATCTATGATGGCTCTCTCTCTCTCTCTCTCTCTCTCTCTCTCTCTCTCTCTCTCTCTCTCTGTGTGTGTGTGTGTGTGTGTGTGTGTGTGTGTGTCTTTCTCACTCTCTCTGTCTCTTTTTCTCCTTCTCTCTCTCTCCCCCTCTCTCACATATACACATATAAACAGAGACACAGAGAGAAAGACAGAGAAAGACAGACAGATATACAGAGACAGGGAGAGACAGAAAGAGATAGACAGATAGACAGAGAGATACAGAGAGACAGAGACAGAGATACAGAGAGACAGAGACAGAGACATACAGAGAGAGATGAAGCCATGGCAAATAAATAGATGAAGGGAAGTATCTGTTGAAAACAGAAACTGAAATGTATCTCCCAGGGGATCTGGTGTGAGGGCCTTTAAACATATTCTTGTGTGTCTAAATGTCATAGTTAGCATAGAGTCAGAAAATGATTAGGAAGAATCAGAAAAATGAAACAGAGTAAGCAGAGAAGATAAGGGGCAAGACTGATATACAAACTAGTCTCTGATATGGTTGTATAGGGTAAAAGAAGCTCTTCCTCTCTCTCCCTTAAGTTCTTCATCTGGGACTATGTATGTTGTACTACACACATGTAGATAAAGGTAGGATTCCCATCAAAGGAAAAACAAACAAGTCCATTAATTGTGCATCATACATGCAACATGGGGCAATAGTCAGAGATGAGTAACTATTGGTATTTTTTAAAGGTATTTACAGTTTCAGATTAGTTTATGTCTTAGGATGAAAGAAGAAAGATTTGAGGCTTTTAGATGACAGAGTGGTGACATATGAATAGCTGACCAGGAAAAGAATAGTACATGTTCTCGTTTAGATTTCTGTTGCTGTGATAAAGCACTAATCAAAACTAATGTGAGGGGAAAAAGATTTATTGCATCTTACATCTCTCAGGTCACACCATCATTGAGGGTAGGGAATGCAGGCTAGGAGCTTAAGACAGGAGCCTGGAGGTAAGAAGTAAAACAGAGACTATAGTGGACCACTGTTTGCTGATCAGCTTCCCCTGATCATGCTCAACCACCCTTCGTATGCAGCTCAGACTCACATGCCTAATGATGATATGGCCTGCTGTGGGGTGAGCACACTTTTACCAATTAACAATGAATTAATGTTCCTAAAGACTTGCCAACATGCCAGTATGCTGGAGGCAATTTCTCAAGTGAGGTTTTGTTTCTTTCCAGGTGACTTGAGTGCATGTCAAGTTGACAAAGACTAGCCAGCACAAAGGAAATGGGCTGTTTCAGAAGGTTTATTACATAGATTCAAGACTAAAACTATCTATTAATGAGAGTTATTAGGGTCTTCCTTCTCTTGTCCACAGAGGAATAGCTCCACAAATGGAAGTTTTCTTTATTGAAATAAGATCTTTTGCAAAAGGAAACAATAAAGTCAGAGCTTTCTCTCACATTGTTGATTATTAATAGTGTTCAGCTCAAAATTATCCATGCGCCCAATAGGTATACCCAGAGACAAAATATCATCTTAGTACATTTCTTCACTCTCCTATTTACTTTCCCAGTTATTCCACATATGCCTACTAAATGTCTGTAAAAGCCCTTTGTTAGGAAGGGCTGGAAGTTAACTATACACAATGACAGCTGAAGTACAGGCTCTGAAAACAAAAATATCCAGGTCAGGGAAATAGACACAGGGACCACCATGAAGCCACAAAAGCAGGCCTCTGATAAAAACATTTAAACAAATGTCTGAATAGAGAAGGGTAAACTGACTAACAGTAGGAGAGCAACATTCCGGGTAAGAGAAACACTGACAAATGCTTTGAAGAGGAGACATCCTGACATATAACCATTATATCCATGAGGCCTGGGAGGACAGATTGGGGGAATGAGGATGTAGAGACAAGGACAGAGCCTGAAAGGGGACATAGGGACAGGCTATGTAGGGAATGGCAGAGTTTTCTACAGCCTTAAAGTTTTATTTCCCCCTCATGGTTCATATAAAAAATGTTTCCTTTAAAATCAGACTTTCTTATTTTGATTTTGAGTGAACTTTAGATCTTCAAAGAAATGAAATGTATTGGGTGACATATTTCTTCCTTCCTTCCTTCCTTCCTTCCTTCCTTCCTTCCTTTCTTTCTTTCTTTTTTTTTTTTTTTTTTTTTTGGATTAGATATTTTCTTTATTTACATTTCAAATGTTTTCCCCTTCCCAGGCTTCCTCTTCAGAAGTCCCTTAGCTCATTTCCCCTCCTCCTGCCTCTATGAGCATGTTCGTCCACCCACCCACTCTCATCCTCCCACCCTGGCATTCCTGTACACTGGGGCATTGAACACCCTCAGGCCCAAGGGCCTCTCCTCCCACTGATGTCCAACAAGGCCATCCTCTGCCACATATGTGGCCAGTGCCATGGGTAGTCTCCGTGTGTATTCTTTGGTAGGTGATCCAGTCCCCGGGGAGCTCCAAGAGGTCTGGCCTGTTGACACTGTTGCTCCCTCCATGGAACTACAACCCCTCTCAGCGCCTTCAGTCCATTCCCCAACTCCTCCATTGGGGAACCCCAAGCTCAGTCCAGTGTGAGCTTGCTCCTCTGTATTTGTCAGGCTCTGGCAGAGCCTCTCAAGAGACAGCCATATCAGGCTTCCATCAGCAAGCACTTTCTCGCATCCACAATAATGTTTGGCTTGGTGGCTGTATGCTGCATCCACTCAAGTAGTGACATGCATGAGAGGCCAAAAGCCTGGATGCAGTCCTGAGGCGAAGAGTTTCACGGAAACTTAGTCTTCTGGAACTGTGGCATCCATAGCACATATGATCCAATTTTATCCTTGCAAATGGATCTGTGTGCTTCCTTTCAGTATTGTTTTGTTATAGATGCCTCCAAGCAATGACTTGCCAAATACCTAAGCAAAATCAAAGTTTGCTTCCTGGCTTTCACCAATGCCCTAGGCAGTCCATGAGCCGACATGGGCTTGGAATTCGGTAAGAATGTTGCCTATTCAGTGACATTCAGAATTGCCTCTAGTATTGTAAGAGAGATAGTGAAAGAAATCAGGCATTACCATCTACTACATAGAGTTAGAAATCTCAGGGCAAGCTTAGAAACGTAAGTTTGGAATTCTTATTATACTTATGTATGGCAGACTACATTACTTATTAGTAGAAAGCCCCCCCCCCCCCCACACACACACACTATCACTTAGAATAAAAGCTAAGTCACTCCCATATACAGGAATTTACAATGGTTTAGGAAGTAGATTGTGTTGTGGTTTTAGAGTATTGCATTATTCATGAGAAGGTTAGCTAGAGCAGAACTCCCTAATTTGAACCATGACTTGGGCGTGAAAGCCCTTGCCCTGGAAGTGTAAAGACCTCACACTTGGCTTCTCAGACTATAGCTGACCTTAGATAGAGCTGATTTTGTCTCAGTTGTTTTATTGCCCAGTTCCTGCCAGTCTTTGTGTCTGTATTCCTCTGTTTTGTGTAAGAGTCATTAAGCATACGGTAACCTCATTTGTACCTTGCCGATGTGTTACCTAACTTCCCTATTTTCTTCTGTATAAAAAGTTTGGTGCTCGATTTGATAAATTACATTCAGACTCAGCACACTCCCTTGTGTCCTGTCTGTTTGTCACCCCATTTTTGCCGACTCTATGCCCATTTGCCCGAGACCCTGATTCCCACGGATTGAGGACGGCCAACTGAGCCCAGTCTGTGGCAGCTGTATATGGGATGGATTCCCGGGTGGGGCAGTCTCTGCATGACCTTTCCTTTAGTCTCTGTTCCACACTTTGTCTCCATATTTCCTCCTGTGAGTATTTTGTTCACCCTTCTAAGAAGCACTGAAGCATCCGCAGTTTGGTTATCCTTCTTCTTTGGCTTCATATGGTCTGTGAATTGAATCTTAGGTATTCCTAACTTTTGGGCTAATATCCACTTATCAGTGAGTAAATACAGTGTTTATTCTTTTAGCAGTCACATTTTTCTTGTAGCATCAGATAATCTCCATCCCCCTCTGACCAGATGTCAGTTGATTACTGAGCCTGAGTCCCTTGAACATGTTCATAGTCACCTTTGTTTTTGTTGAGTTTGTTTTCTTTTTGTGAGACAGGGAGCCTGGAATGGCTGGGGTTGGGTATTTTCCTTCCCCATGGGTAGTTTCCCTGCTTTCTAGACCTTGATAAGAAGAGGATAGTCTGTCGTGTTTAAAACACCCCCACTCCCACTTGAAGAAAGGGGAAGGTTTTCCATAATATCTGTGGGAACTGAGACTCACAATCCTATCCTTAACTGGACCTCAGAACTACATTCCTGATGCCATTAGCTGTCAGCTTTGCCCACTCTGATCCCCCACTATATGTCAGTCTATACTAGTTAAGTTGAGATTCTCTGTGTTTGCCTACCAGTTTATCTCATTTTGAGAGCTCCTACTTGGCCTGTGATCTTGATTCTACGGTGTATCTAGGAAAGTTTTCTGGCTTCTCATGTATTTCAAAATTTTCATTTTCATATGGACAAGAAGAACCACTTCTAAACTTACCTTATAATTTTTACAGAGCTGAGGGCTCACTGCACAACATGAAAAGTCAGTGCTTTGAAACAGGATTTTGCAAAATTGAAAAATTTCAGTATGCTATCAACACACAAAGAGTCCAGGAACTTAAAAGATATCTGAACTGCTTCCTCAATTAGTTAAGTACAGGGAGAATCAGAAGAAAAGGAGAGAGAAGTTTCTTGTTCATTGTTGTTTTGAGGGAACTGGTTTATATTCTTCTCTACAGGTGTGAATAGTCACAATACCACCCAGGTCATTAGTCAGAGATATTATCTGTGCTGGGATCTTGAGTTTCTTATATTAAACCCTTGTTGAGTAAAGCTGTTAACTTCTCGAGCTGTATAGTCACAAAAGTCTGCAACTATAATTGGTTGGATTCCAAGGACTTTTCCTGAAAGATTATTTGAATACTTGTCTTTTAAGAAACTATTGTTAGGGTGTTGTCTGGTTTTCCATTTCTTTTCACCTTAAAATTCCATGTGCTGGAACCTCCTCTGGTAATCAAGTCAAGTCACCTCTGCTGTGTATCCATCTCACCTCTCAGTGCCATCTTGTCAGAGGAAGGAACTGACTGGATTCTACATAATATTTCTTTAGTTCATACATGAGTGCTTCTTTTGAATACACCAGCAAAGATGAAGATAGCTAAGAAAAATAGACAAACAATTGAATGAACAAACATGAAGAGCTCTGATTGGTATCATACTTATTTCAATGGAGCTATTACCACAACACCTGGAAGCAGCAGTTTCTGGGAGAAACTATTGATTTAGGCTGATGGTTGCTTACGATTTCAGCCCATTGTGGGGAACAAGGAATGGCAGCGCAGGTGGACCATGATTGAGGGAGCCTGTAGCAGAGGCTTGATCATATCACTGCAGACCTCGAACGAGGCACCTTAAAAGATTACAGTGAGTTGCTTTTGCCAGCTGTGCCCTGCATTCTGAAGGTTTCACAAGCTTACAAAATAGCAGCTCCACTGGGGAAATAAGCCAGGGAGACTGTTACAGGTTTAAATGCTAACAGTCAGTTTGGGGTTTGATGTTTCTGATGTGCGTTTTAGCATTTTCCAAAACTCCCAATTGTATGTCTCTCTTATCCACCTATATGCACTCTTTCATCCAAGGGAAATTAATGACTATTCCCTAACAGGATCTACAGAAACTGTTAAATGTTGACAGTAAGCTTTGGAGTAATAATTTAACATTAAACCTGATGTTTACAGTGAACAGAATGATATATATATATATATATATATATATATATATATATATATATATGCAAAATTTAAAATTAGAGTATTTCATATGAGAAGATGAGTAATTTAAATAAGCAAAGGTGGGTTTGACTTTATAGAATCTAGGGATATATAATCTAGGGATGCTCCACAGATTAAAATCTAAAAATTCCAGATAACACTTAATTTATTTTTGTAATGGGCATTTTCATATCCCTTTTACAGTTTCCTCAAGTGATACCTGTTGTCTTTGACCAAAAATAAAGTTTTTGGTTTGTTCATTTTTGTTTGTCTGTCTGTCTGTTTGTTTGTTTGTTTATTTGTTTGAACCTAAAAGTACAATGAAGGTAAAAATAAAATAAAATATAATTTTGGTTTCCTACTAGTCCTAATCAGGCTCAACAATTCTTTCTTCCTTCCTTTCTTTATTTCATGTGGCTTCTTCTCCTTTTTAACTGTTTCTCTCTTTTCTCTTAAATAGGTCATAGCTTGCCAGCTATTGTCACCTCTGGGACAATGCCTGGTAAAATGTTCAAAGCCTTGGTGACCTACTGTAACTCTCTGGGTTTTCTCAGGCCACAGTTATTACCCATTATACCATCTGATGAACCAGACCATGCTCAGGCACATGCTGAGTCCTCAGAAAATAGCTCTTTCAGCATGGTATAACTAAGACAGAATAAAATCTGGTGCCAGAATATCTGTGTTTGAAACCTATCTCTTTGACTTCTAGTGGTATGAGCTGATAGAAATCACAGTCACACCAGGTAGCATACTCCTTGCCTAAAAAATTGGATGTTGATGTTATCAAACTGAGCAGGAGCTTTGAAGATTAAATAAAAGAATGCAAAACACTCAGGTGAAAGAATGCTGGTAACCTGTACAGAGCATTCCACAATATGGATTTTCATTCATGAGTTCGCCATCATCCAAATCTGCTTTCCTTTATTACCAACTTGAGAAGTACATAACAAAAACACATGACAATACCCTTGATGATAATAATGACTACCACTTAATTAGCACTTACTTGCCTCTAGGTAAGCTTCTGGCTTTATATTTACATAGAGGTATAAAGAGGTAGATAGTATTTCAAACAATGCTCAGACTAAACTAAGAATATAGACACTGAGCATAAAAAAAGACAGTGTCATGAAACCACTGTCTTGTCAAGGATATGTTCTATGTTCTGGGAGATGGAAGCCTGTGTTCCATTAATTGTCCAACAAGCTTTCAAAAAAATCCATCAGTATTTGCTTATTGTAAACCTATGGCAGTAAAGCTCATCTGACCCTCACCTAATTGTGTTAGAAAGAAAACTAGGCTCATGCTAGGGACAGTAAACGAAGAAAGGAAGTGGTGCCATGCGTCATTAGTAGAGGGATCGCATATCTTTTGATGCAGCTTGAAGATGAGCCCTCCTAAACACCGCACCGAAAAGCCACAGTGAATCCCACTTGTTGTGCACCTAGCATTTTTTGATTTCTGATTGAATCAGCCCATCTGTTGAAAGAACTTTGTTGTCTGCCTAGGTTCTTGAAGAGCTGTCAAATACAGGGCTTACTTCTCTCTGCTTCTAAAGAAGGTTCATGGTCCCAGTCGTTCCTTACTCACACAGCAAATGTTTAGAACCCTGTCATTGGTGACCTAACCTAAGAAGATTACTTAGAGCTAGACTGATATTTGGATAAGAAAATGAGAATACACATCTAATGCCAGGTTAGGAGGACATGCTTGAAAGTCTGTTTCTATTCTATCATGTCATAATAGATTAAGCATATCTTCTGTAAAAAAGAATCAGGCCAACATTCAGAAGAAAGTACAGGGAAAGGAGAAAGCTGTAATAAGTCCTCCCTTGAGTTGAGTTAATTTTAGTTAAATCTATCCCTTTGTATAAAAAGTATCTCAGACACAGGTGGATTTCTGAGTTCAAGGCCAGCCTGGTCTACAAAGTGAGTTCCAGGACAGCCAGGGCTATTCAGAGAAACCCTGTCTCGAAAAACAAAAAACAAAAACAAAAAGTATCTCTATCCCGATGATTTAATATTATTAAAAATGTTAGAAAGCTCAGAATTAGGAAATTAAAACTTATCAATAGAATAAAACTTTACAAATCATAAACTGTTTTTTCTCAAGACAAAATGCAGATTTGTATATACCTTTCACCACGTACATTTTCTCCTTGAACATTTCTACTTAAAAATACAAACAAACAAACAACAGCCACAAAACACAGGGAAAAATATTCAAGGAGTGAAATAATTTAAAATAGTGTATGCTCAAGAATGCTTAAGGATAAACTCTTTCTATTCTTATGCTGGCCTGGCATCTGAGAGGAACATAGTACCTTCTTCATCATACCCCAAAGCCAGAGCAGAAATTACTCTAATCATATCAGAAAGTTGCTTAGTAGTGGGGAGTATGGGAACAGGCATCAGAGCTCTGAAGGGGGTCCCCCATCTCATTTAAACACAGCCCAAACAACATCCACACAGAGCACATCGAAAATCAGCATAAGGTCATACCAGACAACTCCTGCTTTTTAAGTTATGCGTTCTTTAGCACTATGAGATGCTGTCAGAGAACATGGGCAGCAACCAGGGATGTGAATCCTGATGCTGTGTGGACACTTTGCCCTTCTTAGAATTGGGAACAAAACACCCATGGAAGGAGTTACAAAGACAAAGTTTGGAGCTGAGACGAAAAGATGGACCATATAGAAACTGCCATATCCGGGGATCCATCCCATAATCAGCCTCCAAACGCTGACACCATTGCATACACTAGCAAGATTTTGCTAAAAGGACCCAGATATGGCTGTCTCTTGTGAAATTATGCCAGGGCCTGGCAAACACAGAAGTGGATGCTCACAGTCAGCTATTGGATGGATCACAGGGCCCCCAATAGAGGAGCTAGGGAAAGTACTCAAGGAGCCGAAGGGATCTGCAATCCTATAGGTGGAACAACAATATGAACAAACCAATACCCCCCCCCCTCCCGCCCCGGAGCTCATGTCTCTAGCTGCATATGAATCAGAAGATGGCCTAGTTGGCCATCAGTGGAAAGAGAGGCCCATTGGTTGTGCAAACTTTATATGCCTCAGTACAGGGGAATGCCAGGGCCAAGAAGTACAAGTGGGTGGGTAGAGGAGTGGGGGGGGGGGGTGTGTGGGGACTTTTGGGATAGCATTGGAAATGTAATTGAAATAAATATCAAATAAAAAATATGGAAAAAAAGAAAACAACCATGGATGAGAGGGTTTTGTTTGTTTGTTTGTTTGTTTTGTTTTTGTTTTTGTTCTGTGTTTTCTCCTTATATTAGTACTGGTCCATCCCTTCCCCTTGTTGCCCACTTTCTCAGAGGTTTCTGAATAGAGCAGCTTATAGATGAGTATTTATCCATGACCTATATGCTATATATGGCAATTACCAAATGTGGTGCTATCATTATCAAGGTTTCCAATTTTCAGTTTGAATATTTCACACTCTCTGCTTCTACTACTGGAGAGTAACTTTTATGACATAGAAAGTATAATGAAAAGTTCAAGATAACTGGACAGAAATAACTTGCTTTGTGAACTTCACCTCTTAAAGCTACAGTTATTTTATACAGTTCTACTAAGAATGATCTATGAATAGAAACCTTCATATTGTGTATATGTCTCAGTTTTGTAGAATCTACTAATTCTTCATTAATTTTTCATCATGGTTCTGGCATTTAATAAACATGAGTGGTTGTTTTCCTTGGCCTAAGTGACTGTGATAATCTAGTTGATTTGTGTTGATAAAATATAAGAAATATACTTCTCTTGCACTGTTCCAAGGACAGAGGATGGCATGAGATTTATTGACTCAACTTACAGCAAAACACATCAGGAAAATAGTAGCCTCTGGCATATTTAAGTACATTTACAAGTTCCTACTAAAATAGGATTAAGATGTATGTCTTTCTGTATAGTAATATTTTAGTAATAACCACCATGGACAGAAATTGGTGCCCAAAGATAGTTTGCTGCTAAAAATTGAAAATGATGGGTAAAGGAGATACAGATACATTCTTCTTGACCCTTGAGTTCTTAGGAAAATTACACATTTAAAAGAAAACATTTTTCATGGTGATAGCCTAGAAGGGGGAATGTAGAATAATAAAATATCCGTAGGACATATTAACATATCTGTTAATTTCCCACATATGGAAAATTCATGGCAAGTTAAAATATTTTAAAAGTCATAGTTGAAGAGATTCTGAAGATTTTTATCAGCTTCTTGCAGAATTGTTTACTTAAACAATACCTCTCAAATGTTAATTAAGCATACTTATATAATTTATGCACATTAAAACTTACTTCTTGCCTTCCAATCCGGGCCAGCACCAGGGTAGCTTGGGCGCGGAGTCTGTGGACACCCACAAGGTAACCACAAGACCCGCCACGGGATCTTAAGACCTCTGGTGAGTGGAACACAGCTGCTGCTCCAATCCAATTGAGCAGGACCTGAGACTGCATTAATTGGGGAAGGAGAAAACCCAGCCTGATCAGGGGCACAAGACCCTTCCAGTCCCCACCAGCACCGGGGTACCTTGGGTGTGGATTCTGCGGACACCCGCAAGGTATACACAGGACACTCCATGGGATCTTAAAACCTCTGTGAGTGGATCACAACATCTTAGGAGGCAGGTTCGAACAACAGATATCTGGACACCTTCCCTGCAAGAGGAGAGCTTGCCTGCAAAGAGTACTCTGAACACTGAAACTCAGGAGAGAGCTAGTCTCCCAGGTCTGCAGATAGAGGCTAACATAAACACCTGAGGAACAAAATCTAACCAGAGACAACTACAACAACTAACTCCAGAGATTACCAGATGCCAAAAGGAAAACGAAAGAATCTTACTAACAGAAACCAAGACCACTCACCATCATCAGAACGCAGCACTAGCACCCCACCAAGTCCTGGGCAACCCTAGACACCCGAAAAGAGAGTACCTGATTTAAAAGCATATCTCATGATGATGGTAGAGGACATCAAGAAGGACTTTAATAACTCACTTAAAGAAATACAGGAGAACACTGCTAAACAGGAAGAGGACCTTAAAGAGGAAGCACAAAAATCCCTTAAAGAATTGCAGGAAAACACGACCAAACAGGTTATGGAATTGAATAAAATGATACAAGACCTAAAAAGGGAAGTATACATAATAAAGAAAGCCCAAAGTGAGGCAATGCTGGAGAGAGAAAACCTAGGAAAGAAATTTGGAACCATGGATGCAAGCATCAACAACAGAATACAAGAGATGGAAGAGAGAATCTCAGGTGCAGAAGATTCCATAGAGAACATCAGCACAACAATCAAAGAAAATACAAAATGCAAAAAGATCCTAACTCAAAACATCCAGGAAATCCAGAACACAATAAGAAGACAAAACCTAAGGATAATAGGAGTAGATGAGAATGAAGATTTTCAAATTAAAGGGCCAGCAAATATCTTCAACAAAATTATAGAAGAAAACTTCCCAAACCTAAAGAAAGAGATGCCCATGAACATACAAGAAGCCTACAGAACTCCAAATAGACTGGACCAGAAAAGAAATTCCTCCCAACACATAATAATCGGAACAACAAATGCACTAAATAAAGATAGAATATTAAAAGCAATAAGGAACAAAGGTCAAGTAACATATAAAGGCAGGCCTATCAGAATTACACCAGACTTTTCACCAGAGACTATGAAAGCCAGAAGAGCCTGGACAGATGTTATGCAGACACTAAGAGAACAGAAATGCCAGCCCAGGCTACTATACCCAGCAAAACTCTCAATTACCATAGATGGAGAAACTAAAGTATTCTAGGAGAAAACCAAATTCACACATTATCTTTCCACGAATCCAGCCCTTCAAAGGATAACACCAGAAAAAAAAAAATACAAGGACAGAAACCACGACCTAGAAAAAGCAAGAAAGTAATCCCTCAAAAAACCAAAAAGAGTACAGCCACAAGAACAGAATGCCAACTCTAAAAACGAAAATAATAGGAAGCAACAATTACTTTTCCTTAATATCTCTTAATATCAATGGACTCAATTCCCCAATAAAAAGACATAGACTAACAGACTGGCTACACAAACAGGACCCAACATTTTGCTACTTACAGGAAACCCATCTCAGGGAAAAAAACAGACACCACCTCAGAATGAAAGGCTGAAAAACAATTTTCCAAGCAAATGGTATGAAGAAACAAGCTGGAGTAGCCATTCTAATATCGGATAAAATTGACTTCCAACCCAAAGTTATCAAAAAAAGAAAAGGAGGGGCACTTCATATTCATCAAAGGTAAAATCCTCCAAGAGGAATTGTCCATTCTGAATATCTATGCTCCAAATGCAAGGGAAGTCACATTAATTAAGGAAACTTTAGTACACATTGTACCTCACACAATAATACTTGGAGACTTCAACACACCACTTTCATCAAGGGACAGATCATGGAAACAGAAACTAAACAGGGACACAGTGAAACTAACAGAAGTTATTGAACAAATGGATCTGACAGATATCTACAGAACATTTTATCCTAAAACAAAAGGATATACCTTCTTCTCAGCACCTCATGGTACCTTCTCCAAAACTGACCATATAATTGGTCACAAAACAGGCCTCAACAGATACAAAAATATTGAAATTGTCCCATGCATCCTATCAGACCACCATGGACTAAGGCTGATCTTCAATAACAACATAAATAATGGAAAGCCAACATTCACGTGGAAAATGAAGAACATTCTTCTCAATGATACCTTGGTCAAGGAAGGAATAAAGAAAGAAAGTAAAGACTTTTTAGAGTTTAATGAAAATGAAGCCACTACATACTCAAACTTATGGGACACTATGAAGGCATTTCTAAGAGGGAAACTAAAAGCTCTGATTGTCTCCAAAAAGAAACAAGAGAGAGCACACACTACAGCTTAACAACACACCTAAAAGCTCTAGAAAGAAAGCAAGCAAATTCACCCAAGAGGAGTAGACAGCAGGAAATAATCAATCTCAGGGGCAAAATCAGCCAAGTGGAAACAAGAAGAACTATTCAAAGAATCAACAAAACTAGGAGCTGGTTCTTTGAGAAAATCAACAAGATAGATTAACACTTAGCCAGACTCACTAGAGGGCACAGGGACAGCATCCTAATTAAGAAAATCAGAAATGAAAAGGGAGACATAACAACAGATCCTGAACAAATCCAAAACACCATCAGATCCTTCTACAAATGGCTATACTCAACAAAACTGGAAAACCTGGAAGAAATAGACAAATTTCTAGACAGATACCAGGTACCAAAATTAAACCAGGATAAAGTTAACAATCTAAATAGTCCCATATCCCTAAAGAAATAAAATCAGTCATTAATAGTCTCCCAGCCAAAAAAAGCCCAAGACCAGATTGGTTTAGTGTAGAGTTCTATCTGACCTTCAAAGAAGATCTAATTCCAGGTTTGCACAAACTATTCCACAAAATAGAAGTAGATGGTACTCTACCCAACACATTCTATGAAGCCACAATTACTCTGATACCTAAACCATAGAAAGATCCAACAAAGATAGAAAACTTCAGACCAATTCCCCTTATGAATATCGATGCAAAAATACTCAATAAAATTCTCGCTATCCGAATCCAAGAACACATCAAAACAATCATCCATCCTGACCAACTAGGATTTATTCCAGGGATGCAGGGATGGTTTAATATACAGAAATCCATCAAAGTAATCCATTATATAAACAAACTCAAAGACAAAAACCACATGATCATCTTGTTAGATGCGGAGAAAGCATTTGACAAAATCAACAACCCATTCATGATAAAAGTCTTGGAAAGATCAGGAATTTAAGGCCCATACCGAAACATGATAAAAGCATTCTACAGCAAATCCGTAACCAACATCAAAGTAAATGATAAGAAGCTTGAAGCAATCCCACTAAAATCAGGGACTAGACAAGGCTGACCACTTTCTCCCTACCTATTCAACATTGACCTTGAAGTCCTAGCCAGAGCAATTCGACAACAAAAGGAGATCAAGGGGATACAAATTGGAAAAGAAGAAGTCAAAATATCACTTTTTGCAGATGATATAATAATATATATAAGTGAGCCTAAAAATTCCACCAGAGAACTCCTAAACCTGATAAACAGCTTCGGTGAAGTAGCTGGATATAAAATTAACTCAAACAAGTCAATGGCCTTTATACACAGAATAAACAGGCCGAGAAAGAAATTAGAGAAAAAACATCCCTCTCAATAGTCACAAGTAATATAAAATACCTTGGCGTGACTCTAACTAAGGAAGTGAAAGATCTGTATGATAAGAACTTCAAGTCTCTGAAGAAAGAAATTAAAGATGATCTCAGAAGATGGAAAGATCTCCCATGCTCATGGATTGGCAGGATCAACTTTGTAAAAATGGCTATCTTGCCAAAAGCAATCTACAGATTCAATGCAATCCCCATCAAAATTCCAACTCAATTCTTCAACGAATTAGACAGAGCAATCTGCAAATTCATCTGGAATAACAAAAAACCTAGGATAGCAAAAACTCTTCTCAAGGATAAAAGAACCTCTGGTGGAATCACCATGCCTGACCTAAAGTTTTAGTACAGAGCAATTGTGATAAAAACTAAATGGTACTGGTATAGTGACAGAAAAGTAAACCAATGGAATAGAATACAAGACCCACACACCTATGGTCACTTGATCTTTGACCAGAGAGCTAAAAACATCCAATGGAAAAAAGAGAGTATTTTCAACAAATGGTGCTGGCACAACTGGTGGTTTTCATGTAGAAGAATGAGAATTGATCCATTCTTATCTCCTTGTATTAAGGTCAAATTTAAGTGGATCAAGGAGCTCTACATAAAACCAGAGACAGTGAAACTTATAGAGTAGAAAGTGGTTAAAAGCCTCGAAGATATTGGCACAGGGAAAAAATTCCTGAATAGAACAACAATGGCTTGTGCTATAAGATCTAAAATCGACAAATGGGACCTCATGAAACTCCAAAGCTTCTGTAAGGCAAAAGACACTGTCAATAAGACAAAAAGGCCACCAACTGAATGGGAAAGAATGTTTACCTATCCTAAATCAGATAGAGGACTAATAACCAATATATATAAAGAACTCAAGAAGGTAGACTCCAGAAAATCAAATAACCCCATTAAAAATGGGGCTCATAACTAAACAAAGAATTCTCACCTGAGGAATACCGAATGGCCGAGAAACACCTGAAAAAATGTTCAGCATCCTTAATCATAGGGAAATGAAAATCAAAACAACCCTGAGATTCCACCTCACACCAGTCAGAATGGCTAAGGTCAAAAATTCAGGTGACAGAAGATGCTGGTGAGGATGTGGAGAAAGAGGAACACTCCTCCATTGTTGGTGGGATTGCAAGCTTGTACAACCACTCTGCAAATCAGTCTGGCGGTTCCTCAGAAAATTGGACATGGTACTACCGGAGGATCCCACAATACCTCTCCTGGGCATATATCCAGAAGATGTTCCAACTAATAAGAAAGAAGCATGCTCCACTATGTTCATAGCAGCCTTATTTATAATAGCCAGAAACTGGAAAGAACCCAGATGCCCCTCAACAGAGGAATGGATACAAAAAATGTGGTACATTTCCACAATGGAGTACTGCACAACTATTAAAAAGAATGAATTTATGAAATTCCTAGGCAAATGGTTGGACCTGGAGGGCATTATCCTGAGTGAGGTAACCCAATCACAAAATAACTCAAATGATATGTATTCACTGATAAGTGGATATTAGCCCAAAAACTTAGAATATCCAAGCTATCAGTTACAATTTGCAGAACATATGAAACTCAAGAAGAACGAAGAACAAAGTGTGGACACTTTGCCCCTTCTTAGAATTGGGAACAGAACACTCATGGAAGGAGTTACAGAGACAAAGTTTGAAGCTGAGACAAAAGGATGGATCATCTAGAGACTGTCATATCCAGGGATCCATCCCATAATCAGCGTCCAAACACTGACACCATTGCATACAGTAGCAAGATTTTGCTGAAAGGACCCTGATATAGCTGTCTCTTGTGAGACTACCCCGGTGCCTAGCAAACACATAAGTGGATGCTCATAGTCAGCTATTGGATGGATCACAGGTCCCCCAATGGAGGAGCTACAGAAAATACCCAAGGAGCTAAAGGGATCTGCAACCCCATAGGTGGAACAACATTATGAACTAACCAGTATCCCGGAGCTCTTGACTCTAGCTGCATATGTATCAAAAGATGGCCTAGTAGGCCATCACTGGAAAGAGAGACCCATTGGACTTGCAAATTTTATATGCCCCAGTACAGGGGAATTCCAGGGCCAAAAAGTGGGAATTGGTGGGTAGGGGAGTGGGGGGGGGGGGGAGGGTATGGTGGACTTTTGGGATAGCATTGGAAATTTAAATGAGGAAAATACCTAATTTTAAAAAAAGATGTGCTGTTTGTTTGAAACAAAAATAAAATGATATTTGTGGATTATAAAAAAAAAAACTTACTTTTTATAGAAATCCTACAATGCTGATATCTTGGTACTGTTTTTTACTGAAGATGACTAAAGACAAATAGTTTTTAGTCTAGATGATGAAACATAAATGAGTTCAGCGGACAGAACCCAATATTGAACCTCTGCTTCCCAGCCTTATTACATCTGTATGTGGTACCTCTCATTAGGAGAAGTACAAGGACTTTGTGGTGTCTTATGTCTTTCTGTTTTACCATGGTCAGGATATATGGTTTATATGGATAATGTAGAATGTTTTTCTTTGAGTACTGTTCATAAAACACACCAGACAGGCCTTGTTTACTCACAGGATGTCCTTGCAGATGTAGAAGAATGTTGAAATGCTGTGAAGAAGTACCAATGGGAACATTTGGGATGCCTAGCTAAAGAGATATTACTGATGTACAAAGTATCCTAGGGGCACATAAAGGCATTGGAGATTAGAAAGGTGGGTTTTTATGTCAGTAGATAGGTGTTAGAGGTATAAGTGCCTAGAGGCTGGAGCATGTCATGGGAAGCTCTATTCTATTATTCAATCAGCACAATAACAGAGAGAGCAAGCCAAAGGAGAACAGCTGTTACAGATCCATCCAAACATGGCACATTTCCTTCACTAATGAAGCAGTGACTGTACTCTGCTTCAAGAAGGGCAAAGTGGTGGCCATGTTTGTGTCAGAGCTGCCAGTTCAAATTAGTTAAGCTTTGGGAAATAGGGATGCTGACAGGACATTAGGACTCAAAGTCATGTGGCCAGAAGATGTAGATTACTTCCCATGGATATTTCTGTGGAAACAGATAGTGTTACTCAGGAGCCCATATCTATAAATAAATATAAAGAGAAGAACACGAAGCTTTGGGATGTAGCCATGGAGCTGATGTTATAAGCTGAAGCATGGCTTGTGATTTCTTTTCTGATCCAGATGAGAAGCTGATGGACAGATGTAAATTAAGTAAGCAGCAATTGGAGTGAGGTTAACAGCAAATACAGGAATATTGGTTTGGTTGCTTTACAGTGCCATTGCTAGGCAAGTTGGACAGCAGTTGTACACGGAGCTATCAGATTATCCGAGGTGGTGTAACTTTTTTATTTATTATTTCTTCATTTTGGAGAAGGCTAAATCAAAATTAGCACCCATCTCAGGCAATGGTATCTACAGCTGCTAAGGAAAAAACAACTTTCATTCAAATGCACTGCAGAAAGGACAGCTGGTCACATTGGTCTCTTCTGCTTTCCTCATGATCATATTTAGCAACATACTCAGTGGCAGTTTCTTTGAGAATAAAAGACACTGATGGATATTTGGGATAACTCCAGCTCTATTTGCATAAAAAGAACTTTTCAAGTCCTACTCCATTATGTTCACATTAAACTCTCTTTCTAGTTATCATCATTCCTTAGTTTTAATACAGAATGCATTATCCTTTAAAATAGAATGAGGTGGTGACTAATAAAATATAGAGGAATCAGCATTAAAAGTCAAGAAATAGACTGGGTCAATTTTGTGATTGCACCAAGCAGATGGATGACAAGATGGTTCCTGTATTTGTTTGTAGCTAACACTCTGTTCTGTAAACATGAAAGTTGCTCTCCCATTATATCAACTGATGGTTAACCTTTAAGTGGAATGAGTTAAGGGAGAGGTCCTCACACAGTTATGACAAATAGACTCACAATCTAGGCCTAATATTCAAAGCGATGCAGTTCATAGATGACATACATACATGATACATGATGTATGATATATACTATATGATAGAATATAACATTATATAATATGTATTATATAATATATGAGCACCATGAAAGTGCCAAGACCATCACAAATAATATATAATATTAGACAAAGGGTTTTAGGCACTCACACATGCATTCGGGTTACATACAAACCAAGAAGTAACCTTGAGATGGGCCTTAAAGAATAAGCAGAATTTTGAAATATGAATATTCTGACACAGGAAAAAGAATATGCAGTGAGAAACATCTCTAACTTTTTGTGGAAAAAAAGAAAGTAGAGAGAATGAAAGTACAGTTTCTGTCCTGTAATGTGAGATTTGTTGTTAGTTTTGAGCATTCTGAACAGGAAACAGATATGTTTGGAACTGCAGGCTTAGAAAACAGCCAACATGTTCAAGTGGTTGGTTTTTTTTTATTTTGTTCTCTTTGCCCAGGGTGAAGAAGGAGGGCAGGATTAAATAGAACACAGTTGGGTTCTTCCCAGACAAGTACTTCTGGTTAGAAATGAAGGATTACTCCTCATCAAAATAAAAACTTTCATTTACAATACTATAAATGCTCAAATAGGAGTATACTGGCTAGTTTTGTGTCAACTTGACACAGCTGGAGTTATCACAGAGAAAGGAGCTTCAGTTGGGGAAATGCCTCCACAAGATACAGCTGTAAGGCATTTTCTCAATTAGTGATCAAGGGGGGAGGTCCCCTTGTGGGTGGTGCCATCTCTGGGCTGGTAGTCTTGGTTCTATAAGAGAGCAGGCTGAGCAAGCCAGGGGAAGCAAGCCAGTAAAGAACATCCCTCCATGGCTTCTGCATCAGCTCCTGCTTCCTGACCTGCTTGAGTTCCAGTTGTGACTTCCTTCAGTGATGAACAGCAATGTGGAAATGTAAGCTGAATAAACCCTTTCCTCCCCAACTGTTTCTTGGTCATGATGTTTGTGCAGTAATAGAAACCCTGACTAAGACAAGGTGAAGATAAATATGATTGCTGTGATCCTGTCTGTGATAATAATTAATACTCTGGGTCCCAACAGGAGTAAGTCAGGGCACCTTTACCTTCTCTTTTGCAGTGGGGAACCCCATCTCACCATTAGATGTCAGTCTCTGGTCTTGGTCTTTGCCCATTGCTGCCTCCCAGAGGCTCCATCTAATCTTTCTTGGACACATTTGTGTTTCTCCTCAGCTGCCTCACTTTCTCACAGTTCATTAACTGAAGTCCAGCATTTGAAAATGTCTCTATGGGTAAAGAAATTCTACACTATCCATTGTCACTGTCTTCTTCATAGAAGCCAAGAAGTCCCGAAAGTGTGGATCTAAAGGTAATCATCTCTTGAAGGACTGTAGAATCAATTAACAATAGAAACACCCCAAATGGCTACCCTCCAGAAAGAGAACTTATCAGATGTTTGGGAAAGGAATAATCTCACAAAAGAATACATAGAAAAATTGAAATTAGTCCAGCTTATCAAACACCTTACCTCATTTGGAAAGAGATGTTCCTTAACAACTAAAATGATGAGAAAGAAAAAGAAAGAGGAAGAGAGGGAGGGAGGGAAGGAAGGAAGGAAGGAAGGAAGGAAGGAAGGAAGGAAGGAAGGAAGGAAGGAAGGCAGGCAGGCCAGGATAAAGGCTCAATGAGAATCTTTTAGGTCTATTTTTAATTTAGAGCCATATTTTGAGTAGACTTCCTCTCATGTGCCAGCTAGTCCCCAGTATGAGAGTTCTGATTTCTCCTCCTCGTTATAACAGGTCACCAGTGTGTCCTAATGATTTCTGCCTATCTGATCTAGTTACCACTCAAACTTGAAGTGTTAAAAGAATGGATAGAAAATAAGGTCATGGACAAGGGGAGATGGTTCGTGGGTAATGTACTTTCCATAGCTACATATACAGAAAGACTTAAGCTCAGGTCCCCAGCGTGCATGTGAAGGATGTACAAAGTGGCAAAGTGGTGTGTGGTATAACCCCAGTGCTATGGACAAAGAGATGGGGAGATACTAGAAGATCACTAGCCATTCAGTCTAATTAAATGGTAACCTTCAAATCCAGTGAAAAACTCTGTCTCAAAAAACTCTGTCTCAAAAAGGTAGGGAACAATAGAAAAGGACAGCTAACACCAACTTCTGAAGTCCACATGAGTATGTTTGTGTAAGGACAGACACACCACACACATCCACATACACACACACACACACAGAGAGAGAGAGAGAGAGAGAGAGAGAGAGAGAGAGAGAGAGAGAGAGAGAGAGGAGGGAGATTGTAGGAAAGGAGGTGAGGAGAGTGGGGGGTTATGAAAGGAAATGTGAGGTTTAAGCCATAACTATGTAATTAATAAAACAGACTTCTGCTAAAGGACAGAATATTTTGGGCTTCGTCCCAGGTTTGTGTTTTTAAGATGTTATAGAGGCTTTAACAGGTGACAGCTAGACTACAGCCCAGGAAGCAGATAGATTAACTTCAAGTCTTCACCTCTATCAGTTCTCCAAAACCAATCCCTTAGTCTTATCCCAGCTCTGAAGCAGACTACTCATCCCGAAAGCCATCCCACATCTCCAGAGGATCATACAGATATTCCCTTCCTGTTTTCCCTCCTCTAACTCATTGCCTAATCCTAGCCCCCAACCCCAGCAGGCACCCTGGAGAAGCCATAGGACACTTAGACCAGAGAAGCAGATAGGCGAACTGCAGATCTTTATCTCTCCCTTCATTTCATTAAGTCCAATCTTGCAGTCTCATCCCCAGCTCTGTAGCATAGCACCTGCAGCTACCTCTCCTCACTTTACACCTATTTCCAAGGACCAAGAAGATTCTGGTGAAGCACCCTGCTTCCTGTGGGCCTCCATCTCACTGCCCTGGTCCATCCTCTTCCTACATTTCAGATCTCAAGATCTAGAATTAGAAATCCCAGTAATCACATTTATCAAAATTGCAGAATTTCCTTACCAGGCAATACCCACCTACCAAGCTCTCTTAAGAACCAGAGAGGACAACAGAAACCAAACATCAAAACACCTACCCAACAGAAACAAGACTAGATATCAGCACTTCGAATGATAATATTCCCAAATTCAGATGATTAGATGACAATGTAAGAACACAATCAACAACAGTAAGGACAACATGTCTTTACTGGAGGCCAACAACACTACCACAGCAGGCCCTGAACATTGTAACATGCCTGAAGCACAATAAAAAGACCTTAAAATAGACTATATATTATGATAGAGAACCTGAAAGAGGAAATAGATAAATTATTAAACCTATGACAATACAAAGAGTAGAAAGAAATGAACAAAACCTTTCAAGACCTAGAAATGGAAATAGGATCAATAAAGAAAACACAGATTGAAGGAAATCTGGAAATGAGAAATGTAGGCATTTGAACAAAAAGCTCAGAGGCAAACGTTGGAGACACAATGCATAAGATAGAAGAGAGAGGGCTGGAGAGATGGCTCAGCCTTTAAAGGCTAGGCTCACAACCAAAAGATAGAAGAGAGAGAGTACATATAATGTGAATTCTTTACGAAGACCAAAGTGTGGGCACTTTGCCCCTTCTTAGAATTGGGAACAAAACACCCACGGAAGGAGTTACAGAGACAAAGTTTGGAGCTGAGACAAAAGGATGGACCATCTAGAGAATGCCATATCCAGGGATCCATCCCATATCAGCCCCCAAACGCTGACACCATTGCATACACTAGCAAGATTTTGCTGAAAGGACCCTGATATAGTTGTCTCTTGTGAGGCTATGCCAGGGCCTAACAAACACAGAAGTGGATGCTCACAGTTACCTATTGGATGGATTACAGGGCCCCCAATGAAGGAGCTAGAGAAAGTACCCAAGGAGCTAAAGGGATCTGCAACCCTATAGGTGGAACAACAATATGAACTAACCAGTACCCCCACCCCCACCTCCGGAGCTCTTGTCTCTAGCTGCATATGTATCAGAAGATGGCCTAGTCAGCCATCAGTGGAAAGAGAGGCCCATTGGTCTTGCAAACTTTTTATGTTTCAGTACCGGGGAACGCCAAGGCCAGGAAGTGGAAGTGGGAGTGGGTGGGTAGAGGAGTGGAGGGAATGGCATGGGGGACTTTTGGAATAGCATTGGAAATGTAAATGAAGAAAATACCTAATAAAAAAAATGAAGATTAAAAAAAGACAGAAGAGAGAGTTTCAAGCATTGAAGCCAATATAGAAGAAATAATGCCTTGGTCAAAGAAAATGCCATATAAAACAAAACAGAACAAAACACAACACAACACAACACAAACAAAACAAAACAAAACAAAACAAAACAAAACAAAACAAAACAAAACAAAACAAAACAAAACCCACATGGTGTAATAGAGGAAGACAGTGCAAAGGTTTCTCTTCTCAGCACCTCATGGGACCTTCTCCAAAATTGACCATATAATTGGTCACAAAATAGGCCTCAACAGAAACAAAAATATTGAAATTGTCCCATGTATCCTATCAGACCACCATGGCCTAAGACTGATCTTCAATAACAACATAAATAATGGAAAGCCAACATTCACGTGGAAACTGAACAACACTCTTCTCAATGATACCTTGGTCAAGGAAGGAATAAAGAAAGAAATTAAAGACTTTTTAGAGTTTAATGAAAATGAAGCCACAACCTACCCAAACCTTTGGGACACAATGAAAGCATTTCTAAGAGGGAAACTCATAGCTCTGAGTACCTCCAAGAAGAAACGGGAGAGAGCACATACTAGCAGCTTGACAACACATCTAAAAGCTCTAGAACAAAAGGAAGCAAATTCACCCAAGAGGAGTAGACAGCAGGAAATAATCAAACTCAGGGGTGAAATTAACCAAGTGGAAACAAGAAGAACTATTCAAAGAATTATCCAAACGAGGAGTTGTTTCTTTGAGAAAATCAACAAGATAGATAAACCCTTAGCTAGACTTACTAAAGGGCAAAGGGACAAAATCCTAATCAACAAAATCAGAAATGAAAAGGGAGACATAACAACAGATCCTGAAGAAATCCAAAACACCATCAGATCCTTCTACAAAAGGCTATACTCAACAAAACTGGAAAACCTGGACGAAATGGACAAATTTCTGGAAAGATACCAGGTACCAAAGTTGAATCAGGATCAAGTTGACATACAGTCCCATATCCCCTAAAGAAATAGAAGCAGTTATTAATAGTCTCCCAGCCAAAAAAAACCCAGGACCAGACGGGTTTAGTGCAGAGTTCTATCAGACCTTCAAAGAAGATCTAATTCCAGTTCTGCACAAACTATTTCACAAGATAGAAGTAGAAGGTACTCTACCCAACTCATTTTATGAAGCCACTATTACTCTGATACCTAAACCACAGAAAGATCCAACAAAGATAGAGAACTTCAGACCAATTTCTCTTATGAATATCGATGCAAAAATCCTTAATAAAATTCTCGCTAAACGAATCCAAGAACACATTAAAGCAATCATCCATCCTGACCAAGTAGGTTTTATTCCAGGGATGCAGGGATGGTTTAATATACGAAAATCCATCAATGTAATCCATTATATAAACAAACTCAAAGACAAAAACCACATGATCATCTCGTTAGATGCAGAAAAAGCATTTGACAAGATCCAACACCCATTCATGATAAAAGTTTTGGAAAGATCAGGAATTCAAGGCCCATACCTAAACATAATAAAAGCAATCTACAGCAAACCAGTAGCCAACATCAAAGTAAATGGAGAGAAGCTGGAAGCAATCCCACTAAAATCAGGGACTAGACAAGGCTGCCCACTTTCTCCCTACCTTTTCAACATAGTACTTGAAGTATTAGCCAGAGGAATTCGACAACAAAAGGAGATCAAGGGGATACAAATTGGAAAAGAGGAACTCAAAATATCACTTTTTGCAGATGATATGATAGTATATATAAGTGACCCTAAAAATTTCACCAGAGAACTCCTAAACTTGATAAACAGCTTCGGTGAAGTAGCTGGATATAAAATAAACTCAAACAAGTCAATGGCCTTTCTCTACACAAAGAATAAACAGGCTGAGAAAGAAATTAGGGAAACAACACCCTTCTCAATAGTCACAAATAATATAAAATATCTCGGCGTGACTCTAACTAAGGAAGTGAAAGATCTGTATGATAAAAACTTCAAGTCTCTGAAGAAAGAAATTAAGGAAGATCTCAGAAGATGGAAAGATCTCCCATGCTCATGGATTGGCAGGATCAACATTGTAAAAATGGCTATCATGCCAAAAGCAATCTACAGATTCAATGCAATCCCCATCAAAATTCCAACACAATTCTTCAACGAATTAGAAGGAGCAATTTGCAAATTCATCTGGAATAACAAAAAACCTAGGATAGCAAAAACTCTTCTTAAGGATAAAAGAACCTCTGGTGGAATCACCATGCCTGACCTAAAGCTTTACTACAGAGCAATTGTGATAAAAACTGCATGGTACTGGTATTGAGACAGACAAGTAGACCAATGGAATAGAATTGAAGACCCAGAAATGAACCCACACACCTATGGTCACTTGATCTTCGACAAGGGAGCTAAAACCATCCAGTGGAAGAAAGACAGCATTTTCAACAATTGGTGCTGGCAGAACTGGTTGTTATCGTGTAGAAGAATGCGAATCGATCCATACTTATCTCCTTGTACTAAGGTCAAATCTAAGTGGATCAAGGAACTTCACATAAAACCAGAGACACTGAAACTTATAGAGGAGAAAGTGGGGAAAAGCCTTGAAGATATGGGCACAGGGGAAAAATTCCTGAACAGAACAGCAATGGCCTGTGCTGTAAGATCGAGAATTGACAAATGGGACCTAATGAAACTCCAAAGTTTCTGCAAGGCAAAAGACACCGTCAATAAGACAAAAAGACCACCAACAGATTGGGAAAGGATCTTTACTTATCCTAAATCAGATAGGGGACTAATTTCCAACATATATAAAGAACTCAAGAAGGTGGACTTCAAAAAATCAAATAACCCCATTAAAAAATGGGGCTCAGAACTGAACAAAGAATTCTCACCTGAGGAATACCGAATGGCAGAGAAGCACCTGAAAAAATGTTCAACATCCTTAATCATCAGGGAAATGCAAATCAAAACAACCCTGAGATTCCACCTCACACCAGTCAGAATGGCTAAGATCAAAAATTCAGGTGACAGCAGATGCTGGCGTGGATGTGGAGAAAGAGGAACACTCCTCCATTGTTGGTGGGATTGCAGGCTTGTACAACCACTCTGGAAATCAGTCTGGCGGTTCCTCAGAAAACTGGATATAGTACTACTGGAGGATCCAGCAATACCTCTCCTGGGCATATATCCTGACACATGCTCCACTATGTTCATAGCAGCCTTATTTATAATAGCCAGAAGATGGAAGGAACCCAGATGCCCCTCAACAGAGGAATGGATACAGAAAATGTGGTACATCTACACAATGGAGTACTACTCAGCTATTAAAAAGAATGAATTTATGAAATTCCTAGCCAAATGGATGGACCTGGAGGGCATCATCCTGAGTGAGGTAACACATTCACAAAGGAACTCACACAATATGTACTCACTGATAATTGGATATTATCCCAAAACCTAGGATATCCAAGATATAAGATACAATTTCCTAAACACATGAAACTCAAGAAAAATGAAGACTGAAGTGTGGACACTATGCCCCTCCTTAGAAGTGGGAACAAAACACCCTTGGAAGGAGGTACAGAGACAAAGTTTGGAGCTGAGATAAAAAGATGGACCATGTAGAGACTGCCATATCTGGGGATCCATCCCATAATCAGCTTCCAAATGCTGACACCATTGCATACACTAGCAAGATTATGCTGAAAGGACCCTGATATAGCTGTCTCTTGTCAGAGTATGCCTGGGCCTAGCAAACATAGAAGTGGATGCTCACAGTCGGCTATTGGATGGATCACATGGCCCCCAATGAAGGAGCTAGAGAAAGTACCCAAGAAGCTAAAGGGATCTGCAACCCTATAGGTGGAACAACATTATGAACTAACCAGTACCCCGGAGCTCTTGACTCTAGCTGCATATGTATCAAAAGATGGCCTAGGCGACCATCACTGGAAAGAGAGGCCCATTGGACACGCAAACTTTATATGCCCCAGTACAGGGGAACACCAGGGCCAAAAAAAAAGGGGAGAGGGTGGGTAGGGGAGTGGGGGTGGGTGGCTATGGGGGACTTTTGGTATAGCATTGGAAATGCAAATGAGCTAAATACCTAATAAAAAATGGAAAAAAAAAAACTTTCAATTGGCTATAAACTCTAAGTGGTCATCTCAGGTGAGATCCTTGTAACACTACTAACTTGCCCTTTAGAGCAGCTGTCATCCTGTCCCACAAGGTTGGGTATACTGTGCTTTCTTTTTCATTCAATTCTGAAAAGTCTTATTTCTTTCTAAATTTCTGTCTTGCGCCATTTTGTATTCAGTAGTTACTTTCCGTAAGATTGTAAGCTTCCAGTTGTTTCTGTTTTCATTGACCTTGCTTTAATCTGTGGTGGTCAAATAAGATGCAGGAAAAGGTCAGTCTCCTTGCATGTCTTGAAAATTGCTCGTGTCCAGGAATGTGATCAATTTTAGAGACAGTGCCATGAGGGGCTCAGAAGAAGGCATATGCCTTTATGTTTGAGTGAAATGTTCTATATGTATCTCAGGTCAACTTCACTTCTGATATCAGTTAGTGCTGGCATTTCTCTGTATAGTGTTTGTATGGATGACCTATTCGTTTGCCAGAGTGGGGTATGATGTCTTTCACTATCAGTTTGTGAGGATCAATATATGAGCTAAGTTGTAGTAAGCTAAGCTTTTACATATTTGGGTGCCCTTGTGCTTGGGGTGCAGTATAAATTTTAAGAATGGCAATATCCTCATGTGGATTTTCCCTTTCATGAGTATGTAGTGTTCCTCCTTATTTCTTCTGATTAGTTTTAGGTTGATGTCAATTTTCAGGGGTTAAAATGACTGTGTAAGTTTGCTTATTAGGTACATTTACTTAGTTATCTTTTCCCATCAGTTTACTTTGAGGTGATACCTATTCTTGTTGTTAAGGTGTGGTTTTTTTGGATGTGCCAAGTTGGATACTGTCTTCTTATCCATTTTTTAAATCTGAGTTCTTTTTTTTGTTAAATTGGGTAATTGAGATCATTGATGTTGGGAGACATCAATGAGCAGTATTTGTTGATTCCTGCTTTTGTGTTTTTGTGTGGTGTGTGTGTGTTTCCCCTCTTCTCCAGTCCTGGATTATTTATTCCCCATATTTTCCTGAGTGTAGTTAACCTTTTCAGTTAAAGTTTTTCTCCTTGTAATCCTCCTGTAAGGATGGATTTGTCAACAGATATTGCTGAAAATTGTTTTTATCGTGGAATATCTTATTTTCTCCATTTATTGTGATTAAAAATTTGGATGGGTGCAGTAGTCTTAGTTATCATACATAGCCTCTTTAGTGTCTATTGTTCATAGCCTTTCTAGCTTTTAGAGTCCTCATCGAGAAGTCAGGTGTAATTCTAATAGGTCTGTCTTTACATATTTTTTGTCTTTTCCCTTGTATATGTTAATAATCTTTCTTTGCTTTATAGTCTGGTGTTTTTATTATTATGGGACAAGGGAAATTTCATCTCTGGTCCAGTCTATTTGGCATTCTGTTTGCTTCTTGTAACTTGATAACCATTTCCTTTTTCAAGCTAGGAAAATGTTCTTCTATGACTTTGTTGAAATTATTTTCTACACATTTGACCTGATTTTCCTCCTTCCTCTATTTCTATTATCCTTAGATTTTGTTTTTTTCATAGTATCTGATATTTTATGAATGGTTTCTGTCAATGTCATGAAGACCTCACCAGAAATGACCACCCAGACACAGTTTATAGTCAATTAAAAGTCTTTATTTCAGCTTGCTGGAGCTATACTTAGGTATTTGTAATCTAAGTGTTGCCCAGGGCATTTACACCAAGGGGTTTTTAAATGCAAACACCACATCTCACTCAGGAGCTGCAAGGGGATGTATGACACCTTATTCTTGTGAGGATATGAAATAAAAGAATACTTAGCCATTTCTAGTCGATAAACTTGTACAGTCACTATGGAAATCAGTGTACTAGTGCCTCAACAAGATGGGAATCAATCTGCCTCAGCACCTAGCTATATCACACTTAGGCCTGTACCCAAAGGACACTCAGGATGATATTTTCTAGTTCCACCCATTTGATTCCAAAATTGGTGATGTCCTCACTTGTAGAGTTGTTGGCTTGAGCCCACTCAGCCAACGGGCATGGCTACTTGGGGAGGTGGAACTCAAAGATTTTGACTACACTTACCTGGCACTGCCACCTGGGAAGATACACCAAGGCACCATTCCAGGGGTGCAAAAGTGCTGTCTGAGACATTGGAAAGCTGGAGCTGGTTTGGGGGTCCTCTGGCCTGAGACTGTGGGGTTCTTGGGCTCTTTGTCATCCAGGTGCCACTGAGAGTTGAAGAAGAGCAGAGACCAGAGTTGGGGATGGTAGTGCTGTGGGCTGGGAACAGGGTGGGGGTGACAGAGAAAGGGGAACCCCATCTTGTCCCAAGTCCTTGGCTTGGCAGATACAGGTTTGGTGGTGGTTGTGGCTGGGAGCACAGGAGACTAGACTGTGGCTCTGTAGGCAAAGGCCTTCTCCATGGCTCCCTAAGGCAGACATCAATGAAAAGAGACAGTCTGTGGTTCTAAACAGCTTATTGCCATGGTGGAAATGCATGTGTAAAATCATACCCAACTTCTCAAGGTGGGCCTAAGATTATATACCTTTTTCAGGGAGGAATGTCTCGAAAAGGAAGCTTATTGGTTATGCCCTCCAGGCCTCTAGGTACCTCGTTAGCATGGGGAACTCTATTCTGAGCCTACGTGACCACAGGCCACCTCTCTTTTATGTGAGAAGCATGGAACATGTTCCAAGTCAGGAATTACCTAAACCTCAGGTGTGTGCCCACCAAGATTCTGGGTCTCAACCTGTTCTACCTTACCAAACGTTCTGCCATGTTTTTACATCCCACATTAATTTTTTAATAGCTAAGTAGTATTCCATTGTGTAAATGTATCACATTTTCTATACTTGTTCTTTGGTTGAGAGACATTTGGGTTGTTTGCAGCTTCTGGCTATTATGAATAAGGTGCCACGAACATGGTATCCTTGAGATATGGTGGGGCATTGTTTGGGTATATGCCCAGGAGTGGTATAGCTGGGTCTTCAGGTGGATCTATTTCCAATTTTCTGGAGGAACCTCCAGATTGATTTCATGAGTGATTGTTGTTGGCATCAGAAGCAAGCTTCTGAATCAAGTGGTGATGTCATCCATAGGCGACAGGGACTGGTGCATCTGCTGCCATGGCAACTGCCATGTTTACCTGCCATACCTTACCTGCACCAGGTGCGCTGAGGTGCATGCCATTACTTCACAAAAAGCAGAGCCCCCTGACCTTCTCTCCTCCTTCTCTTCTTCTTCAACACCCCTGTTTGCCCTCCCACCCAAATAAATTTTTCTCCCATGAAACTATGCTGGCCTGGTGTAATCTGTCCAGATGAGCTGCGATTCTAACACAACATTGGTATGGGGACTTGGGGATAGCTAGACCCAGGTATGCTGCAGCTACTGGGCAACCAGAGGTATGGTGATCTGCCTGCGGCAACCTTGCCACTGCCAACGCCATGCACCATGTAGGTTTCCAGTGCAGACGCAGACACTCCCCCCTCCCCACCCCCACCCCCCACCCCCGCTTTGCGCTGCGTGGGGTCCCCGCTGACTGAAACCCCAAGCTGCGGGTGCCACAGATACTGATGCCACCACAACTGCAAATTTCTGTGACACGTCACACAGACTTCCACCATGTGAGCTGCTGCCATTGTGGTCCACCATGTGGGCTAGCTTCTGCTATGTGGATTAAGCCCCCCAAGCCAAACTTCATTCAGACGGGGCCACCAATTTCAGTTTCAATTTTTCTGCTTTCAGACTGCTAAAATTCTCACCCAAGCATTAGCAGATTAGTAAGGTTTTTCCCTCCAGTCAGTACGAAGGGCCCCCGTTTCCCCGTGACCAGCCTTCATGGGCTAGGGGGTTGGCTTTTTATGGCCATGGTCCCTATGACCAGACTCCTAGCTGACATACAAGATAGGACTTTAAGCCTTGGATGATTTCCTTCCCGAAAGTGGTTTCTAACCCCCCACCTCGGGCTCTTGCAGCCATTCAGAAAACCCTAGGCCTAGTTAGAAAAGCTTTCTGGTGAGTCTGGAACTCACTGATAACCTCCAGATGGTCCACATGATGATCTGGCCTCCTAGCCTGGCTTGTATTTGTTATTGAAATTTCTTGGGATGCTGTAATTTAATAACACCCCCTTCACCCAATGGTCACCTTTTCTGTGACAATGCCTCCAGGCTCCCCACTGGGATATCTTCTGGAGAATCTCAAATCTCTAAATTTAACACCTGACTTGAGGGTATCTAAGCTGGTACACCTCTGAAATAAGGTCTGGATTCAGTATCCATTAAACAATGGCTTTAAATGACAACTTAATGGCACATTAGATCCAATTATTTTATGGGATCTACATACATACTGCCAATGGTTTGGTAAATGGAAAGTGGTCCCCTATGCCCAAGCATTTACCTATCTTTGCTCCAACTTCTCTGTGTTTTCTTGTTCCCCAACCCAACTTCTCCTAGCCATGAAACCTCTACCAGATGACGCTACAGCCCTTGATCCAGCTAAAGAACTGCCACCTTTCCACCGTAGACCTGTTTCTACACCTTCAAAAACCCAAACTGCTGTCTCTGTTTCTTCTTCTCACCAGACTACCCCAGAACCTCCCTGCTTGACCTCCCCAGACAACTTCCTTCCTCCTTTGCCAAATACAGGTCGCTCCAATTACCTTGTGTTGGCACCTACCTTCAGCCCTTCCATCACCTGCTCTAAGGCCACAGTCAAGCCCCCATCTTCCTTTCTCCACCCCAGCACCTGACCCAGCATTGGTCCTTCCTTTAAGGGAAGTTGTCAGGGTAGATGGCCTTGTCAGAGTACATGCCCCTTTCTTCCAGATTGAACTTTCCCAAATAGAAAGCAGACTGGGTTCCTATAACTCTAACTCCTCCCCACCTTTATTAAAGAGTTTCAGTATATTAATGTTATAGTTTGACTTGCCAAGATGTACATATATGATTCTCACTAATAATTTACTTCCCGATGATTGCAAGTGAGTTTGGGAGCAGGCAAGAATACATGCAGATGAGATTCATCAAACAGATGGAACATACCCAATCGGATCTGAGGCAGTATCTGATTAAGATCCTTGATGGAATTATAATTCCCCAGGTTATATCTTAGTCAGAGATAGATTCATAACCTGCCTCCTGGCCAGTCTCTGTAGGGCAGTCTTAAAATCAGTAAATTTTGAAAAACTCCAAGAGGTCATCCAGAACAAACAAGAAAATCTATCTCAGGTTTTAGAATGCCTTACAAAGTCTTATTGCAGTATTCTAATCCAGTCCCTGAAAACCCAGAAGGTAAGCAACTTCTGATGATATACTTTTTTTCCCAGAGCTACCCTGACATAAGCTACACTTAGGCAGTTGGAGAAGGGGCCCCTAACTCCACAGGCAGAAGTTTTAGTGCTGGCCTTCAAAGTATACCATGGAGAGGGTTGAAAAGATCCACAAACAAACATACCATATCCTGTGCAACCAGCTTCAGCCACTACCCCAGAATCTTCGTCTTCTAAGACTCAGAGAGCACAGGTTCCTGATACAAATGTGATCCACAAGGTCATTGAGCAAGGGCTTGCTGTAAGCACTGCGAGGCAAAGGGGAGATGTCCTAGGTGCCATCAGAAGGGACATTGGGCTATTGATTACCCTTATGTCACATAGGACAGAGGGACATCACTCCCAGGTAACCCTCCAACCGATCCCTAGGCTTGGTTATGGACAACTGAAGAGGCCTGAGCTCCCTTGACCCAACCACTGCCATCACTAGAGGAAGTCCCAGGTAGTCATCATGGTGTTTGGGCAGTCCATATCCTTTCTCTTGGACACTGGGGCCATTCTTGGTCCTGACAGAGTTTTGGTGACCCACTTCCCTCTCTTGTTTCCCTATTGTTTGGGTAGGAGAACAACCTTACCTTCCTCTCCAGACCCCACCACTTAGTTGCATTTTTAGGGGTATACCTTTTACCCATACCTTTTTGGTAGTGCTGACATGTCCTTTCCCCTTATTGGGAAGGGGTCTTCTAGCTAAGTTGGGAGCCTCTCCTTCCTTTGCTCCCCCCATTTCACTAAACCCAAGCTTGCCAGCAGCCCGTCTCATTCTTCTTCTAGCCAGTCAACCAACAAACCATCTTGTTTCACTTAACAGCTTCTCAGGTACACCCTTAATCTGGGACATCCAGAACCTGTCTGTTGCTAAACATCATTCTCCTGTTATCATCCAATTACTGGACTCTACGAGGTATGTCACCCAAGCTCAATAGCCTCTCTCACTCTCTCCAGAGCCTCAGGGAGCTTAAGCCTATGATTTCTGACCTCTTAAGAAAAAAACCTCCTTTGCCCTACCTCTTCCTCCTTTAACACCCCTATACCAGATGTTAAGAAACCTAATGGAATCTATTGCCTGGATCAAGACCTCAGGGACATTCATTCTTCTGTAGTTCCCCTCTATCCCATTGTGACTATACAGTTTTTTCCATTATCCTCTTGGGAACTTCCCACTTCTCAGCTCCTTATCTCAGGATGCATTTTTCTCTACCCCTCTAGATGCCCAGTTGCAGAACATATTTGCCTTTACCTGGACAGATCCTGATACCCACTTCTTTACCAAACTTACCTAGACTGTTTTACCTCAGGAATTCTGGGACAGCCTGCACCTATTTGGCTTCTGACTTACTTTCTCTGTCCCTCCCTAAATCTAAGATTGTTCGTTACACAGATGATATTTTTCTCCATTAGCCCCTTTCTAAAAATTAGCCAAGCTGACACCTCTGCTCTTCTGATTTCATTTCCAGTTGAGGCTACAGGGTTTCACATTCTAAAGACCAACTGTCCACTCCTCGGGTCACCCATTTGGCACTTTAGATATAAAGAATCTGATTCAGTCTCTAACTGTTCCTTCTACAAAGGAAGAGATTTTATCATTCCTAGGAATAATTAGGTTTTTTTTTTTTTTATTTTTTACTTTCCTGGGTTCCTTCCTTTTCTTTCCTTTTTCATCCCTTATATGAAGCAGCATTAGACCCTACCCATGAACCTCTTCTCAAACCTGTTACTAAGCTTTTTCAAAGGCTCCAATAGGCTCTCCTTAAGGCCCCAGCCTTACATCTCCCTTACTTAACTCATCCTTTTTCCCTCTACATAACTTAAAAAAGAGGGATTTTTCCCTTGGAGTCCTAGGTCACCAACTGGAACCCTCTTTTGCATACTTAAAAAAAAAAAAAACCCTAGATCTAACCACCCATGGATGGGTACCTTGTATTTGTACCTTAGCAGCTGCTGAACTCTTTGAGAGTCAAACAAAACAAAACAAAACAAAACAAAACAAAACAAAACAAAACAAACCTAACCTTTGGGTCATCTATAACTGTCTTCTTGTCTAATGACCTGACATAGATCCTAACTTACAAAGGTTTACAGAATCTACCTCCCTAAAATGTTCTTTCTCTTCAGGTAGCACTAATAAAAGACTCCACACTCACCTTTCAAGTATGCCCTCCTCTTAATATTTCCAATATTTTTCCTTGACCAAATACTAACCACTCCTATCTTACTCCTGCACTGAAACCTTAGAAGAACTGTTGCCTCATCCTTCACACATACAGGGGGAGCACATTGCCTCAGTCCAGCTACACCTGGTATACAGAAGCCCCTTTCTACATGAACGGGACAGGAGAGCTGGCTATGCCATAGTGTCAGACACCGAGGTTGTGGAGGCACAGGCCCTTGCTACTCATACAACCAACAGGTTGAATTAATAGCCCTTACTCATGCCTTTCAACTGGCACAGAGACAATCCCTCAACATCTACACATTCCAAATACACTTTCCATATCCCCCTGACCCACACCACTGTTTGGAAGGAGCAGGAGTGCTGGTTACTTAGAACTAAAGAAGGATCAGTAACTAGTGCAAACCAAATTATGGTCATGCTAAAGGCTACCTATTTCCCCATAGCCATTGGGATTGTCCACTGCAGATCTCACCAGACAGATGACTCTATTGTCTCTAAGAGAAACAACCGATCCAATGAGGCAGCTAGCCTCAATGAGGCAATCTAGCCCTTAGGGACCTAGACGAGTCTCACCCTCCCCAGGACATTCTTACAATATAACCTGAATCCCCATCATCACTCCCTGACACTCTGTCCTATCTTGATCAACTCTTTCATCCTAACAGCCAAGTGTTGTCTTATTTTGTTAAGACCCAACTGTAGCCTACTCCTAAGGACTTAAGTTTCTTAATATCTATCACTACCTCTTCCAAAATCTGTCAGATGTCAGACTCCAACTCCCTGTATTATAGCACCCCTTTTCCTACCCATCAGGCTAGAGGTTCCCTTCCTAGAACTGACTAGCAACTTGACTTTACTCACATGCCCTCTCCCAAATGTGCCAAGTACCTTCTGGTCTTGGTGGACACCATCTTGGGGTGGGTTGAGGCATTTCCCCCAACTAACAAAAGGGCTCAGATAGTGTCTGATCTCCTCCTTTGAGAGATCATCCCCTAATTTGGTGTCCTAGCTTCACTCCAGTCAGACAATGGCCCTGAATTTACTCCCCAAATTTCTCTAACTCTATCTAAAGCCCTAGACATCCCCTACCATTTTCATATTCCCTATCACCACCAATCTTCAAGTAAGATAGAAAGAACCAACCACTCTTTAAAAACCACTCTTGTCAAGCTGTCACAGGAACTTTACCTCAGTTGGGTAAAACTCCTACCTCTGACTCTTTACAGGCTATGAGCGCTCACCTTTTGAACTCATGTATAGACATGCTGTCTTAATTCCTGGTCTTTCACCTAAGTGTTCGCCCCTCCTAGGCCATCTACTTACTCCATTACTTTGCCACCTCTGCTTTCTCCTAAAGAACTTTGCTGACCACCATCTACCACAGCCACACACTGTGTCCTGTCCACTGCCTGTCAACAATGGAGACCAAGTTCTTCTATCCCCTCCATACCTTTGGCTCTCACCCCTTTCTCCTAAATGGCAGGGCCCTTTAAAGGTAATTCCTGTGACCCCTATAGCTGCCATACTCAAGGGACTCTCTCATTGGGTCTGTGTCTTTCACCTCAAACCTTTCTTCCCTCCACCAAAAAAATAACTCTTCTTCCTGAGTGTGCAAACAAGTGGCTTTCTTATTCTTGTGTCTCCTCTTGGACTTTTTTCTTTTTGTGTTTTTTGTTTTTGTCCAATTACAGTGACTTAGTTTTGGGTTTATTTTATTATATCTTATCATTATCCCTTAGAAATGTGTTTTCTAATGTAAGAAAAGGAGCAGATCTGGATGAGAAGCCCTTTAGCTGAATCATTTTTATTTTACTGATTAATGCATGGTTCCTCTTTATCTAGTTGATCTCAGCAAGCATTGGCTCAGCTGTCCCCCAGTGTGTTTCCAGAGCATGCTGTGTTACTCTTTATCAATCTGCAAATTTTCCAAATACTTCCCTTCATTTTGCTTCCCAATCTCACTGTAAATCTGACTGCATGCAATCTATAAAAGTCAGGAGTTCAATAGTAGACCACTCTGGGCAACATAGCAAGACTCCGTTTGAAAACAAAATAGAACCAAACAAGCTATAGATTGAGTGCTTTATTGCTGACAGTTTTATTCTGACAAATAAAACCCATTCATCTTTACATATGGCCTTTTAGAAAGTCCCAGTGCATGGCAAAATTCAGCTAAGACCTTTGCTGTGGTATAACTGTGGTTACTGTTACTTTTATTTTTATTTTCTAGTTGCACAGCCATTTCTACCTGTGATGAGTGCCCAGTCTTTTATTAGAGTCCTCTCCATAGTCACTGTTTTAGGTCATTTCTAGTCTGTTCATATTTCATCTAGTTCTAAAACTGCTTCCAGATTTTCAGATTTTCAGTAATAAAGTCATGACCACAGTCCTTGGCACCAGCATTTTCCATTGTAAGAAAATCCTAAAAGCTGAATAATATGAAAATCAAAACTATCTACTAGAATCAGACATTTGGAGGTGCACAGGCATGGGCTGACATCTGCTTGCTTCTAATTAAGACATGCTGGATTTATTACATCATGACAAGAGTGCAGCTGAGAGGTATGACAATCACATAGTAACATGGAAAGACAGAGACATAAGGAAAGAGAGTAGAATTGCTCTTTTATAAGAAAGTTTCAAAGACCAGATTATGTTCCCATGAGAAGTAAATTAGTTCTTCTGAAGGCTACACTTCCCATGGTCCAGAAACTCCATTTGGACCTTGTCACTTAAGGAACTACTACCACATTCTATATTACTTAACTGGAGATCAAAGTTTTGACTTTATCCTTCAAAAGGTACTGTACATTCAGTCTACAATACAGTCCACAGTATGAGGAAACTGTTTGGGAATTAGTTTGATGTGCTTTCTTTGCACCTATTTTTCAGTTTAGTCTCCTCCCATACTGGGGAATACTAGAAGTCTGTATAAATGCTTAAGGATCACATGTATTTAAGGATCCCCTTAAAAAAACCCACTTATGTAGTCTACATTTGTGAGTTTTTGTACATATTGGATAGTAGTCCTATATCAATGTAGGATTGGTAAAGATCTTTTCCCAATCTGTTGGTTGTGTTTTGACCTATTGACAGTGTCCTTTGCCTTTCAGAAGCTTTGCAATTTTATGAGGTCCCATTTTTCAATTCTTGATCTTAGAGCTTAAGCCATTGTTATTCTGTTAGACTCCAGAGAACCAAATAGCCCTATTAAAAAATGGGAAGCAGAGTTAAACAGGGAAGTCTCAACTGAGGAAACTCAAAGGGCCCAGAAACACCTAAAGAAATGTTCAACATCTTTATTCATTAGGGAAATGCAAATCAAAACAACCCTGAGATTCCACCTCACACCAGTCAGAATGGCTAAGATGAAAAACTCAGGTGACAGTAGATGTTGTTGATGATGTGGAGAAAGAGGAAAACTCCTCCAATACTGGTGGGATTACAAACTGATACAACCACTCTGGAAATCAGTCTGGTGGTTCCTCAGAAAATTGGACCTGAGAACCCAGCTATACAACTCCTGGACATATAGCCAGAAGATGCTCCAACTTGTATTAAGGACACATGCTCCAGTATGTTCATACAGCCATATTTGTAACAGCCAGAAACTGGAAGCAACCCAGATGTCCCTCAACAGAGAAATGGATGCAGAAAATGTGGTACATTTACACAATGGAGTACTACTCAGCCATTAAAAATGACTTCATGAAATTCGCAGGCAAATAGATGGAATTTGAGAATATCATCCTGAATGAGGTGACTCAGTCACAAAAGAACAAACACAGTATAAACTCACTGATAAGCCCAAAAGTTTGAAATACCCAAGATTCAATCCACAGACCTTATGAATCCTAAGAAGAAGGAAGACCAAAATGTGGATGCCTTATTGCTTTTTAGAAGGGTGAACAAAATACTCACAGGAGGAAATATGGAGACAAAGTGTGGAGCAGAGACTGAAGGAAAGGCCATGTAGAGAATGCCCCACCTGGGAATCCATCTGATATAGAGCCAGGAAGCCCAAACGTTATTGTGGATGCTGGGAACTGCTTGCTGATGGAAGCCTAATATGGCTGTCTCCTGAGAAGCTCTGCCAGAGCCTGGCAAATACAGAGGGGAAAACGTACAGATAAACATTGGACTGAGCTTGGAGGTCCCTGATGGAGGAGATGGAGAAGGGACTGAAGGAGCTGAAGGGGTTTGCAGCCACATAGAGGAAGCAACAGTGTCAACAGGCCAGACCCCCTGGAGCTCCTGTGGACTGGACCACCAACCAAAGAATACACATGGAGAGACCCATGGCGCTGGTAACATATTTGGCAGAAGATAGCCTTGTTGGACATCAGTGAGAGGTGAGGCCTTCATGCCTAAGGGTGCTCAATCCCCAGTGTACAGGAATGCCAGGGCTGGAGGATGGGAGTGGGTAGGTGTGGGAAACACCCTCATAGAGGCAGGGTTAGAGGGGAAGGGATAGGGTCCTGAAGGGGAGACCTGGAAAGGGGAAAACCTTTGAAATGTAAATAAAGAAATTATCCAAGGGGGAAAAACACTTCTGTGATTCTCTAAATATTAGTTAATTAAATAATATTAATCAACCAATATTATTTAACTAATTAATATCTAATTTCTATTCAAGAAAAAGAATGTAGCATTTAGTTCAAAAGCAGATACAGGCTGGTATGATGACTCAGCCAACAAGGTCACTCACCTCTAAACTAAGACCTAACTTTGATCTCCAGAACTTAAGGAAAGGTAAAAGAAAAAAATCAACTCCCATGTACTGTCCTTTATTATCCATGTGGGTGCTGTAGCTTATGTACACACACACACACACACACACACACACACACACACACACACACATACACACACACATACAGACACATAGACACAGACACACACATAGAGAGACACACAGACACACATACACACACGAAAGCCAATTTTAAAAAACAAAAGCATGCTTATCTTTTTTTCTGTGAATGCTGGCATTAATTGTTTCTCTGGTCCCTTGAGGCCATCTCACCAGGATTGCTGATTCTTCTTGTTCATGTTGTATTTCAAATCTTCCAAAACACAAATAATACATATTAACCATTGTTGTCAGTTTTCTCATTAGTGTGAGAAATGTGCTTCATTACCTTCATGGGATAGGAATATTAATTACTACTGGACAGTGTGGTTGAAGTTTCAAGAATGTTAAGTGACAGAGATGAAGTTTGAAATGATCTTGATAGTTACATTGTCATTGATCATACTGCCTCCCAACCAAAACTTTGCAAAAATGATTTAACTAGTCAGCCACAGAGGAAGGATTCAGACTCAGCTCTTTCTTGCTCCAGTCTAACCCTTTCTGCCTTGCCTTACATCTTTCAAGGCCCAAAGAGAAGGTACAACCCATAGAAGGGCAAAGACACAGGCAACTCCCTGAAATGTGGAAACATACATCATTAACATTTGACTTGCTTTTTAAAATTACAGAACAACTGCTTTTGATGTTCACAATACCCTGAATATTTCAAAGTATTCCATCAAACACGATGCAACAATTGTATGCATTGCCAGTGGCTTTTGTTTGTTGCTGGGAATAAATCCTAGTATATTATTTACATCTTTGTTTTGTCTTGTATAATGAATTCACCTGCCTTTTTTGATATAGGATGATCTCATTTGGAAAGAGAGATACTTTTAATTATTTTTCTCTGGTTTGGATGTTTTAATTTTCCTTAGTTGTTCTTGCTTTATTTTTCTTCTGTTACAACATTCTGTTGAACAGATGTATTAGGGTATGCATCTGACTCCCATCAGATCTTAGAAGAAAAGCTTTCGGTTTCCCAAGATGATGTTAGCTGTGAGCATTTCACAAATGGCTCTTATTATGCCTCACTTCCTTTTATTTAAAAGTAATGAGATTTAACAAAAGAAAAAAAGAAGACTAGAAATTCATTCTGTTTTCCTTCTCAGGATTGATGATCAAATGTTACTTTACCTTTCATTCTTTTACTGTAATACTCACACTGGCTTATTTTCATATGTTAAGCCAACTTTGCCTGACGGGGATACATCTCACTTAGTAATCATATAGTTTTTTCTTATGTTATTGGATTTGCTTTGCTAATATTTTATTTAGTAGTTTTTCCTGATATTAATGAGATACTTAGCTATAGTTTTCTTTTCTTGTGATACTGTTGTTTCGCTTAAATGTTAAAGTGACACTGACTGCATAATATGCGTTTGGAAGGAATCATTTTAACTACTTTTAGGAGAGTTTAGGAAGCATTGGTATTAATCCTTCTGTGAATGTTTGTTAGAATTCAGCTGTGAATCCATCTGGTCCTGGGCTTTTCTGCCTTTCATTATTGGTGGGTGGGTTATTGACAGTTTATTCTTTTTTAAAGATTTATTTATTTATTATGTACATACTGTTCTGTCAGTATAGATGCCTGCATGCCAGAAGAAGGTGCCAGGCTTCATTACAGATGGTTGTGAGCTACTATGTCATCTCTGGGAACTGAATTCAAGACTCTAGAAGAACAGTCAGTGCTCTTAACCTCTGAGACATCTCTCCAGCCCTGCACTTTATTCTTAAACTTTATTGTTACTAATTCGTAAAGGTTTCCTGTTCCTTTCTGCTGTGCTATTGCTAGGTTGTTTTCATCTAGCAATTTATCCATTTTCTCTAGGTTATCTTATTCTTATTCTTATTCTTATTCTTATTCTTATTCTTATTCTTATTCTTATTCTTATTCTTATTCTTATTCTTATACTTATTCTTATTCTTATTCTTATTCTTATTCTTATTCTTATTCTTATTCTTATACTTATTCTTATTCTTATTCTTATTCTTATTCTTATTCTTATTCTTATTCTTATTCTTATTCTTAAATTTCTCCTATCTTGTTAACTTTAGGTTTGCCTTGTTTTGAGTTATTTAATTGAAAAGTAATGTTAGGCTGTTTCTTTGGGATTTTTTATTCATTTTTTCGATATAGACATTTATTGTTATAAACTTCCTATTAATGTTTTATTTAGTCACACAGGTTTTGATATCATACTACTATGATCTACATGATGCTAGTTAATTACTTCAGTTCTTCAGAGTTTTCAATCCTTCCTTCATTCCCTAATACATATTTCATTATGGAGAGCACTCACGCACAGTATGAAAGAATGTTATATTGCTGGTGAGTTGGAAGTCCTGCTTATACCTGCTAGGTTCATTGGACAGGAGTGTTAAGTTCAGAACTATCTTATTGATTTTCTATTCGGTTAAATTATCTATAGTCAAAACTAGAAAATTTTACATCCACCTCAATTTCAGAAGGCTACCGCCAATGACTAAGGCAATTTATCAGTTGGCTTCAAACTGCTCGGTTGTAGAACACAATTCCCTGCATTCCCCTTAAATGGTTTTGTGGTTCTTCTTTTTTTTTTTTTTTCCATTTTTTATTAGGTATTTAGCTCGTTTACATTTCCAATGCTATACCAAAAGTCCCCCATACCCACCCACCCCCACTCCCCTACCCACCCACTCCCCCTTTTTGGCCCTGGCGTTCCCCTGTACTGGGGCATATAAAGTTTGTGTGTCCAATGGGCCTCTCTTTCCAGTGATGGCCGACTAGGCAATCTTTTGATACATATGCAGCTAGAGTCAAGAGCTCCGGGGTACTGGTTAGTTCATAATGTTGTTCCACCTATAGGGTGGCAGATCCCTTTAGTTCCTTGGCTACTTTCTCTAGCTCCTCCATTGGGAGCCCTGTGATCCATCCATTAGCTGACTGTGAGCATCCACTTCTGTGTTTGCTAGGCCCCGGCATAGTCTCACAAGAGACAGCTACATCTGGGTCCTTTCAATAAAATCTTGCTAGTGTATGCAATGGTGTCAGTGTTTGGATACTGATTATGGGGTGGATCCCTGGATATGGCAGTCTCTACATGGTCCATCCTTTCATCTCAGCTCCAAACTTTGTCTCTGTAACTCCTTCCATGGGTGTTTTGTTCCCAATTCTAAGGAGGGGCATAGTGTCTACACTTCAGTCTTCATTCTTCTTGAGTTTCATGTGTTTAGCAAATTGTATCTTATATCTTGGGTATCCTAGGTTTGGGGCTAATATCCACTTATCAGTGAGTACATATTGTGTGAGTTCCTTTGTGAATGTGTTAACTCACTCAGAATGATGCTCTCCAGGTCCATCCATTTGGCTAGGAATTTCATAAATTCATTTTTTTAATAGCTGAGTAGGACTCCATTGTGTAGATGTACCACATTTTCTGTATCCATTCCTCTGTTGAGGGGCATCTAGGTTCTTTCCAGCTTCTGGCTATTATAAATAAGGCTGCTATGAACAAAATGGAGCATGTGTCCTTCTTACCAGTTGGGGCATCTTCTGGATATATGCCCAAGAGAGGTATTGCTGGATCCTCTGGTAGTACAATGTCCAATTTTCTGAGGAACCGCCAGACTGATTTCCAGAGTGGTTGTACAAGCCTGCAATCCCACCAACAATGGAGGAGTGTTCCTCTTTCTCCACATCCACGCCAGCATCTGCTGTCACCTGAATTTTTGATCTTAGCCATTCTGACTGGTGTGAGGTGGAATCTCAGGGTTGTTTTGATTTGCATTTCCCTGATGATTAAGGATATTGAATATTTTTTCAGGTGCTTCTCTGCCATTCGGTATTCCTCAGGTGAGAATTCTTTGTTCAGTTCTGAGCCCCATTTTTTAATGGGGTTATTTGATTTTCTGAAGTCCAACTTCTTGAGTTCTTTATATATGTTGGATATTAGTCCCCTATCTGATTTAGGATAGGTAAAGATCCTTTCCCAATCTGTTGGTGGTCTTTTTGTCTTACTGACGGTGTCTTTTGCCTTGCAGAAACTTTGGAGTTTCATTAGGTCCCATTTGTCAATTCTCAATCTTACAGTACAAGCCATTGCTGTTCTGTTCAGGAATTTTTCCCCTGTGCCCATATCTTCAAGGCTTTTCCCCACTTTCTCCTCTATAAGTTTCAGTGTCTCTGGTTTTATGTGAAGTTCCTTGATCCACTTAGATTTGACCTTAGTACAAGGAGATAAGTATGGATCGATTCGCATTCTTCTACATGATAACAACCAGTTCTGCCAGCACCAATTGTTGAAAATGCTGTCTTTCTTCCACTGGATGGTTTTAGCTCCCTTGTCGAAGATCAAGTGACCATAGGTGCGTGGGTTCATTTCTGGGTCTTCAATTCTATTCCATTGGTCTACTTGTCTGTCTCAATACCAGTACCATGCAGTTTTTATCACAATTGCTCTGTAGTAAAGCTTTAGGTCAGGCATGGTGATTCCACCAGAGGTTCTTTTATCCTTGAGAAGAGTTTTTGCTATCCTAGGTTTTTTGTTATTCCAGATGAATTTGCAAATTGCTCCTTCTAATTCGTTGAAGAATTGAGTTGGAATTTTGGTGGGGATTGCATTGAATCTGTAGATTGCTTTTGGCAAGATAGCCATTTTTACAATGTTGATCCTGCCAATCCATGAGCATGGGAGATCTTTCCATCTTCTGAGATCTTCTTTAATTTCTTTCTTCAGAGATTTGAAGTTTTTATCATACAAATCTTTCACTTCCTTAGTTAGAGTCACGCCAAGATATTTTATATTATTTGTGACTATTGAGAAGGGTGTTGTTTCCCTAATTTCTTTCTCAGCCTGTTTATTCTTTGTATAGAGAAAGGCCATTGACTTGTTTGAGTTTATTTTATATCCAGCTACTTTCACCGAAGCTGTTTATCAGGTTTAGGAGTTCTCTGGTGGAATTTTTAGGGTCACTTATATATACTATCATATCATCTGCAAAAAGTGATATTTTGACTTCCTCTTTTCCAATTTGTATCCCCTTGATATCCTTTTGTTGTCGAATTGCTCTGGCTAATACTTCAAGTACTATGTTGAAAAGGTAGGGAGAAAGTGGGCAGCCTTGTCTAGTCCCTTATTTTAGTGGGATTGCTTCCAGCTTCTCTTCATTTACTTTGATGTTGGCTACTGGTTTGCTGTAGATTGCTTTTATCATGTTTAGGTATGGGCCTTGAATTCCTGATCTTTCTAAAACTTTTATCACTAATGGGTGTTGGATCTTGTCAAATGCTTTCTCCACATCTAACGAGATGATCATGTGGTTTTTGTCTTTGAGTTTGTTTATCTAATGGATTACATTGATGGATTTTCATATATTAAACCATCCCTGCATCCCTGGAATAAAACCTACTTGGTCAGGATGGATGATTGCTTTAATGTGTTCTTGGATTCGGTTAGCGAGAATTTTATTGAGGATTTTTGCATCGATATTCATAAGAGAAATTGGTCTGAAGTTCTCAATCTTTGTTGGGTCTTTCTGTGGTTTAGGTATCAGAGTAATAGTGGCTTCATAAAATGAGTTGGGTAGAGTACCTTCTACTTCTATTTTGTGAAATAGTTTGTGCAGAACTGGAATTAGATCTTCTTTGAAGGTCTGATAGAACTCTGCACTAAACCTGTCTGGTCCTGGGCTTTTTTTGGCTGGGAGACTATTAATAACTGCTTCTATTTCTTTAGGTGATATGGGACTTTTTAGATGGTCAACTTGATCCTGATTCAACTTTGGTACCTGGTATCTGTCCAGAAATTTGTCCATTTCGTCCAGGTTTTCCAGTTTTGTTGAGTATAGCCTTTTGTAGAAGGATCTGATGGTATTTTGGATTTCTTCAGGATCTGTTGTTATGTCTCCCTTTTCATTTCTGATTTTGTTAATTATGATTTTGTCCCTGTGCCCTCTAGTGAGTCTAGCTAAGGGTTTATCTATCTTGTTGATTTTCTCAAAGAACCAACTCCTTGTTCGGTTAATTCTTTGAATAGTTCTTCTTGTTTCCACTTGGTTGATTTCACCCCTGAGTTTGATTATTTCCTGCCGTCTACTCCTCTTGGGTGAATTTGCTTCCTTTTTTTCTAGAGCTTTTAGATGTGTTGTCAAGCTGCTAGTATGTGCTCTCTCCCCTTTCTTCTTGGAGGCACTCAGAGCTATGAGTTTCCCTCTTAGAAATGCTTTCATTGTGTCCCATAGGTTTGGGTACATTGTGGCTTCATTTTCATTAAACTCTAAAAAGTCTTTAATTTCTTTCTTTATTCCTTCCTTGACCAAGGTATCATTGAGAAGAGTGTTGTTCAGTTTCCACGTGAATGTTGGCTTTCCATTATTTATGTTGTTATTGAAGTTCAGCCTTAGGCCATGGTGGTCTGATAGAATACATGGGACAATTTCAATATTTTTGTATCTGTTGAGGCCTGTTGTGTGACCAATTATATGGTCAATTTTGGAGAAGGTCCCGTGAGGTGCTGAGAAGAAGGTATATCCTTTTGTTTTAGGATAAAATGTTCTGTAGATATCGGTCAGGTGCATTTGTTTCATAACTTCTGTTAGTTTCACTGTGTCCCTGTTTAGTTTCTGTATTTACGATCTGTCCATTGATGAAAGTGGTGTGTTGAAGTCCCACTATTATTGTGTGAGGTGCAACGTGTGCTTTGAGCTTTACTAAAGTGTCTTTAATGAATGTGGCTGCCCTTGAATTTGGAGCGTAGATATTCAGAATTGAGAGTTCCTCTTGGAGGATTTTACCTTTAATGAGTATGAAGTGTCCCTCCTTGTCTTTTTTGATAACTTTGGGTTGGAAGTCGATTAAAATGGCTACTCCAGCTTGTTTCTTCAGACCATTTGCTTGGAAAATTGTTTTCCAGCCTTTTACTCTGAGGTAGTGTCTGTCTTTTTCCCTGAGATGGGTTTCCTGTAAGCAGCAGAATGTTGGGTCCTGTTTGTGTAGCCAGTCTGTTAGTCTATTCTTTTTATTGGGGAGTTTAGACCATTGATATTAAGAGATATTAAGGAAAAGTAATTGTTGCTTCCTGTTATTTTTGTTGTTAAAGTTGGCATTCTGTTCTTGTGGCTATCTTATTTTAGGTTTGTTGAGGGATTATCTTCTTGTGTTTTCTAGGGCGTGGTTCCCGTCCTTGTATTGGTTTTTTTCTGTTATTATCCTTTGAAGGGCTGGATTCGTGGAGAGATAATGCGTGAATTTAGTTTTGTCGTGGAATACTTTGGTTTCTCCATCTATGGTAATTGAGAGTTTGGCTGGGTATAGTAGCCTGGGCTGGAATTTGTCTTCTCTTAGTGTCTGTATAACATCTGTCCAGGCTCTTCTGGCTTTCATAGTCTCTGGTGAAAAATTTGGTGTAATTCTGATAGGCTTGCCTTTATATGTTACTTGACCTTTTTCCCTTACTGCTTTTAGTATTCTATCTTTATTTAGTGCATTTGATGTTCTGATTATTATGTGTCAGGAGGAATTTCTTTTCTGGTCCAGTCTATTTGGAGTTCTGTAGGCTTCTTGTATGTTCATGGGCATCTCTTTCTTTAGATTTGGGAAGTTTTCTTCAATAATTTTGTTGAAGATGTTTGCTGGTCCTTTGAGTTGAAAATCTTCATTCTCATCTACTATTATCCGTAGGTTTGGTCTTCTCATTGTGTCCTGGATTTCCTGGATGTTTTGAGTTAGGATCTTTTTGCATTTTCCATTTTCTTTGATTGTTGTGCCGATGTTCTCTATGGAATCTTCTGCACCTGAGATTCTCTCTTCCATCTCTTGTATTCTGTTGCTGATGCTGGCATCTATGGTTCCAGATTTCTTTCCTAGGGTTTCTATCTCCAGCGTTGCCTCACTTTGGGTTTTCTTTATTGTGTCTACTTCCCTTTTTAGGTCTAGTATGGTTTTGTTCATTTCTATCACCTGTTTGGATGTGTTTTCCTGTTTTTCTTCAAGGACTTATAACTCTTTAGCAGTGTTCTCCTGTATTTCTTTAAGTGAGTTATTAAATTCCTTCTTCATGTCCTCTACCATCATCATGAGATATGCTTTTAAATCCAAGTCTACCTTTTCAGGTGTGTTAGGATGCCCTGGACTGGTTGAAGTGGGCGTTCTGGGTTCTGATGATGGTGAGTGGTCCTGGTTTCTGTTAGTAGGATTCTTATGTTTACCTTTCGCCATCTGGCAATCTCTGGAGTTAGTTGTTATAGTTGTCTTTGTTTAGAGATTGTTCCTCTGTTGATTTTGTTACCCTCTATCAGCAGACGTGGGAGACTAGCTCTCTCCTCTGAGTTTCAGTGGTCAGAGCAGTCTCTGCAGGCAAGCTCTCCTCTTTCAGGGAAGGTGCACAGTTATCTGGTGTTTGGACCTCCTCCTGGCTGAAGATGAAGGCCCAAAACAGGATCTTTCCCAGAAGCTGTGTTGCTTTGGCCAGGAAGGTGGCTGGTTGTCTGTAGCCGAAGATGGCGCCACCTCAGAAGCTCTCTGGCTCTCGCCTGTCTCAGAAACGGCTGGCCTCTGTTTTCCACACCCTCACCCGTGCAGCCTGCCCTCTGCGGAGTCCCGGAGCCAAGGAGGCTACTGCCGGGGCCTGAGGCACAAACCTCTCGGGCCGGGCGGACCCCTGTGCTCTCACCAGGAAGGTGGCCGGTTGTCTGGAGCCGAAGATTTGTGGTTCTTCTTATTAGAAATTAATGAAAAGTGTGTGAATGTGTGATAGTTGCACAATTATGACCATTTCTCTAAATTAAGCACTGTTATTTGAACCTTTTTTGCAATGCATTACTTCAGTCTTTATTTGGGTCACTTTATTCTAACCAACAGTGTATCCACAAGAACCCATGGAGGTGAACGTCACACATTGTCTACATGATAATGATGGCTTCCTTTTCTACATTATTTGGGATATTCTTTCTGCTAGGATTGGTGTATATTGTTATTGTGATATGCTTTCATAGGAGAAGAGCAAACAACTTGGATTGCCTGAATACTCCCCCCTTGAGAATATAGAAAAATGACCTTTCCTCCGATTTTACTTCCTCAACTTTCCCTGCAGAGAACACCAGAAATGGGTGGGAGGTGAGGTCAAGGGACTTACCTTCCTCCCATCTGGCAAATATCTAAACCATTTTTCTACACAAGTTTTTCGTACTTCTAGCAAGGAATCTATATTGCATATATTTCCTTCTAGTGTACTAACTTATTTAAAATTATGTTTTATTAGTAATGTAGAAAAGAATACAATAGAGTTTACCGATTGAACTGCATAAAGGGAAAAATATAATAGCAACAACAAAATCATCCAAGATCATAACCAAGCTGTTGAAAAGAAAATTGGAGAAATGTTATTAACTCAGACAAAGGAAAAATGAATTCCATTTTTTAAAGAGATTGAAAGTCACAAAGGTTTCCTGCTTTCTGCAGATATGGCTTCCAGCTAGACAGAAGGTCCATTGAAAAGGTCATCGTAGGAACTTTGGGAAGATCATGAAACACTTGCCCCTCTGGAAGGGAGAGGCTAATTAACATTTCTCAGACAACAGGGTGGAAGCTACCTGCAGGTGGGGAAACATTCCACAAAACTGACTGTTGCCCACCGTCAGACAAGGGAAGTCCTTGTAACCTCATTCCTTAAAGACCAATCAGTTTAAAGGGTGCATTTTTCACTAATCATGTTGTGCCCAGTTGCTGATACTGATATTCTGCCCCTGGAAACCATATAAAAACTCGCCAAACCAGTGCTGGTGGTCACTGCCTCTCCTTCAGGTCTGACACTGCAGTTCACTGGAACAATAAATTCTTCTTGCTTTTTGCATTGATTCTGGCTCCATGTGGTTGACTCAGGAAGCCCCTGTTAAGCTAAGGCTCCCCAGAGTCTTAGACCATGTTTCTAATTCTTATTTGTACAAAAGGTTTAAAGTGAATAAAACTTGTGTTGTTTCACATGCCCAGGACAAGAGACTAAGGTACATATTTTACATACTGAAGCAGACCTGACCTCTCAGAATCCCTCAGTTTTATGTGGCACACCCTGCTCCCAACAAGAACTTTCTGGCCCAGGGGCTGGGATGCCCTTTCCTAGAGACCCTCCCTTTATAATCCAGACATTTTGGTCTCTCTTGCTCTCTCTCCTCTCTCTGTGCATAGGCTCCTTTCTCTCTTTCTTTGTCCTTCCCTACTTTCCCCCTTCTCCCCATGGAGTCTTCCCTCGCCTTGGTCCTTGGTGCCAGTGAAGTCCCTGCCTGAGAGTAGCTTCCAAATAAAACTGCCTTTAATATTATCTAATCTGTCTTAAATTGGCTCATTTCATCAGCGGTAGAAAAATAACCTACCAACTCTCAAAGTTAGAAAAATTACTAGAAACCATGTAATATAGATGTCAAATATTGTAGAAGCCATATAATACACACAGATGTTACCCTGTGGTAAGAAAGATAAATATAGATTATGATTTTAAAAACAAATTACAAATTTGATTCTTAAGTGCTGGCATGTCTTAGGGTTTCACTGTTGTGAAGAAAACATGACAAAGGTAACTTTTATAAAGGCAAATATTTAACTGGGGCTGGCTTACAATTTTAGAGGTTCATACCATTATCATGGTGGGAAGAATAGCATCATGTAGGCAGAGTTGATGCTGGAAGAGTAGATAGTTCTTGACAGGAAGGAGAAGATTGGCTTTTGCAAGCAGCCAGGAGGAGGCTCTGGATCACAATGAACAGACTTGAGCATGTATATGAGACAGCTCAGTAGCTAAAAACACTTGATGCCCTTGCCCAAATTTGAGTTTTGTTATCCTGTACCACATCAGGCAGTTCATGACTGCTTGTAACTCTAGCTTCTAATCTCCATGGGCACCACACAAACATATTATGCACATTTTTACACTCAGGTAAACACACACACTAACATGTTCATAAAATATCTTTTAAAAGATGGCCATGGTACAAAATATTTACAATACTAGTGTTTGGGAGTCAGAGATAAGTGGATCCCTGGTGCTCACTGGCCTGTACACCTAACCTTCTTGGGTAGTTTCCAAGTGCTGAACGAGCCAATAAAAGCAATATTGGACAAAGCCTAAGGAACAAGACCCAAAGTTGTCCTCTGCTCTCCAGATTCATACACACACACACACACACACACACACACACACACACACACACACACAAACAGAGAGAGACAGAGACAGATACAGAGAAAGGAGTGGAAGAGAGAGACAGAGAGACAAAGAGAGAGGGATAAAGGGAGAGAGAGAGAGAGAGAGAGAGAGAGAGAGACAGAGAGAGACAGAGAGAGAACAAAGAGAGACAGAGAGGCAAAATGAGAGTTCAGTTTAGTTTGGAGCTTCTAAGCAAAGCAAATCAGTCAGAAGCTGAAAGAAGCCAACTTGAATCAGCCAGCTTACAGAGGAGTTTGAGCCAGAACAGCTGAATTCAACCAGCCAGCTAGAATTCAAAAAGTGCTAGAAAGGGTGAGTTTATTCATCACTAAGTTCTGGAGGCTAAAACATTGTGGGCCCAGGTTAGCAGATAGTGGATGAAAGCCTTCTTGGTCTGCGCTTGCAGAAGATTAGATTGTGCAAAGGCCCAAAGCATTCTGGTCTAGGCCTAGGAATTGTTAGAAATTCTCTGGGCACAGTACAAGCCATGTGTTCATAAAGTCTGGGTATGGCTCTCATCTTAACACTTCATCTGAGGAAATTAAGACAATATTTAAATTTTACTAAAATTTTAGTATTTGTAATATATTCACAAAGACTTAAATATGTCTTAGTTCATATATCTATGCTGTGCCTTCACTAGACTTTAGGAAAATATTTATAGTATATTAGAATTGTAATAGATAAATAATATAATTTTGTATTATAATTATATTTGTGTAATATAATTATAATTGTAATAAATATTTTTTTTCTTTCAGTAAAGTTTATTTTGATTTTTGGAGCTTTGAAAATCAAACACAAGATAAATTCAGAAAAACAAAAGTAAGCTTGAGATTTAGCAATTGATAAATTATATTATAGATATGATATACTTTAATTCAGATTGTGAATGCTAATTAAACTTTGTGCTATTAATCCATGTTCGGTGCTAAAGGATATTAAAATAGTAAATTGATGATAAATTGATATTTCTGTGAGTCAAAAGCAGGTAAGAGCAATATAAACAGTAATTTAATATGATTTGAAAAAAAGTTAAACATGATATTTTACCTATAGGCATCAATCCAGTAAGGAAGGTACATATCCAAGTATAAGGTAAGTGATGAATTTTTCAGTGGTAGGTTATATTATATTTTGCCCAAAGTGTGAAAAAATATCAGTGATATGCTACTAGGTAGAATGGGGTGCAATGGACCAGAACACTTGGTAGGCAGAAGTAAAAATAAGAAAAAAAATACCATTTTTAAAAGTTTGACTGTGAAGCAGAAAATATCAATTATATGTGGGTATAAGTGCAATGAAAGGAAATTTGTTTTTAACTTTAGATGAGAAACATGTTCATATGCTAAGGACAAAAGGTCAGGAGAAAGGTTGTGAGAACGACCTTGCAGGAACCAGATGGAAAGCTTCTGGCATGGTATGACTCACTTGATTCCATATACCGTGTGCACGACTTACGTAGGAGATATGAAACAAATGTCTCTTGAACTGATATTAAAAATGCTATCATTTTTGAATTTTTAAAATATCATGATATTTCATATAGAACATAACTTATGAAAACCATTTCCAATAAAAAGTGTTGCAATTCTGCTTTTTCTCTTAAAAAAAAATTAGGATGGAAGTTAGTAGTTGAAGAGGGGAAGAATAATAATGAAATAGGAATCATTAATGGGTAGGGATAATAGGACAGAATGCAGAAGAGGGTGTGGGAGGTACTACTCACAATGAGAACTTTCACAATCCCATTAGGAAACCTACTACTGTAGCACTGTCCTAAAATACATGTCTGGACATATGTAGGAGGACTTCCAATGTAGTTACTCTATAATGAGGGTACAATGCCTCAAGACACTACAGGCTATCAAATAAAAAGTCCAGTTCCAGTTATGAGTAACCTCTTTTTGAGTTGTTGATTAGTAGGGTCTATACAGATCTCCCTAGATATTGCAGGCTGTTGTCATTGCTCTTGGTTACTCTCCAGAACTTTATGGTAATAGCGAATTGTTGAAGATACCACATATCTGAGATGTAGGACATAGCGAAATCAACCTTATGCTGACCTGATAATGTGATCTTACTAGAAAATTTTTACTGTGTGGGAAGGTGTTATCCTTACTACCAAGAGAGAAAAGAAAACTAATTAATACTTTTACTCAGCTATGAACCCTGTCACTCTTGATAATAACTGGTCAAGAAAATTTTGTCCGATGATTCCAGAGAAGCATAAATATTGTGGGAGGATCTAACTACTTTCCAATTGGAATTAAAGTCTATTCCACAAGATGAGGCCTGGTACTGTTAAATTGTGCCTAAACCCATGGATGCCTAGGTCTGTTATACTTAGAAATGGGTATAGCAATAAACTACCCTTGAGTTCTTAACCCATCCCTCAATCTCCATAATAGAAGCTTATTTTTTTAGTAGATAGTAACCAATACAAAGTCCATAACTGATCATCATGGAAAGAAACAATTGCACCTTCCTCATCTGGGATGTTTATACCCCTTGACTGCTGAGCTACACATACTAGGACTAACTAACCCCTGCCTTTGTACTATACCTAGTAAATGTATGCCAGGTTTCAGTAATAGTAGACCTGACTTGACCCTGGATTTATTGTACACCTCTCTGTGTGTCTCTCCTTTCTTCATTGCCTTGCTGCCCCTAATCAGAGTTTCAGAAACCAAGGTGCATAGAATACAGCAAGAAGACTGTTATGAAACTTTACTTTTAAGTGCGTTAATTAAATACTTTCATAAGGAGAGTAAAAGCACAAAAGGAGAAACAGATCTCTAAAAGGACTTTGAACAGAGCCCAAAGATTAGTAAAACAAGTTAAGGTAAAAGAGAATAATCTTGTATGTAGAAATTTGTACATACATAAAAGGAATTAATAAATGAAAATGTGGATTTGAGAATGTACTCTAGAAGGAAAAATAGTCTCAAAATTGGAAAAGACTTTTTGAAGCTTAAAGCAAAGACAACAAGAATGTCTCCATTGACAGAGAGCTATCCATTGACGCATGTGGTTAATAATGGTCTCTGACTAACAGGAAGCTGATTGGTGTGGAAGTGAGTGGAAAATTAGTGTTGGTTGTAGTGAGAATTCTGCAGTTTTCATTTCTTTAAAAATACAGAATTATTATAAGAATATGTCTTTATTTTAATCTCTATTGGGATATAGGGCCACCTCAGGTGGCTTGCTGCAGCTGACTATGATTTGCCTCATGCTAAAGCAGAGGAATGATTTTGCCAGCTGCAGAGAGTTTCTGACGTTGTGTGACATTTGGAATTTTGGGAATTTTTTAGAGAGTATATAAATGCTAGCACCCTGATAGGCAGATTGTGTCATTAGGATGTTTAGGTAGGTTGGTGGTAGATTTTAATAACCATCGACATAGAACAAACAAAAGGAAGTGAATAAGTTTCAGAAATCTCTCACTCTATTCTATATAGTGTTTGAGGGATAAACCAGGGTGTGGAAACAGTGGGAAAAAAAATCCTACAAAATAGCAACCACGGGCTATAGTTGGTTGCATTCAATTTTTCTGTGTAGTCCTGGAAAAATCTAGAGGAAGATTCATATTCAGATGCGTGTTAAGGTTAAAGATTTCTACTTTTTAAATTAATATGACTGGATGAGAACCTAAAGAGTGAACCAATAAATTTTTTCCATAATTAATTTCTAGACTTGAAAAAAAAAGATGTGTCTTTTGTATTATCTATAATGAGTAATCAGATAATTCAGAGCGATTCAAATCCCATTTTAGTGTTTCTCTTTAAAGGTAAAACTTATGAATAGCTCTTAACGGTGTGAAGAAAGAGAATTGGCCCTACACAAAGCTGGTGGTAACCAGATTCTGCATTTCAATTTTTGTTGATTTCTCAAACTTCTCTCAGCAAAGAATTCTCCATGATGCTCAGTTTAAATGCCTCCTGTCACTTTCTTGAACTTAAACACCAACTTTCATTTTCACACACTAGCTGGACTGTGTTTAAGTACTTATAATCCCTTGGGCCTTGATCCTTTCAGCTTCCTTGGAAGTTTACCTAAGTGGTCAGCATGTGTGCCCAGGCATCCCTTTACTATGCATGGGGCTCTGGGGTTATTAAAGTGTGTCTGTTTATGTATCATTGTTACTACTCCAACTAGGGCCATTTTAAAGTTAGATTCACTCATATGCAATGCTCTTTATCTTGAGCCATGGGGGAAGAGCTGGCTTTTTAACTTAGTTAACTGATCTTCATCTGGTACTTCAAACATAGCTGCAAAGACATTAAATTATTCCTTACAAAGTTCATGAGCTTGTTTAAATGCAAATACTTTGTTTTGGAGTTATCTGAGTTCACCTAAGAAAACAGCTACCACTAGGTACTTGTTTAGAAGTAATTTGACCTTTCTACTTCCTGGTTGCACCAAATGACAAAGAGGATGGGCTATTCTCCAAGTAGAGGGAAAATTCTTGGTGGTCTGCTCGGCTTATGAAAACGAGTAAATACATGCTTATTAATACTATTTTTACACGAAGTTCTATAGTTTTTTGTTTTATTCCCTAGCAATATAAAATTCTCAAAAGTCTGCCATTTCTCAATGCCATTGGTTTAGATGAAATGGCTTATGAAAAGGCAATACATCAGAGTTAGCGTAATGAGTGCAGCAAAGCTGCCTGCTTAAGAACACACTGAGACTGAATCAATACCCCTCACACCAATAGTTCCCTGCCATAACATTCTACTTAAACAATCAATAGATAAGTAGGAAGACCTTAATGATTTAGCATATTATTAGCATAATGCAGTGGCTGCTTGCAAAGTGACTTTGAACTACAGTTGGAAATTTGAAGCAGTTTTGTTTTTGTTTTTGTTTTAAGGCCACTCTGCTTTTTGGCAACTGTCCACTGACAGCACGTTACTTTTGCTTTCTTTGTCAAGCACAGAAAAACAGGATGCACAAAATCAATTTGGAGTGGAGATGGGGGCGGGAGAGAGCAGGCCTTGTGGCAGCTGTTTCTCACTGTAGGGTCTGATCCATATTTAGCAAAAAAGAGGCTGGTCCTGGTCTCGAATCTCCTGCTAGACTACTCCTTTTTTTTTTTTTTTTTTCTTTTCAGTTCCTGGTGAGGTGCAAAGGTGATCCCATCCCATCAGCAAACAAAGGCAGTATAAGCCAGAATAGACTTCCCGGTAATGTCCCCCCAGAAATATCCAGAGCAGTTTCCACAGTGAGGGAGAATCATTTTCCTTTCTTTCTTTCTTTCTTTCTTTCTTCCTTTCTTTCTTTCTTTCTTTCTTTCTTTCTTTCTTTCTTTCTTTCTTTCTTTCTTTCTTTCTTTCTTTTTAAAATTAGGTATTTAGCTCATTTACATTTCCAATGCTATCCCAAAAGTCCCCCATACCCACCCCACCCCCCCCCACTCCTCTACCCACCCACTCCCCCTTTTTGGCCCTGGCGTTACCCTGTACTGGGGCATATAAAGTTCGAAAGTCCAATGGGCCTCTCTTTCCAGTGATGGCCAACTAGGCCATCTTTTGATACATATGCAGCTAGAGTCAAGAGCTCGGGGTACTGGTTAGTTCATATTGTGAGAACACAAAGAAATCTTCCTGCTCAGGTAAGATTCTGGCTTTATCTTGGGCCCTAGATGTTTTGTCTTGGTGTCTGCTAGAGTAGTGGAGTAAGTTGGAAGTCAGGAACCTGACATGTGGGCAGCGTCCCAGTTTTGAAATGAATTTGCCATGTCACCTCGATACAAAAAACTGCTTCCTTAACTGGGTGTGCAGGAAAAAGAAGAAATATCTCACAGTAAAAGTCCAAGCATAGCATATCTCAAAAAGGGCTTGTGTAGGAAATCTCACACCAAATTTTAAATTACATTAAAAAAAAAGAAGCCATGATCCATGACAGAACCTTTGGATGCCAACCCAAGGCTTTTGAGCTAGATCATATAGGCAGCATTTTCTAGTTCTCTGACTTGGTTTCTCTGGTGCCCAAGGGTGATGAGGGATGTAAAGACAGAGCATCTTGCCAAGTATAATTCAGTTATGCATTACTGGATGTGTTTGGCATGGAAAAAGGAAGGAAGACAGAGAAAGAGACAGGGGCACGGGAAGTAGGGGAGGGACACACACACAGAGATTTGTTCCAATTTTCCTAATTCTAAAATAAAAATCAAATGAATTTCAGTTTAATTAAAATTTAATCCAGAAATAAGAGACAGTTCTGGGAATTTTTAAACATACAAAATGTGTAGTGAGGAACATGTCCATTAGACGGCATTGGCCTCCAGAGTCATTTATCATCCTCAGTGCAGTGAAAGACATACCGATCAGACAGTTTCTCTTAATGGCTACTCAGTAGGGCTCGATCCATCTGTCTCCATTAAGAGGAAGAGGAAGTATTTTATTTATAGAACCACTAAAAGTATGTACCATTGCTTTCCTCTGTGTTTTAAAATAATGAAGAACAAAGATCTGTGGCTTCCCAAACTCTTCATCTCAAGTAGCATTTCACCAATTGTTCCCAAGTGAAAGGGATGAGAACTGAGAAGACAATTATCAAACTTATCTCCTGATGAGACCACTTCCTTCAGAAAAATCAACATGTCCTCCTCTAAATGGTCCCATGATAGTGGAACACAAATTTTATCCACAAAGGTGTATTGTCAAATCTGATTTTCAAAAACTGCTTTGAGCAGAGCTCAGGGATAGCCTGTGCATTTAATGCATACAAAGTCATGTACTTGATCCTTAACACTGTAAAAATTGTATCAAAACAAGATAATAACACAAATTATTTGGAGAACAATAGGATAGTACCAAGATAGCATAAATAAAACCATGCAACTACACTCATGGGCTTTTCAACAAGGAGTCAAAAGTATGTTGGAGCAAATGGTGCTGATGAATCTGGATATCCACATGCAAAAGAATGAAATTGTATCTCACACCCTGTACAAAAATCAACTCAAAATGGAACAAAGTTTTAATATGAAACCTCATGCCTTGAAACTACCAGAGGAAAATAGTGGGAGTCCTCTAAGACCTAGGTAATGGGGTTTCTAAATCAAAACATGGTATCTCAGAAAATAATAGCCAAAAAAATGGGGGTAATTGAGACTAGGATTACTTGAAATTATAATGCCTGTGCACAGCAAAGGAAACCATTAGAGTAAAATGACAATTTACACAATGAGAGAAAATCTGCTGGCTACTCAACAGGAGATGAACATTTAGAATAAATAAAGAATTCAAAAATATTGAGCCAAAGACCCCCATATTCCCCCAAAACTAATCAATAAATAGTGAATGAATTTAAAATGGGGCTTCACTGAACACTGAAGACTGTTCTAGGGGTGTTTAAATAAGACATCAGTATCACCTACCCTGAAGCCTAGGGAATATCACTTAGTGTGGGCAGAAAGACTTGTAAGAGTCAAGGGATGACAAAGAGTACTATGAAATACTATCATCTGGATATGGCACAGCCAGTGCAATTGCAACCCACAGTAGCTATGATCTTCTGTACAAGACCACACACACACATACACACACACACACACACACACACAGATGAAAAAGAAAGTACACTAATTGAGAAAGAAGAGGGGATCAGCAAAATTTAGAGGGACATAGGAGAACATAATGAGGAGTAAATATGTACATTGTATATAGTATGACATTTTCTAAAATTTTCAAATTATTGAAAAAGGACAAATGACAAACATATGAAAAATGTTCAACATCCTCAGACATTAAGGAAATGCAAATCAAAAATAGATTGAAATTCTACCTTACCCCAGTCAGAACAGGTCTCATGAAGAGTCTAAACAACAAAACTACTGATAAAGGTGCCAAGAAAATATCCATTCTATACTAATGGTGCAGCCACCAGTCAGTGGGTCAGGTCTTCAGACAACTAGAAATAGGACTATCCAGCCAAACCACAGACATATAGGTGTGATCTATCCATTAAAAAGAATGAGATGATATTATTTTCAGGATAAACATGGAATTCGAAGATTTCATGTTAACCAAAGTCAACCAGGCCCTGAAAGAAAAGTATCATGTTTTCTCACATATGCATAAAATCACTTAACAGGAAAAAAAACAAAACATAGGGACTCAGTGGGAGAGATAGGATTGGGATGGATAGGATTAAAGCACTCTATATGTGTATCTCATAATACATCTCATTCTTTTATACAGTGAATGTGTGCTAATTAAAAATTCATTTTGAAATGATTATGCCTTCCACTAAATTGCAATGACATCACAGAGGGGCCGGTGGACTTTTTACACCATGTCTCACTGATTGCCAATCCTAAGAAAGTTCATATGGAAAGTTGAAAAAGGAGACTGGCTTAGGGTGTGTGCACAGTTTTACATTATGGTGCCACTAGGACAGAATCTTTGGTACTCCATAATTAACATGAAAAACTCTATCCCACAGAATTCTGCCTTTTGGTTCATTTTATAGTCTCAGAGATTCAAGGTGAGAAGAAAACCCAGTGTCTTTACCTCCATGTTGACCTTCAGGTGCCAATGTCCAGCCTCCAGTTAGGAGAAAGTATTGAGAAAGGAATGAATGGGAATGGTGAAGGAATGAAAGAGATGACATGGAGTTAATGGTGGGTGCAAACTGACACCACTGTCCTAAACTCAAGATGGCTCTTCAGATACATCTCTAGAAAGTTCTTAGATTTTCCATCTGTCTTAGTCAGGGTTTCTATTCCTGCACAAACATCTTGACCAAGAAGCAAGTTGGGAGGAAAAGATTTATTCAGCTTACACTTTTACATTGCTATTCATCACCAAAGATAGTCAGGACTGGAACTCAAGCAGGTCAGGGAGCAGGAGCTGATGCAGAGGCCATGGAGGGTTGTTACTCACTGGCTTGCTTCCCCTGGCTTGTTCAGCTTTCTTATAGAACTCAGCCCATACTACCCACTATGGGCTGGGCCCTCCCACTTTGATCAATAATTGAGAAAATGCCTTACAGCTCCATCTCATCGAGGCATTTCCTCAAGGGAAACTCCTCTCTCCATGATAACTCTAGCTTGTGTCAAGTTGACCCACAAAACTATCCAGTGCACCAATCAAAGTCAGAAAACCTGCTAGAAAAATTCTAAAAGAGTGGTAGTAGCTCTCTGGATAGTCCTTGGGTTTTTCCCACCAAATCAGAAAACCTGCTAGAAATATTCTAAAAGCTCTCTGGATAGCTCCTGGGTTTCCTGAACAAAGCCAGAAAACCTGCTAGAAAAAAATTCTAAGAGCTCTCTGAAAACTCATTAATTGCAGACCAAAATCTTACCTTTTATTTGCATAAGCTACTCCCTTAGGAATTTGAAGGCATATACCTCCAAGCCTGGACCTAAGTTCAATGTGTTTCAGGCTCACCTTGAACTCAGAATCTGCTTGCCTTTGTAAACACAAACAATAAGCTTAGCTGTGTGGGTTCCTGCTCTGGTACTCCTTCATTATTTGAACTATAAGTCTTGTAGTTTTTGTTTGTTTGTTTTGTTTTGTTTTGTCTCTGTTCTTTCGGGTCATTCAAATCACTAATACAATTCATAGTGAATTGATTTTTTTTTTAACTTTTAAAATTGGTATTTTATTTATTTACATTTCAAATGTTATCCCCCTTCCCGGTTTCCACTCTGCAAACCTCTTATCCTATCCCCCGACCCCATTACCCTGCTTCTATGAGGGTGCTCGATCACCCACCTACACACACCCACCTCACCATCTTAGCATTCCTCTACACTGGGGTACCAAGCCTTCACAGGACCAAGCACCTCCCCTTCCATTGATACCAAATAAGGTCCCTTCAGCTCCTTCAGTATTTCCCCTAACTGGTCCATTGGGGTTCTGTGCTCAGTCTGATGGTTGGCTGCAAGCATCCACATCTGTATTGGTCAGAATCTGGCAGAGCCTCTCAGGAGACAACTATATCAGGCTCCTGTCAGCAAGCGCTTCTTGGCATCTGCAATAGGGTGTGGGTTTGGTGTCTGCATGTGGGATAAATCCCCACCTTTCCTTCAGTCTCTCCTCCACTTTTTGTCCCTGTATTTCCTTCAGACAGGAGCAATTCTGGGTTAAAATTTTGGAGGTTGGTGGGTAGCCCCATCCCTCAACCCCTAAATATGGTCTCAACCAGTTCTCCCTCCCCTTTGTGGGGTGTTTTTATATTCTGTATAATTGAGAAATCCTGTTTATACATTCATGAACTCATGTTTTCCAAGTTATTTCCCACAGCCTTAAGAACTGTCCTGAAAGTCACAGCTTTTATTATTTTACTGAGGACCATTTTACATTCTTCCTTCTTAGACTCATGCTCTTCATGTGGTTTCTGATTTTGCAGGGAAGACATTTCTCTGATAACCTTGGCAACATTTCCAAAAAAGGAAAATAAGCAAAATGTGCACATTAATATGCAAACAAGCCCCATGCCCAAAGCAACCATCAGCACTTGTGAAGACACATGTCCTGCTGGCCCTGCTCCAGGGGTGGAAACCATGTCATACAGTCCCTTCCATGCCCATGCCAAACCAGGCATTCAAGTCTTAATGTCCTTTGCAATCTTCCCTCCAATGCCTGAGTGGGGTGTGTGTGTGTGTGTGTGTGTGTGTGTGTGTGTGTTGTCTTATTACCAGCATACAGGACTAGAGTGCTAGTCCTGTGGAGGAACTGGGGAAATTTATGTTCCTATAGTTTCTAAAACAGATACCCCTTATCTCTGTTGTACAACTAGCATTCGTGCCTTTGCAAGGTATATGTGTGTGCCTTTCAATAAAATTCCATGAAAAAAATAATAAAATGCCAGGTAAATGTTTTTATTATAAGAGCTGTGATAGTCAAAAATATTTTAAAGGAAATAAATGTATGTACTTTCCCCCATGCTTTGTGAAAGCACTCATTTGTGCCAGATGCAGCCATGAGGCATTCTTTCCACTATTCATGTGTCCACTTTGGAACAGATGCATTTGCTACAATTGATCTGGCTTAGAAAAATAATTTATCTCATCTGAAGCCCAAATTATTGTAGGAATAACTTAAGACCTGCAAGAAATGGTTATAATAAATAAAATGTGTATTTTACCTGGATCATGCACTCTGAATTTATTTTCATTTTTGAGTAGCCAGAAATATAAGCTGACTTTCTTGCAAGAGGCAATTTTTATAAGTTCTTAACAGCTGACATGTAACAGGGTACTGGGAGGTTGTGTGGCCCAGGTCTCACCTGTCTTGCATTATTGCTGTCTCCATGGCATTTCAAATATTTCGTTTTCCAGATATTTTAATTGAAAAGGAGATTGAAATCCAAATTCATGTTTTGGCCAAACACTATTTAAATGACAACGAATATGTGTATTCATTTGCGGTTAAATAGTTTTGTCCATTTTCATGTGGATTAAACTAAAAAGCCAATATATTTTCCACTTGGCTTTGCTCTCCTAGATAGTGTGAACATGCACACTACTTTGAAAAACTTCAGATCCAGACCCCTTGCTGTGTTTCATTTTATTTATTTATATATCACTTGAATCATCATGGTTTGGATGTGTCTGACTTTTGATATCAAAGTAACTTCTTAGAACAAGGCAAAATTGTGCACAATAACATGCAACCTTTTCTCTGATAATTCTGTAAGATGAGGTCCTGGAAGGCACCAGCCTGTGCTCCTGTAGTACACAAAGCACTTAGCACTACAGTTTGCAATATCTATTCTTAAGAATTCATTGTTAAGTTTATTTAAGATTTTGAATAACACACAGGGTATGCTTAATTTTCTATAAGGAGATGGCAATCATCTACTTCCTTCTAAAACTTTAAGATTAAATAAATAAAATTGGATGGCAATATGGATTACTAGCAATAGCAGCAGAGCAGATTAGGGTCTCCTACAGACAATACAATAAAGGCACCAAAAGATTCCATAATATCATAGAAAATTGTTAAAACCCACAAAGGGTGAGCATTTTGTTGTTTATAACTGTGAGGCCACCATGGGTCCTTTTGAGAATAGTCATCAAGCTTAACCAATAAATTCACAGAGTTCATCTTCTAAGGCTGTGCTAGTTAAAGAGGGTGAGATACAAGAATGATCTAACCACTCTGAGATGCTGCATTTTGTGATGTTTCATATACATAATAATACAACTAAACCTCATAATTTTTCTCAGTGAATATAGTTAAAACAATATGGGCTTTGTTGTAGTTGAAGTGAGTGAATTATTTTCTTTCTACAAATTCTTGCAACAAGTAAAATTCAAAACGGGAAAGTCAGTCCAATTCCTAGGCTTCAGCCTTGCCTGGTGTGTGGAAGCTAGCCAAAACTCTTGTGTTTGATTGATGCTAGAGATGGCTACAATGCAAGTACAAGCAACAATGATGCTTGGTTAAATCACAGCACTTCTAAAATGATTTTATAAAATTATGAACAAATATAACATTTTGTAAGGAAAACCAGGAATAAACAAACCACCTGCTTTTCAGTGTCACTATAAATACTTGGTTTTATTTCTGGGCAGTTCTGGGCCTTACTCAGTGCCTCCCTCACAGTCATTTCATGGTGCTAGTCAAATCTATTTCTCTTTTCACATCTAGTATTTGAATAGAGAACAAAGACAACTGTTTCTTTTAGTACAACTACCTGCCATAGGTTCCATCATGGTTCACAAGGACCAACTATATTCAGAAAGGTATGGCAAAACTTCACTCTGGAAAAAGTCACTGACCCTTGAGTGGAGCTGAGTCTCTGGGAGATGAACTTGAAAACTTGTGCCAAGAACGTTTTCAGGGCCTGGGTTTGTCGGCCTATACATAGGCACAGTTCCCCACCTTTCCCCCAAGTCAGAGTTTCTATGATTAATGCAAGAAGCTCTCATCATCAGAAACCTTAGAAGAGGTTCCATCTGTGCATCTGTGGCTCAATCTTACAGTGTGCAAGTCCTGTGTTGTCTGAAACAGAGAAAGAAACCCCGAGAGTTGGGGTTTTCCATCTAAACTTCATTCTAAGGGTCACTTCATTTTGAATCACTGATTCAGAATAACTATATGACTTATTGACAGGGTAAAGGAAGGGGAAATGAAAAAGAAAATATTAATTAAATATCACTCTGTATATTTTAATTATTTATCTTCACAACATTCCACTGAGGTTGGTGTTTTTCTCTACTTTGCCAATGAATATAGACTCACAAAGTTTAAGTAATATACTGACATTTAAAAATCTAATGAGTGACACATGAAAAAGGAGAGACATATTACTCTTAACTACAGTTACTATACAAGTTGGTAGAGTACCTGGATGCATCCTTATAACCTTCATGAAACATACAGGTATCAAGTGCTTGCCAATGCATCTCAGTCTCTGAAAGTCACTGTTCTCATATCTACATCTGAGAATCATCTAAATAATTAGATGAAATGTGGAAATCATATAAGAAATGATGGATGAATCTTTAGTTGATAGACATGCTCAGCACCCTGATTTGCCATACATACATAGTGCATATGTGCATTTAACTATCACAGTGCAGTCTGGGGAGCAGCACAGTGGTAAGGTTCTTGCTATATTTGTATATGAGGATCTTAAACCATAGCATCCATGTTCAAAACAACAATAAAAACAAAAATGCAAGGCATGATGACTTTTGCCTATGATCTCAGAACTAAGGAGGTTATTGCCTCCTTTGGGGAATAGCCAGTCTAGCCAACTGGTGAGCTCCTGGGTTCAGTAAGAGATCCTGTCCCAAAACATGTTAAAGACTGATAGAGGATGTGGGCTGGGCTCTGCCTCTGTCCTTGGGGTATTGGGGGACTGTTGTGATCAGTAATGAAAGGAAAGAAGCTTGTCCTAAGGAGTACATTTGCATGATCTGAGTGAGGATGCAGGAGGAAACCTTCTCTAGGACAGTTTTCAATGTTACAGCTCTCTCCCTCTCTCCCTCTCTCCCTCTCTCCCTCTCTCCCTCTCTCTCTCTCTCTCTCTCTCTCTCTCTCTCTCTCTATTATGCAGTGAAACAGCACTCTTATTTCAGGGTGGACAAGGGCTATATAAACCTTGGGGCAAGGCTTGGGGTTTTTGAGTCGAGTGTACATCATTTGCTGGGGCTAAAGAGCTGGGGATGCTTCATTTACATGAAGTGGATTTCTAGGTGCTTAAAATCTATAATTGGGCCATGAAACTACCTCAGGAAGGATGGAGGAGGTGGTTCACTGGCATGCAGGCCTGGTACAAAGAAGGGAACAATCCTTACTCCTGCCAGTCTCAAGTTGAGAATGTGGAGGTTTTGGACACATCTCAGCCTTACTCTTGCTTCAGGTCAGCTCTCTTGCTCACATGGCTCATTTGCCCCACAAGAAGAAGACACAGGAGACCAGCCTCTGGCCTCCACAAATTTAAACATCTACCCATTTGCACATGCACCCATGTGTACATGCGTGTAATACATGCAGAGAAATAAAACTAAATTAAAAATAATAAATATCACATTGTATTCCATAAAACATTTAAATAGATTAACAAAATTAAGGTCTAAACATCTGCTGCTGTAGCACCATCATATTATTTATCATAGAACATATTTAAAGCTGAGCCTTGAAGATGCTGGACCTAGGAGAAGTTGAGAGGTTTGACCAGTGTGCTGTGGCTCTAGGTCTCTAAGGGCTGTTTGCCTGACTCCGAGCTCATTCTGTTCACCTGCTTATTGTTATGCCCCAGTGACAATTGCAGTAATAAATTATTGTAATCAAATGTCAAGGATAGACTATGTGAGTTGTGTGAAACAGCTCATCTTCATTTGAAAGCCATCATCATCCATTAAAAGTGAATTTGAGGTACATTGCTAGTAAAGTGTAAGGAGGAATCAGGAAAACTTTCATTGCTCTGTCTCTTCAAAGGTTCTTTCCACTCAGAAAAGAAGCCAGAGTTGTGGATTAGAGTAACTTGTCTGTGTTGCTGCGTGCACAGGTCTCAAGGGGCCTAGTTTTATCATTTAGAAAATCAGATTATTTTATTTAATAATAAAGCTAAGATCATTAGAAAAATTTACAGGCTGTGCATATTTAATGTTGCAGAGTATATGTTATACCATCCATGATAGGTTATCTAGGGTATTTAGCAACCTTAGTAGTCCTTAATAAATAAATAAACCATAACTTTCCTCAATAAAAGAAAAAAAAGTATGTTTTTTTTTTAACCTTTAAAGAACTCTGAGGAAACATCTGAGCACAGGAAACCCAGCCATAGCATGAAGAAAGACACCCTAGTAGATGTCAGTAGGTGTCATATGTAAATATTTCAGTAATACAAAATAAATATCAGTTTAGTGCTAGACAACATAACAGGGAACATTCTGACTGAGTAATAGAACAAATACAGTCATTTGATAATTTTTATTTCTATTCTGTTGGGAGACTCATTCACCCCGTGTAATAATTTATGTTTGGGAAAGCTACCATGAAGTATTCTTGAAGAATTTGACAAAAAAGATGAAAAGATGTGTGCATATGTGTGTGTGTGTGTGTGTGTGTGTGTGTGTGTCTATGTGTATGTGTGTGTGTGTTGTAGTACGTGATTAAAGTTTGATCAACTGGTAAGAGAGGCCAGACATCAATTTGGACAAATTACAGCAAGTTCTATCTAGGGTGCATTGACTACAGTTCACTAAATAAGTGAGCCTTAGATAAACACACGTAGAATGGGTAAACACCAGTGAGGACAGCAGCAAAAATATTAAAATGTAAATAACCTAGCTGTTATTTTCCACATTTTCCACAAGCAAGTTCATCACCCAAGTGTGACATAATGAGAAACAGCAAGAAATTCATGTTTAGTTTCTCTCTTCATTTCCTGACATAGAGCTTCAGAATACTATGGAGTATAAGGGTAACAGGACCTCACCACTCACTCCTTCTCACAGCTGAATCTAATCCATGACAGTTTGCTCTTACTACCTCCAAAGTAAGCTCATTTTCCCTCCTTTTTGTCTGCTTGGCTGTTACTCCTGCCTCTTATAATCCTTCATGAAGCATTATCTTCGTGCTACATTGAAACATTTTTTTTTTATATATAACTGAAATCTGTGCCTCAGCAAGCCTCCAAATTGATGTTTAGTTTGGCCTTACTGCCTCTCTCCCCAGCCTCATCAAGTGACCTTTTGCAATTTGCCTTTTCAGTAACACCAAACTCTCTTGGCTTCTTGAGTGGCCCAGTGTTCTCTCCTTCCCTGTGAGGCAAAACTTAAATACCCACTCTTTTATTGCTGCCCTCTCACTCTTCTTGCCCAGAGTGATATTTTCATGAGTCTACCACAGTGTCCCTCAACAACATTCCCCAAATTCCATGTTTCTTTTCTCAGAACAATAACTTCATTTTATAACTATTAACTCATTTATACAACTGTTTCCATGAACACTTCCTGAGAATATGGACTGTGTATGTTTTTCCTCTTTTTTATCCTGAGCCTAGAACGGTGTTGGCACATAGTAAGAATTGACATACATTTTATGGAAATGATTTTTTTCTCATACAGCATAAGGCTATTCATTGTTTTAAATATGTAATTTTATTATTAATTTTTTGTGAGGGCTGAAGAAGTCAACAAGAGAGTTTAGAAGAGGAAGACAGCAAAAATGAAGCAAGAGAAGAGATCTAATCTATACTTGATGTGGCTTGAGCAACATGATAGTTGATAGAGGAAGTGCCAGTGAGGAATAGTTTATGGTGATACATGGTCGATAATTTTTAGAAGTAGTGATATCTATTTTGCCTTTTCTCCCTATCCTTGATTTGAAATTCTCCAAAGACACTGATTTGTCAAATCAGGAAACTAGCAGTCTTGTGGCCCTCTTGCTCTGGAGGAAACTGAGGTGGAGAAATGCAAATCATCTTTGCACACAGTCCCTCCCTGTATTCCAGTCTCTTCAGACATACTCTCAGTCCTGTTGCTGTCTGCTACATCTAGTATGTATGAGCATGGCAAACATGGTGTTGGCAGGCCTTGGCCTTTCCTCTTCTGGCTTCCTTGTCAGCTATAGATTACATCCCTAAAGTTAGCCACCAAGGTCTATTCTTATTTGGCCACTACCTACTCCTAAGGCTGACAAACAATATCCAACTATCAAAGTATTGAAATCCAATAATCAAAAACCCCCATTTGGCTTAACTTACTAACTTGCCCAATGAAAACAAACCAACTCATCTTAGCAAGGAGTTCTCCCTTTCCATTCTTTATTATTGTTATTATTTTATTTATTAGGTATTTTCTTCATTTACATTTCCAATGCTATCCCAAAAGTCCCCCATACCCCCCCCCCCAATTCCCCTACCCACCCACTCCCACTTCTTGTCCCTGGCGTTCCCCTGTACTGAGGCAAATAAGTTTGCAAGACCAAGGGTCCTCTCCAATGATGACCAACTAGGCCATCTTCTGATACATATGCAGCTAGAGACACGAGCTCCGGGGGGGGGGGGGTGTACTGGTTAGTTCATATTGTTCCACCTATAGGGTTGCAGACCCCTTTAGCTCTTTGGGTACTTTCTCTAGCTCCTCCATTGGGGGCCCTGTGATCCATCTAATAGCTGACTGTGAGCATCCAATTCTGTGTTTGCTAGGCCCCAGCATAGCCTCACAAGAGACAGCTATACCAGGGTCCTTTCAGCACAGAAAATATGGTACATTTACACAATGGAGTACTACTCAGCTATTAAAAAGAATGAATTTATGAAATTCCTAGGCAAATGGATGGACCTGGAGGGCACCATCTAGAATGAGGTAACCCAATCACAAAAGAACTCACATGATATGTATTCACTGATAAGTGGATATTAGCCCAGAAACTTAGAATACCCAAGATACAAGATACAATTTGCAAAACACATGAAACTCAAAAAGAACGAAGACCAAAGTGTGGATACTTTGCCCCTTCTTAGAATTGGGAACAAAACACCCATGGAAGGAGTTACAGAGACAAAGTTTGGAGCTGAGAGGAAAGGATGGACCATCTAGAGACTGCCACACCCAGGGATCCATCCCATAATCAGCCCCCAAACGCTGACACCATTGCATATATTAGCAAGATTTTGCTGAAAGGTCCCTTTCCATTTTTAGATTGCCATTTGCCTATAAGCCACATATGCATCCTTTCTATCCAGAAGCAGTTCTTTGTCCCTCCAGAGAAACTAGCTCTTCTCCCTCCCTTGTTCATTTTCTTTTCTCCTTCATCCTCTGTCTCCTGTCTTTGTCTGTTATTCCCTGCCCTTTGTCCTTCTGGTGCAAATAAATCTCCTTTGTGCAGGGACCTTGGTCTTGATGTACCCTGTGCTGAATCTGGTCCTTTCACACACCCCAAGGACTTTCTTTCTTGGTGTGGACCGAGAGTTCCCATAGTTATTTGCCACTACCTTTTTCACACTCTGCTTCTATGCCGTTTCCATTCCTTATGATTCCCAGTAACCAGTAGAATCATTCTCTAGGGACTCACAGCAGTCACATTAGGCTAATTAGGCCAAGACTCAGACCAGTGCATGGTTAATGCTCATCAGGCACGCCTCTTCTTAATAGTAGTTGATATTTAATCTAGATAACAATAACTGGACAATATGAAAGGGTGAAAGATTTTGGAGCACTCAATCCCCTTTCACTGTAAGTTTTGGGATCTATGAGGAAGAGGAGGAGGTGGAAAGAGCCAGAGGTATGAATGAGTCCAAGCGAATAGCACCTCATAGACACAATAGGATTTATATGCAGAGAAGCTCACAGGGACTGCGACAGTATACACAAGGTTTGCACAGGTTCAAACCAGACAAAAATCACAGCATTGAGGAGAAATGAACACAAAGCCCCACCTCTAACCAACAGACTATTTACAACTGATACTCACTGGGAAGGAGAAATCACTTTTAGTTAATGGAGTTTCACTGGATATACTAATCATACCCCCAGGCATGCCCCATAGCTAGGCCCCGGGTCCATTTCATGCCCCCCACAATAGATTCCGTGAATTTGTTTTCAGCAATTTTGTTTCATGTTGGTGTTTTTGTCTTTCTGCTTTTTTGTGTTTCATTTTTACTTTTGTTTTTAGAGAAAGAATATGAAGTTGAGTGATTAGAGAAGTACGGCAGACCTGGGAGAAGTGGGAGGAGGCAAAAGAATATGATCAAAATATAGTGTGTGAAAAATTTAAATAAAATATTACCCATGAGTAAATAATGCATCATTCACTGATAACCACAAGGTAGCCAGTCTCAACTGGGGTGGGAGAAACTTGTGAGCAGAAGTTAAAGTGAGAGAGAGTCAATGAGGAAACTGAGAACTATTTAAGTTGTGACTGAAATATTTATAGCTGTGCCATATGGGAGCCATAAAGTGTTTTATTTGATTATTAAAATGAAGGTGTGATTCCAGAAGATTATAAAACCCAGAATAATCATGTTATACAATAAAGAGGAATATCCTAAGGCTCAAACAATGCTAGTGCCTATCTGTGTGGCCCAATAAACTAAGGAACAATATTCCTTTGGCAAGAGAATAACAAAGTATCAGCTTATCTTAATCTGATGTCATTAATTATTTCAATCACTTAATCATTTTCCCTTTATCTGACTTCACACTGCATCAGCAGACTTCTGATTATATCAAGTTCTTCAGTCAGAACTAACTGGGAGCCACTGGCCTCAGTGCTTATAACAGTTCATTTCTTACTGCAAGTTAATAAATCAATATAGTAATTTACCCATCAACCTGACAGAGTTCACCAATAGATGGAACCAGTACCCAGGTGCACACAGATGTGATGTAATCATGAGAAAGATGAAGAGTCAGCTACCTCTATTCTATAAGGGACTGACAGAAAGAGTGTCCTCTGAGGTCTCTTCTGGGTGAGGTCTCTCTCAAGCACACTTAAGGATGCACTCTTCTCTTCCATCCTACATACAGAGAAATGTGTTTTTGTATGTTAAGTAAAACACTTTAAGCTTCTCTTAATTTGGAGAATTTACAGTTCAGTTTGGAATTAGGAATATATCAGACATAGTTATATTAGCTTAAAGTATTTATTTACTGAATAATATCATAATGAAAACAGAAGACAAATTAATTAGTAAAATAAATGAAATTGCATTTAAGATAACTCATAACAACTGGTCTTAGGATCCCAGATACTTTGCTGAATCCAGCTAGAGAATAAAAAATTAACTGTGTGGACAATGAGGAGGTAGCCATTGGATTAGATTTGAAGGATAAGAGACTTCAAGAGGTTCACATTGTAAAGAACAGAAAGAACAAGAAAGTAGACAGTGGTTGTTATAGAATTCTGCAAGTAGAACTAGATTCTTTGCTGTGGCTTTAATTGTATTTTCACAAATTCATGGATTGGAGTTCTAACCTTCAATATGTCACAATAAGGCTTGATGTATAAATAATGTAGATATAACCCTTTGAAATAATCCCAAAGGGTATTCCTAATTCAATTTGGTGGGTATATTCATTTATAAAAACAAAATTTCCCAAGATATCTAAAAATTCAACACTGGGGAAACTGAGGCAGTAGAACAGTGAGCATGAGGCTAGCTTGGGCTACTTAGTGAGAAGTTATCTCAGAAAAATAAAGGTAAGTTGATTAAAGAGAAATGTGTATGTGTACTGGGAGAATGCTAGGAGCAAACCTACAAGTCAGTGACAGATGTTAAGACTACACTTTCCTCTTGAGCCCCCTGATAAAGTCTACTCTATGAACAGCTTCATTTCAGACTTATAACCTATAGAGTGGTGAGTGGTGAGACAACGAGAGGCTGGTGTTTGTGCTACACACTTGGTCTAACAGTCTAGCAAATGCATCACTACAATATGATCCCAGGGACAGAAGACAGTAGACAGAGAGGTTTAAGGGAGTATTATCATAAAACATCACACAATGAGTTTAATATTTTATCCTGAAAATATATAACTGGAACACAAGTATGTATTAATATCTTATCAGTAGACAAGTATCTTACCAGTGGACAAGTTAAGCAAACTTATTCATTCATTTCTAGAAAAACATGTCACATGTCAGGAAAGTATACACAAATCAGCACATTAACTTGCGCAATTGTTCACTAGAAACACTTAGCCAGTGTCTCTCAATAAATGTCCGCAAAGAAGACACTACTTTACATTTGCATGAGTTCAACCACACCAAACCTATCCACTTGCTACCTACTTGATAGACATTCCATAATATTCCTTGAGCAAGTTACCTAAAGTCTCAGCTTCCAAAGTTTTCTCCTCAGAGTGTGAGGAATAATACATCTCCTACTATTTCAAAGTCAGACTCCTCAAGTGGAGGATTCACTTCCCTCTTTCTGTCAAGCTGAACAAAACAAGTGTACTTTCGCCTTAAAAACACATTTCCCTATTATTCCATATGTTGTTTGCTTCCATGCCTTATCTTCATTTCAATGAAAAATACTTTTTTTGACTTCTAATTTATATTCTTCTCTTGGGCAGAGACTATGGCCTCAGTCTAAGAACATGTTTGTCTTTGGCACCCGGTGTTTAGCATCCTCTTAAGCATTCACAGCCATGCTGGGTGGGAGTCATATAAAGGTGTGAAAGAGACCCTCTCTTTGGATAACATCCCATTTGTTTTCTTTTTAGAAGTTGTGTGTATGCACATTTGTGTTTAGGTATCTGCACATGAGAAAGCTGGGGGAGAATATCCAGTGTACTTCATTGTTCACTGATTTCATTTTGGGTCTAAGATACCATAGATGTACTTTTGGGTCTGAGCTATCTCACTCAGGAAGATATTTTCTAGTATTAGGAAACCTTTAAACCACCCTTGATTCAGCAGTCCCTCTCCTAATACTGATCATAGGATGCAACAAACAACGTTTTTGGTTTTTTTTCCAGTTACTTTATTATTCTTTTTTTTTCATTTATTTATTCAATTTGCATCCTAATCACAGATCACAGCCCAGTTCCATACTCTTGTCCCAGTCTCACCCTCCCACCCCACTTTTCCCATTCCTTTATGCTTTCCCTTTTTTTCAGAGAAGGGGAACTCCTGTCCCTTTTGGGTACCAACCCACCCTGGCACATCAAGTCTCATCAGGACCAACTAAGGACAGAGAAGGCAGCCCAGCTAGGGGAAATTGATACAAGGTCAGGCAACAGAGTTTGAATCAGAGATGTGTTCCACTCTAGTTCTTAAAGGTTCCACAGGAAGACCACACTGAACTTCTGGACATTGTGTTTAGGGGGCTTAAGTCCAGTCCATGCATGCTCTTTGGTTGGCGATTCAGTCTCTGTGAGCTCCCCTTGACCCAGGTTAGTTGACTCTGTGGGTATTCTTGTGTTGTCCTTTATCGCTTTGATTCTCTTAATCCTCTCCCCAACTTCCACAAGACTCCCTGAGTTCTACCTAATGTTTAGATGTGGGTCTCTGCATCTGTTTCCATCAGTTGCTAGATGAATCCTCCCAGATGACAGTTGAACTAGGTTCCACTCTGCAAGCATAAAAGATTATTAGGGATAATAGTGTTAAAGATTAATAGTGTCAAGGATTGGCTCTCTTCCATAATGTAGGTCTCAAGCTGGTCCAGTCATTGGTCAGTCATTCTCTCAAACTCTGCTCCACCCCTAGACATCTTATAAGCAATGCATATTTTGGGTTGAAAGTATGGTGGGTGGGTTAGTGTTCTCTTTCCTCTACTAGAAATCATTCCTGGCTCCAGGAGGTAGCCTCTTCAGGCTCCATATGCCCTGCTGCTAGGAATCTCAGCTATGGTCACACACACCCACCCCATAGCCTCCCAGGAGTCTCCCCTGTCCCAGGTCTCCCACTTGTACCAAAAATACCTTCCCACTACACTGATTTCCCTTATCTTTGCCAAATTTCTCACCTTCTACTCCTGTTTTCCCCATTTTTGATCTCCACTCTCATGTTCCTCCACATACCCTCCCTAATCCAGTTCCCTCTCTCCATCTACTTCCAATGTCTATTTAATTTCCTTTCTGAATTAAATTCAAGCATCCTACCTTGGTCCCTCTTTTTTATTTAGTTTCTTTGGGTCTGTGTGTTGTAGCATAATTTATCCTGTACTTTATGATAATGTGTACTTATATGTGTGTACATACAATGCATGTATTTCTGGGTCTGGGTTACTTCACTCAGGATGATAATTTTTATTTTTATTTTAAAGATCTGTTTATTTTATTTATATTAGTACACTGTAGCTTTATTCAAACATAGCAGAGGAGGACATTCAATCCCATTTCAGATGGTTGTGAGCCACCATGTGTTTGCTGGGAATTGAACTCAGGACCTCTGGAAGAGCTCTCTAAGAGCACTCAGTGAGTGCTCTTAAACACTGAGCCATCTCTCCAGCCAAAGGGTAATTTTTTTTAGCTCTTTCATTTGCCTGAATATTTCATGTCCTTGTTTTTAATAGCTGAGTATTATTTCATTGTGTAAATGAACAACTTATTTCTTTTTAATCCATTTTTCAGTTGAGAGATTTGTAACCCCACTGGCAATGGAAGGGTGTTACCCTTGATCCAAATTCTCTACAGAATGTGCTATCCATTGAGTTTTTTATCTTAGTCATTCAGATGGGTGTGAGGTAGTATCTCAGAGCAGTTTTGATTTGCATTTGTGCTACAGACTGGACTCAGTTGGTCCCTCAATCCACGGGAAACCAGGATTTTGGTAATCAGGTGAGCAAGGAGTCAGCATGGATGACAAATAGACATGGACACAGAGAGAGTGCTGTATCTGAATGTAATTTCTCAAAGCGAGCATCAGATTTTTTAATACAGAAGAAAATAGGGAAGTTAGGTGATACATCAGCCAAGGTAAAATGAGGTTACTGGATGCTTAATGACTCTTACACAAAACAGAGGAATGCATACTTAAAGACTGGCAGAAACTAGGAAATATAACAATTGAGACAAAGTCAGCTCTATCTAAGGTCAGTTATATTCTTAGAAGCCAGGTGTGAAGTTGTTATGTTCCCAGGCCAAGGGCTTTCAAGTCCAAGCCATAGTCCTAATTAAGTGGTTCTGCTCTGTTGTGTCTGGCCAGCAGACCACAACCTGGGTTTTAGCCTGGAAAGGCATTTTGGAAACCTGGAAGAGAAGAGGGGCTAGGTGGCAAGAGAAAGAAATGTAGCCAAGACAGTTATTCTGATCAAAGCTCAATTTTACTAGTTCTGACATTTCAGTTATAAAGGAAGGGGGAGGGAACCCGATTCCCAGCGAATAATCTCGGGTACAGTAGTAGGGTGAGCACGTGGTGGCACCAACAGCAAAGCGGCAGGTTCCAGCAGTGGGTGTGGCAGAATGAATGAGCAGGAAGCTCCACCCCTGAGCAAGCAGGTTTCAGGCTGGGGGAGGGGAGACTACATTTCCTCTCTTTTATTAACAAAATTTAAAAAAAGAAAAAGCTGGCCTGAGGGGAAAAAAAATTATCTATGTTCAATAATTCTGCCGGAACTCTAGGGCTAAGGAAAAAACCTGCTTTCGTGGGATTCCTTAACTTTTCTAATGGTAAACTGTATCTGGCTAAGACTGTCCTTTTTTTATCCTAGTAAACAACTAACTGAAAAGCCTGGGGCTGTAGGCTCTGACTTTATGATGCTAATTAGTACTGAGTAGGTAACTTTCTAGTTGAATTTTAAGTAGGGCGTTGGAACTCTGGCTAAGTTTGACTGAACAAATTTGAAATACACTATATTAAGGATAACACTAAGTTGATATTCCTCCGCATTTTTGGATGATAGGTGGGAAACTGGGAGAAGGGGTATGACTGGCTCCGTAGTACAAGTCCAATTGGCTTTTTTATTTTGGGGTGGGAGGCAGTGAAGACAGTACGGTCTCCAATCTCTCTCCCCCCTATTAATTCAGTTAAATAAGACAACGCTTAACTGAGGTGATCAAATGATTTTCTCATCTCTAGATGAGTGGGCTTTTAACCTTGGCTTGGGTGGACATTGACCCGATTCCTCCCGTGGGTGCTGTCATGACCCACACCTGTGGCTCTCGGTATCTTTTGGGGAGGGGAGGCAGAGCCGAAAATATTTTTGGTTTTTAGCCAAAATTTGATACCAACCTCTTTCAAACCGGGTTTATCTCACAGGAAACTCAGAAATGGTCAAGCTGGAATTTTCCCTGCAGTAGCTCTCTGCACCAAGCAATACCCATACTGAATTTGTACGATCACAAACCAGTATGCACAGATCTGAGTGCTGTGCAGCTCCTAAAGGAAAATTATCAACCTCAGATTTAGCAAGGCCTAAGCAAGAATTATGTCATTAGTAACACCACGATTTGTGGCTAAAATAGGAGCTGGAAGTCGTTCCTCTTCATCCCTGTATTTTCCACAGCCTAAAGAGCTAAGGACACCTTGCAGTAACAGCAAGGGTGAAAAGCCAGAGGTCAGCTAAGGGACTAAGCCTGTCTATCAAAATAAAAACTAATCTTTATTAATATAGAAATATCTATTTTTTTAGCCCTCTTGGTAAACCTAATTTTTAACTCAGACTGAAAGCCACGTGCTGGAATGTCCTTGGAATGGAGATAACAGCTGTCACCTGTGCGCTCTAGGTGGGGGCGGGGATGCACATCTGCTGGTCCGGTTGGAGAATGTTGATTTACCTGCTTGAAAGACAAAATCTCGACAGTGAGAAAGTAGGAAAGCAGAACTTCTTTTGGGGAAGTCCAGGTACTTTATTCAAATGTAAATTGTAAAGCTGAGGCTAGTCTCTGGCTTCCTGTCGGGGAGCTGGCTCAGAGAGTAGCTTTTTGGGAACCTGAGTCCTCAAGCTGACTTTTAAGCAAAAGAGGAATTTTAGTCCTCAAGGTGATACTTTAGAAGATTTAGAATCTGTGTTCATTTGACAAATTAATCTATCTGGCAGTCACCGTGCTCTATCTTCATCTCGTGAAAAAACACAAATTGAGCCCCTACCCCAAATTAGAACTGGATCTGGACCCTTTCATTTGCTAGTCAGTGGGTCCTTTTATTTTACCAATGTATTAAGTGACCAATTGTTCTTTAATAGCTTTTTTCACTAGCTGTAAGGCCAGCAATCCTTCTGAGGTTAGGGATCTAGGGGGAGTGGGGAATGTGCTCTGAATTAACTTTGCTAGGTAATTTAGAATATAGGAATCTCTAACATTGGACTGAATATTAGATCAGTCTAAGATTGAGTTAAAATGACTGGTCACACTGAAGAGAAAAATCATTATGACTCTATTAAATGACTAATTTTACTAAGTCAGAATATACAGTCTCTGATGTACTATTGCCATAAAGTTAAAAGGCTAGAAGCTAGTCTAAACTGGAAAAATGACAAGTAAGGATGGATCTAAAACATGAATTTAATTTAGTTTTTTAGTCAATTTTATTAGGACACTGAGTCAACTTACCTGCCAGCTCGTCACACGAATTATCTAATATGTTTCTGCAGCGTTCTGTGGAGAAAACCTGTTTTTCCCTTTTTTAATAAGGTAGCTGTTTTAGGATCAATCTATAAGCCAATAAGTAGATCCCTTTAAGATACTATAAAGCATACTCTTTGACATTAAAATATTAAATTTTGAAAATAAAGGTAAGACTTAAATAGTGTGCATGGGAATGCACTAAGTAGTATGCACGGGGATACAATTTCTCTCTTTTTTTGTCTTTTAAGAAGTTAAAGTTTTAAAATTTCACAATACCTAAACTTTTGAATTAATAAGTAGTTGACAAAATATTTTAAATACTTGGCTGTAAAGGGGCAGTGACTAATTGCACTTTCAATCAATTTTCTTAAGGAGCGGTTGTAACTAGAAGGCTTGCAAAGTTATTAAGAGTCACATGTGCATAATTTATTTACTTATTAACTAGAAATATGCATAAGCAATTGTAAATTTGAGAATTAATAGTATCTGAGGGATGAACAATTTAAGCAATTGTGAGCTCAGAGATATGACATTGACTATTAATATACAAATTAAGGTTTGATTGTTCAGCATTTTAGAACAACATCTACAGCACACAACTAGATTATTTCTGCTGAAACAGGGGAAACTGTGTGTCTTAAGACTTCGCCCCACAGAAGCTAGTTGGGCCCATGTGGGCCAACGATCGGATGGGAGGATGAGAAAAATGACTTTACAATAATGTTTTTTTTTTTTTTTTTTTTTTTTTTGGCCAAAGAATTGTTTTGGGCACAACCAATTTTTAATTACCAATTAATAACAATTATAAAAGCTTTTTTTATTTTTTGTAAAAACTTTTGTAGTAAACTAAAACCCTAAGTAATAAAAGGATATTGTCTCTGAATCTTTTGGGTGAGAGCAAGGATTTAAGGTAAACTTCAAGAAGCATTAGTTAATAAAATACTTTTCACTTAGGAAACAATATATACTGGAAGATTAAAACTCTTGGCTTCTTGTATAGAAGCAGAAACAATAAAAATTTTTCTTACATAATGTAAAGTTACATTAGCCATACCTAGAGGCAAAATTTTTAGTAATTACCAGTTCACTAGAAGCAAAACTCATTGAATTTAAGCATTATTTTAAACATCTGAATAGATCTGCAACACTGTTAAAAAGAAATTCTCTTGAACACAGGGAAAAAACTTTTTCACGCACTGTTTGTAAAACAAAAGAAGACCACAAGCCGCTCTGGGGCTGCCCAGAGCCCTGTATTGACTCAAACGTAAAGTACTTTTTAATCTGAGCATCCTGGTCTTCTTGTAATAAGGACCGATTTTAGAGAAACAATATAACTGTCTACGCCTCTAAATTTTGATACTCTTTCTTAAGATGACTTACAGTTAAAACGTTCTTTACAACTTTAGTGTTGTGAAAAAATTGCCCGTACTGCAGTTTCCTGCCAGGCAGCAACTATAGCCAAACTGTCTAATCTATTCACAAAGACAAACATAACTAGATAACTCTGTCACAGTTTTGTATGAAGTGAGCTGTATGACCGCTCTCATAAGATGATTACTCTTGTAATTATCTTAATTACAGTATACAGGTGAATTAAAGATCTTAAATTTGAAATCAAACTGCAAGTTGTAGTCAATGGAACAATGGCAGTTTTAACCATAATTTTTAAGTTTCTTGTGCAAGGTTAGGATAATAAATAATCCGTGGGAAAGCAAAACCCAAGTTTAAAACAATTTATTATCTTTAAAATCAATATTAGAAGCATTACTATCATATTACGAAGTTTGGATGTCAATTAATACCTATGAATACCTATTAAAGCAAGCTTTAATGCTTTAATAAAGAGGAATTGCTTTAAATCTTATCTTAAATTTTACTATTTAGGATACGAACCACATTAATTATTATCTAAACTAGAAATAGCTTTAGAGACCCAGCCTCTTGGCCTGCTTTATGCCACGTGTCAGAAGGACTCTAAACTTGAGTTATCAAGTTTAACACATCTGTAGCAATGTAACAATTATTAATCTTAACCAACAACTTATGAGCTGAATGTGAAGACATGCAGAGCACATTTTCAATAAAAAAGAACCAAATGAAGCAGTTATATTTAGACCAATCAGAGAATATTAATTTTTGTAGCTACAATCATAGAACAAAAAACACTTTACCATTGTCAAACACATTAATCATGAACCATTTATTAGCTTTTTTACTCCAAAACTAAGAGGCTGTGCACTCACCCTTATTTCCTAAAATGAACAATTTTTCTAGCAGGGGTCCTCCCGCCATGTTTCTGATTCCTGGCTGAAACACGTGGCAGCTCTCGGCTCTGCAGATAAAGTTTTTTATACCATCTTTATTATCCAACATAAAACATAGAACATTCATTCATACAGACTGGACACGAACATACATGAATTGAACACGAGAACAGATTGGTGCACCGGACATTAGACAAGACACAAAAGGGAACAGAGTACTCCTGCTATAAGGCCCAGGGAGAAATTTCTCTCTGCTTTTTGGGGCATTTTCTTCCCTTATGATGCAGTTTTTATTAACTGGGGCAATCCGCCTGTTCCTTTTAATAAACCCTTTCTTTTCTCACGCCTCATGTAGCTTCTGAGAGCCACGGCCTACCGCCTGTTACCCAGCTCCTCACTGCTGAACCTAAGTGAACCAGCGCTCGGGTTTAACGCTGTCTCAGCTTAGCCCATACCTTCTCCGGTGTGAATTTCCTTTATTCTTTATTTTATGGAACTCCGAACCAGCAGTGTCTCATCTAAAAATCCTTTGCTGTTTCTCAGCCCCACGTTGGGCGCCAATTGTTGTGTCCAGGCAGCAGACCACAACTTGGGTTTTAGCCTGGAAAGGCATTTTGGAAACCTGGAAGAGAAGAGGGGCTACGTGGCGAGAGAAAGAAATGTAGCCAAGACAGTTATTCTGATCAAAGCTCAATTTTACTAGTTCTGACATTTCAGTTATAAAGGAAGGGGGAGGGAACCCGATTCCCTCCGAATAATCTCGGGTCCAGTAGTAGGGTGAGCACATGGTGGCACCAACAGCAGAGCGGCAGGTTCCTGCAGTGGGCGTGGCAGAATGAATGAGCAGGAAGCTCCACCCCTGAGCAAGCAGGTTTCAGGCTGGGGGAGGGGAGACTACACTGCTCTAGCTAACCTCATGAATAATTCAATACTCTATTTCCCCCTTAAACCACAGTCTGATATACTTCCTAAACCATTGTAAATCCCTGTATATGGGAACGACTTGGCTTTTATTCTAAGTGATTGTGTGGGGAACTTTTTACTATTAAGTAATGTAGTCTGCCATACATAAGTATAATAAGGATTCTAAACTTACTTTGCTAAGCTTGCCCTGAGATTTCTACTCTATGTAGTAGATATAATGCCTGATTTCTTTCACTATCTCTCTTACAACACTAGAGGTAATTCTGAATGTTACAGAATAGGTAACATTCTTACTGAATTCCAAGCCCAGGGTCAGCTCAAAGACTGCCTAGGACATCGGTGAAAGTCAGGAAGCAAAGTTCAATTTTGCTTAGGTATTTGGCAAGTTATTGTTTGTAGTCACCTATAATAAAACAATATTAAAGAAAGCATACGAGCCATACACTGATTAATGCAAGGACAAGTTTGGAACATTTATGCTATGGGATGCCAAAGTTCCAGGAGACTGTGTTTCTCTGACTTCATCCAAGCTTTTGGGCCTGCCACACAGTTTATACTGGAGTGGGTGTGAAACATTTGTCTGGTAACTAAGGACTATTGGATATTCTTTTTCTTTTCTTTTCTCTTCTCTTCTTTTCTTTTCTTCTTTTCTTCTCTCTTTTTAGTTTTTCAAGTGAACATTTCTTTAAGTGCTTCTCTGTCATTTGAGATTCTTTTGTTGAGAATTATCTGTTTAGCTCTATACCCTATTTTCTTTTGTTAGTTTTTTGTTTGTTTGGTTGGTTGGTTTTTTTTGAGACAGGGTTTCTCTGTGCAGCCCTGGCTGTCCTGCAACTCACTTTGTAGACCAGGCTAGCCTCAAACTCAGAAATCCACCTGCCTCTGCCTCTGCCTCTGCCTCCCGAGTGCTGGGATTAAAGGCGTGTGCCACCATGCCCAGCTTTCTATAACCTATTTTTAATAGGGCTATTTGGGTTGTTGGTGTTTAATTTCTTGAGTTCTTTATGCATTCTAGATATTAGACCTCTGTCAGATACAGAGTTGGTAAAGATCTTTTCCTATTTTTTTTTGTTTTTTATTTTTTTCCATTTTTTATTAGGTATTTAGCTCATTTACATTTCCAATGCTATACCAAAAGTCCCCCATACCCACCCACCCCCACTCCCCTACCCACACACTCCCCCTTTTTGGCCCTGGCGTTCCCCTGTACTGGGGCATATAAAGTTTGTGTGTCCAATGGGCCTCTCTTTCCAGTGATGGCCGACTAGGCCATCTTTTGATACATATGCAGCTAGAGTCAAGAGCTCCGGGGTACTGGTTAGTTCATAATGTTGTTCCACCTATAGGGTTGCAGATCCCTTTAGCTCCTTGGGTACTTTCTCTAGCTCCTCCATTGGGAGCCCTGTGATCCATCCATTAGCTGACTGTGAGCATCCACTTCTGTGTTTGCTAGGCCCCGGCATAGTCTCACAAGAGACAGCTACATCTGGGTCCTTTCAATAAAATCTTGCTAGTGCATGCAATGGTGTCAGCGTTTGGATGCTGATTATGGGGTGGATCCCTGGATATGGCAGTCTCTACATGGTCCATCCTTTCATCTCACCTCCAAACTTTGTCTTTGTAACTCCTTCCATGGGTGTTTTGTTCCCAATTCTAAGGAGGGGCATAGTGTCCACACTTCAGTCTTCATTCTTCTTGAGTTTCATGTGTTTAGCAAATTGTATCTTATATCTTGGGTATCCTAGGTTTGGGGCTAATATCCACTTATCAGTGAGTACATATTGTGTGAGTTCCTTTGTGATCTTTTCCTATTTTGTAGGCTGCTATTCTGTTCTAGTGATCATTTCCTTTGCCTTACAAAAACTTTTCAGTTTCATAAAGTTACATTTATTAATTGCTGACCTTAATGCCTGAGCTCTTGATGTTCAGAAAGTTTTCTCATGTACCAATGCATTCAAGGGCTATTCCCCCTTTCTCTTCCATTAGATTTAGTGTATCCAGTTTTATATTGAGGTTTTTAATGCACTTGAACTTGAGTTTTGTGGAAGGTGATGAATATAGGTCTATTTGCACTGTTCTACAAACACACATATAGTTAGTTCATTACCATTTGTTGAAGATGTTTTCATTTTTTCTGTTGTATAGTTTTGGCTTCTTTCTCGCTTCCTGTTATTTTTGTTGTAGAGTTGGGATTCTGTTCTTGCAGCTATCTTCTTTTAGGTTTGTTGAAGGATTACTTTCTTGCTTTTTCTATGATGTCACTTCTCTCCTTGTGTTGGAGATTTCCCTGTATTATCCTTTGAAGGGCTGGATTTGTGGAAAGGTATTGTGCAAATTTGGCTTTGCATGGAGTACTGTGGCTTCTCCATCTATGATAATTGAGAGTTTTGCTGGGTATAGTAGCCTGGGCTGGCATTTGTGTTCTCTTAGTGTCTGTATAACATCTGTCCAGGATCTTCTGGCTTTCATAGTCTCTGGTGAGAAGTCTGGTATAATTCTAATAGGTCTGCCTTTATATGTTACTTGACCCTTTTCCCTTACTGTTTTTAATATTCTATCTTTTTAGTGCATTTGTTGTTCTGATTGTTATGTGTCGGGAGGAACTTCTTTTCTGGTCCAATTTATTTGGAGTTAGGTAGGCTTCTTGTATGTTCATGGGCATCTCTTTCTTTAGGTTAGGGAATTTTTCTTCTATAATTTTGTTGAAGATATTTGCTGGCCCTTTAAGTTGAAAGTCTTCATTCTCATCTACTCCTATTATCCATAGGTTTGGTCTTCTCATTGTGTCCTGGATTTCCTGGATGTTTTGAGTTAGGATCTTTTCGAATTTTGCATTTTCTTTGATTGTTGTGTCCATGTTTTATATGGAATCTTCTGCAACTGAGATTCTCTCTTCCATCTCTTGTATTCTCTTTCTATGCTTACATTTGTGATTCCTGATTTCTTTCCTAGGGTTTCTAGCTCCAGAGTTGTCTCCCTTTGGTTTTTCTTTATTGTTTCCACTTCCCTTTTTAGATATTGGATGGTTTTGTTCAACTCCCTCACCAGTTTGGTTGTGTTTTCCTGTAATTCTTTAAAGGATTTTTGTGTTTCTTCTTTAAGGACTTGTAACTCTTTAGCAGTGTCCTCCTGTATTTCTTTAAGTGAGTTATTAATGCCCTTCTTAAAATTCTCTACCAACATCATGAGATATGATTTTAAATCCGAATCTTGCTTTTTGGGTGTGTTGGGGTATCACAGAACTCAATGTGGTGAGAGTACTGGGTTCTGATGATGCTGAGTGGTCTTGCTTTCTATTAGTAAGATTCTTACATTTGCCTTTTGTCACCTGGTAATCTCTGGTGTTATATGTTCTAGCTGTCTCTGGCTGGAACTTGTTCCTCCCATGATTCTTTTAGCCTCTGCCAGTACTTCTGGGATTCCAACTCTTTCTTGAGTCTCAGTTCAGAACATTCTCTGCAGGCAAGCTCTCCTCTTGCAGGGAAATTGCACTGAGGTTTGGAGTTCAACTCTGCCTCCTGGCTGAAGATGCCGGCCCAAAGGTACTCTGTCCAAGAAGTTTTGTCGCTTCTGTGGCCTGCACACTCTCCTGCAAGAACTGATCTCTGAGAAACATGGGATACAGGATGGTGCTCTCACCTGAGTCCCAGGGTCAGAGGCCTCCCTGGAGGCTTACTCTCTTCTTGCTGGGAAAGTGCCCAGAAGTCTGGGTCTCAGCTCTGCCTCTTGGCTGAGGATGAAGGCCCAAAGAGACCCTGTCCAAGAAGCTCTGTTGCTTCTGTGGCCCTCACATTCTCCTGATCTGAATGGTCTCTGAGAGACCTAGGATACAAGATCAGCGTCTTGTCAAAAATTAAGTGTCCATAGGGGTTTGGTTTTTGTTTTGTTGTTTTGTTTTTGTTTTTAGTTTAGTTGTTGTTGTTTTGTTTTGTTTTTCTTTTGGATCGTTGATTCAATCCCATTGACCAACCTGTTTGCTTTTATGGTAATAGCATAGAGTTTTTATTACTACTACTCTCTAGTACAGCTTGAGATTTGGGATGATCATACTGCCAGAAGATCTTTTATTGTACAGGATTGCTTTAGCTATCTTGTTTGTTTGTTTTTGTTTTGTTTTGTTTTGTTTTGTTTTTTATTTTTTCATATGAACTTGAGAATTGCATTCTCAATGTCTGTAAAAAATGTGTTGCAATTTTGAAGGGAATTGAATCTATAGATTGCTTTTGGCAAGATGAACATTTTTACTGTGTTAATCCTACTGATCCATGATCTTTCCATCTTTTGATATTTTCCACAATTTATTCAGAGATTTGAAGTAATTGTCACATACATCTTTTACTTGCTTAGTTAGGCTTACACCAAGATATTTTATATTATTTGTGGCTATTCTAAAATGTGTTGGTTGCCTAATTTCTTTTTCTGCCCATTTATTCTTTGTATAAAGTAGGGCTACTGATTTTTGGGTTAATTGTATATCCAGACACATTACAGAAGGTATTTACCAGTTTTAGTAGTTCTCTGGTAGAATTTTTGGGGATATTTATGTATAGAATCATACCATCTGTGAATAGCTATACTTTGACTCCTGCCTTTCCAATTTGTATCCCCTTGATCTCCTTCAGTTGTCTTATTGTTCTAGCTGCAAATTCACATACTATGTTAAATAGAGAGGAGAGTGTGGGCAGTCTTGTCTCTGACTTTAGTGGAAATGCTTTAAATTTCCCTCAGTATAATCTGATGTTGGCTATTGGCTAGCTTTATATTGCCTGTATGATGTTTAGGTTTTTATTTTTATCTCTGCTCTCTCTAAGACTTTTATCATGAAGTGGTGTTGATCTTCCCAAATGCCATTTCAGCATTTAATAAGATGATCATGTGTGTTTTTCTTTCAGGTATTTTATATGTTGAATTACCTGGTGGAGTTTTGTATATTGAACTATTCTGCATCTCTCAGATGAAGTCTACTTGATCAAGGTAGATGATGTTTTTAATGTGTTCTTAGATTCAGTGTGCAAATGTTCTATAAAATATTTTTGCATCAATGTTCAAAGGGAAACTGGTCTAAAGTTATTTTTCCATGTTGAGTCTTTGTGTGGTTTAGGTATCAGGGTGACTGTGGCCTCATAGAATGAATTTGGCAACATTCCTTCTGTTTCTATTTTGTGGAATAGTTTCTGGTATTACCTGTTTAAAGAGCCTGGTTAAATTCTGAGCTAAAACCATCTGGTCATAGTCCTATTTTGGTTGGAAGATTTTTAATGACTTCTTCCATTTACATAGAGGTTATAGGATTATTTAAATACTATTACCTGGTTATTATTTAACTTTGGTAAGTGGTATCTGTCTAGAAAATCATTCATTTTATTTAGTTTTTCCAAGTTTATAGAGTACAGGCTTTTAAAGTAAAATCTAATGTTTTGAGGGGGTTGCTTTGTTTTAATTTCCCAAGTGTCTGTTGTTATGTCTCCTTTTCATTTCTGATTTTGTTAATTTGGATACTGCCTCTGCCTTTTAGTTATTTTGGCTTAAGGTTTGTCTGTCATGTTGATTTTTCTGAAGAACCAGATATTGTTTCACTGATTCTTTGTATAGTTCTCTTTGTTTCTAACTTATTTATTTCAGTCCTAATTTTGATTATTTCCTGTCATCTATTCCTATTTGGTGTCTTTGACTCATTTGGTTATGTTGCACTTTCATTTTCAATTAATTAGAGGAAATGTTTAATTTATTCTTTTGTTTCTTCTCTGACCCAGTGACCATTGAGTATAGAGTTGTTCAGTTTCCATAAATTTGTAGGCTTTTTGTTGTTTCTGTGATTGTTGAATTCCAGTCTTAATCCATGATGGTCTGATAACATACAACATGCTGTTTCAATTTTCTTGTATCTCTTATGCTTGCTTTGTGATTGTCTACATGGCTAGTTTTGGAGAAGGTTCTGAGGAGAAGGTATATTCTTTTGTGTTTGGATGAGATGTTCTTTAGACATCTGTTAGGTCCATTTGATTCATAGCATCTATTAGTTTAATTATTTCTCTGTTTAGACTCTGTCTCAATGGTCTGTCCATTGGTGAAAGTAGGGTCTTGAAATATCCTATTATTAATGTGTGGGGTTTGATTTCTGATTTAAGCTTTGGTAATGTTTCTCTTGTTTTGTTTTGCTTTGTTTTGTTTTTGTTTCTGTTTTTATTTTATTTTTTTTGTTTTTTCAAATGTGGGTGGTCTTGTATTTGCCGCATATCTCTTCATATTGAGACATCATCTTGGTGGACTTTTCCTTTGAGAAGTATGAAGTTTCATTCCTCACCTTTTTTTTTTTTTTTTTTTTTTTTTTTTTTTGATTAATTTTGATTGAAAGTTTCTTTTCTTGGATGTGAGAATGGCTCATTTAACTTGCTTCTTCGGTCTGTATGTTTGGAAAACCTGTTTAAAACCATTTATTTTAAGGTAATATCTAACTTTGTTTCTGGTATACAGCAGAATGATGGATCCTATTTTCATGTCCATTCTGTTAGCTTGTGTTTTTTTATTGGGAAATTTACTCCATTGATGCTTAGAGATGTTAATGAGTAAAGATTGTTAATTCCATGTGTTATTCTTGTTGTAAGTTTATTATTTCCCATGTTTTCATGAGTGTGATTATCTGCCTTGGATTGGAGTTTTCCTTCTAGTATCGTCTATGAGTTCATATTTGTAGATAGAAATAGTTTAAATTTAGTTGTGTCATGGAATATCCTGTTTTATCCACCTACGGTGATTAAAAGTTTTGGTAGATATAGCAGTAGTCTGGATTGACATCTGTGGTCATTTTGGCTCTACATGATCTCTGCCAAGACCCCTGGTTTTCAGAGTCTCTTTCAGAAGTTGGATGTAATTCTGATAGGTCTGCATTTATATATTACTTAACCACTTTCTCCTCCAGCTTTTAAAATTCCTTCTCTGTTCTTTATGTTTAGTGTTTTGATTATTATATGGTTGCAAAATTTTCTTTCCTGATTCAATTTTCTTGGTGTTCTGTAAGCCTCTTGTATGTTTATAGAATCTCTTTAGGTTGGTAAAGTTTTGGTGAAAATACTTTCTGAGTTTTGGATATGGGAGTCTTCTCCTTTTACTATCTCTATTTTTCTTAAGTTTAGTCTTTTCATAGTGTCCCAAATTTCATGGATATTTTGTATCAGAAATTTTTTTAGATTTAATATTTCTTTGACAGATGTATTGATTTCTTAAATCATCTCTTCTATGCCTGAGAGTCCTCTTCCATCTCTTGTATTCTATTGGTGATGATTGTTTCTGTGGTTCATTTTCTTCCCTAGGTTTTCTCTCTCCAGGATTTTCTCAGTTTTTGTTCTCTTTATTCCTTCTATTTCTGTTTTCAGGTCTTGAACAGTTTTATTCATGTCTTTCATCTGTTTGTTTGTATTTTCCTATATTTCTTTGGATGTATTCATTTCCTTCTTAAAGAACTATATAATCTTAATTAGATTGGATTTAAGACCATATTTTTGTGAGTTGGCTGTGCTATGCTACTCATGACTTGATATGGTACGGTAGTTATACTCTGCTGGTTCCATATTACTCTGGATTGTGTGGGTTGTACTCTTACACAGGCCTTTATCCATCTGGTTGTCCCCGGTGTTGGCTGAATGTTCCTGATTCAGACAGGACTTCGTGGGGAGACAGACAGATCATTGGCCTTACAACGTAGCTCAGGGAACAGTACACTGCTCACCTCTTCTGGCTCTGCCCCAGGTGGAATTGAATGTTCCTGGGGTCCCTCAAGCCTCCTCAGAAAGGGAGGTAGAGTTTAGGGGACAGAGTGCAGCTCAATTCTTGGCATGTCCCGGGTGAATCCTGGATCCAGGGAATTGGTGGGTGGGGGTTTTCTAATCTGGATTTTCCTGGGACCCTGCAGTCCAGGATGTTCTTTGGGTCTAGCAGGCCTCCTTGAGAGGGAACGTGATGGAGTTAGGGGTGGAAGGACAATGTCACCTTTAAAAGATAAAAGATAAAATGGTCTCTCTGAGCTTCAGTCCAGCTGCAGTAAAATGAGCTCTTGAGAAAGAAGGGAAAAGACACACCTAGCTAGAAGCCCTGGGCTTTTTTTCTGTGAGCTCTCACTTGCAATTCTGTTACCTATGCTCACATAATGTGTGGGATTGTTTTCAAATAGTATGCACAAGAGTCATTCTACTCTTGTTTACACTGACTATAGTTGCTCTTTACAATTATATTTGTGGAATGCCATTATTATCCATTATATGGGGAGATTATTAACCATTATATTATCAATTCTTTCCTAGAAGTTTGTTCTCCATCTTCAGTATGGCTTGTGATCTGCCATGGAGAGCCCAAGTTCCTAGTATTCCATTCATCTACCTTTGTGTGAAACTGCCTCATGCCATAGAGAGATTTTTAAATATGCCTCTTCTCTTTTTGTTCTTCTTATTTATGTTGTTCATTATCATGAATCTCTCTCCAAGCAAAGTGAAATACCTAGAAGGCACAAATACTACCTGTCTTTTCATTCTTTCATATCTCCAAGTGTGATATAATCTTTAACAAAAAAGGCAACTCTTCACGAAGAACTTATTGGCCCTATGAATTCTCCCCATAAAATAAAGGTCATGGCATAATATGGGCGCGAAGGATCAAATTATGTTACCCCTGTTTTAGTATAGGTGTAGCATGTACTCTAGTCCTGGGACTCACTTTGAGGGAGATTATTAAGAGCTCAGTAGCCTTTTTGAGGACCATTGAGAAGCAGGGATTTAGTGGGAGGCCTAAGTCTCCTGGACTTATTTATAGCATCCTGCAACAGCTTTTAGGATGGGATGACAGGGGTCATCCTGCCTTTTCTGTACATGTAAGCATATTGCAGAATGCTCACATAGCCCAATCTAAGCAATACCTTTACTTCCCCTCAACTGACCCAGATGAGGAAGGAATTATACTTCCTCAGATCACTCATGCTCCACCTCAGTAGTTTCTTTGTACAGTGGTTACCATGGCACCGACCTGCCTGGTTGACATCTAAATATAGTGATAAAAGATGTCATCTGCTCTCAACTACTAAAAGACAAATTTGAGGAACAAAGAAGAAAATAAGTGCTCCTGTGCTATTATTTTTCTTCAATGGGATTCATTTTTTATTTACTATCTTTCCAATAAGAAGAAAAAAAATGATTTAAAGTTTTTATTTGTACTGAAGAGTTCATGCTGCATTATCATACTGATGGTTTAATAAAGTTTTCTTTTAAAGATCATAAGCTTGATTTCTGTTGGAGAGAAAATAAAGAATCATATTTTAGAATTAATGTTGCAATAATTATTACATAGAAAATGTATATAGAAATAACACTGAAATAGCTCAAATGAGGAAAATATACACTAAGGAAAAATGATGAGAGTTTTCTGTCTAAAGTCACAACCCCAAGATAAAAGAGACTCTGGATAGCTTCCCAGCCACAGAAAGACCCTTGAGTATTATGGACATGGAACAATGGTAGAAACCATGGGAGCTTGGGCACATGATAAGAATTTTCTTCTTCCCTTTTCCAGAATACTAAGCAAGGTAGGAAAAGAATATTAAAAGGCCTTTCAAGGCATGAAGTATTCAGTAAGAATGGAAAGTGTGAAACAGCCTAAGTCCAGCTGTTCTCTCACTTATATTTTATTATGATTTTATAATGCTTTTCAGAAGAGGCAAGGAGATTCATGTAACTATGATTCAAGTATCTGTGTCCTGTTCTCCTGTGCCAAAGTCCATGTTCTGCACAGACTCAGAACACTGCCAGTAATAAGTGGTTTGGACATCTAAAGGATGATCTAGGCAAAAGGTTATTATATTAAGTAATAAAATTCAGTATCTCTCTACCACTGAAGGCACTCTAGCATGCTCATGTAGAACAGATTATTTTAAAACCTATCTTCCCTTGAGAATTGTACCCAAAATTTTCTTTACTCACCTAGGCAAAATCTGCCCATGGAAATGCTATCACTTATTCAAGAAACCATGTTATTGGGTTTTCTGCTATGGATATAGGCTTTCTTCATACCTATAATAGCTTTGGATGTAGTCTGCAAAAGGATCTTGTCATCATTTGTGCTACCTTAGGTGAATATCATAAGTCTCTGGACAGTAGTTCCATTTAGGTATGTGTCATGACTACAGAATGGGTTTTAGTCAAAGCTGTATTTCAGGATTATCTTCTTCAAATATCAGCAAAGAAGGCTATTTGGAGAAAAAAAATCTATCCAGGCTACTAGTCCTGGAAAATCAGCTTTACATCTTTGAAACAGAACAGTTTCAGAATGGAGCACCTGAGCACAATCCATTAGCATGGCAAACATGAGGATGGCCCTAAAGTTTATCACCTTCGCAAGCAGGTCACAATGCCTGGGCTGATGTTCCTATCCATGGTGGTTACTGGATGGAAAGTGTCATGATCTGGGTAGTATTCTATTTATGTGTCTAATGAACTGGGTACTTTCCCCTGTGCTCAGTTTTGTGCAGCATACTATAAAATATGGCTTTCACCAGTGAAAGGCTGGGGGAGGGAGCACTGCTCAAAAGATTGCTCTGTTTGCCTTTATCATCTAATTCATCATTTCATGCATCTTTCCCAAACTCTTTATTTTTTAATTTTTTTATTATTACTATTAGGTATTCATTTCATGTACATTACCAATGCTATACCAAAAGTCCCCAATACACTCCCACACCACTCCCCTACGCACCCACTCCCACTTCTTGGCCCTGGCCTTCCCCTTTACTGAGGATATAAAGTTTGCATAACCAATGGGCCTCTTTTTCCACTTGTGGTCGACTAGAACATCTTCTGATACATATGCAGCTAGAGCTCTGGGGGATTACTGGTTAGTTCATATTGTTGCTCCACCTATAGGGTTGCAGATCCCCCCAGCTTCTTGAGTACTTTCACTAGCTCCTCCATTGGGGGCCCTGTGATCCATCCAATAGCTGACTGTGAGCATCCAATTGTGTGTTTGCTAGGCCCCTGCATAGTCTCACAAGAGACAGCTATATCAGGGTCCTTTCAGCAAAATCTTGCTAGAGTATGCAATGGTGACAGCGTTTGGAGGCTGATTATGGGATGGATCCCTGGACATGGCAGGTTCAAGATGATCCATCCTTTTGTCTGAGCTCCAAATGTTGTCTCTGTAACTCCTTCCATGGGTGTTTTGTTCCCAATTCTAAGAAGGGGCAAAGTGTCCACACTTTGGTCTTCCTTCTTCTTGAGTTTCATGTGTTTCGCAAATTGTATCTTATAGCTTGGGTATTCTAAGTTTCTGGGCTAATATCCACTTATCAGTGAGTACATATCATGTGAGTTCTTTTGTGACTGAGTTAGCTCACTCAAAATGGTGCCCTCCACGACCATCCATTTGCCTAGGAATTTCATAAATTCATTCTTTTTAATAGCTGAGTACTACTCCACTGTGTAAATGTACCACATTTTCTGAATCCATTTCTCTGTTGAGGGGCATCTGGGTTCATTCCAGCTTCTGGCTATTATAAATAAGGCTGCTATGAACATAGTGGAGCATGTGACCTTATTACCACTTGGAACATCTTCTGGATATATGCCCAGGAGATGTATTTCGGGATCCTCCGGTAGTACTATGCCCAATTTTCCAGAGTGGTTGTACAAGCTTGTAATCCCACCAACAATGGAGGAGTGTTCCTCTTTCTCCACATCCTCCCGAGCATCTGCTGCCACCTGAATTTTTCATCGTAGCCATTCTGACTGGTGTGAGGTGATATCTCAGGGTTGTTTTGATTTGAATTTCCCTGATGATTAAGGATGCTGAACATTTTTTCAGGTGCTTCTCAGCCATTCAGTATTGCTCAGGTGAGAATTCTTTGTTTAAGGTCTGAGCCCCATTTTTAATGGGGTTATTTGATTATCTGGAGTTCACCTTCTTGAGTTCTTTATATATATTGTATATTAGTCCCCTATCTGATTTAGAATAGGTAAAGATCCTTTCCCAATCTGTTGGTGGCCTTTTTGTCTTATTGACAGTGTCTTTTGCCTTACAGAAGCTTTGCAATTTTATAAGCTCCCATTTGTCAATTCTCGATCTTAGAGCATAAGCCATTACTGTTCTATTCAGGAATTTTTCCCCTGTACCAATATCTTCAAGGCTTTCCCCCACTTTCTCCTCTATAAGTTTCACTGTCTCTGGTTTTATGTGCAGTTCCTTAATCCACTTAGATTTGACCTTAGTACAAGGAGATAGGAGTGGATCAATTCACGTTCTTCTACATGATAACCACCAGTTGGGCCATCATCATTTGTTGAAAATGCTGTCTTTTTTTTTCCTCTGGATGGTTTTAGCTCCTTTGTCAAAGATCAAGTGACCATAGGTGTGTGGGTTCATTTCTGGGTCTTCAATTGTATTCCATTGGTCTACTTGTCTGTCACTATACCAGTACCATGCAGTTTTTATCACAATTGCTCTGTAATACAGCTTTAGGTCAGGCATGGTGATTCCAACACAGGTTCTTTTATAACTGAGAAGAGTTTTTGCTATCCTAGGTTTTTTGTTATTCCAGATGAATTTGGAGATTGCCCTTTCCAAATCGTTTAAGAATTGAATTGGAATTTTGATGGGGATTGCATTGAATGTGTAGATTGCTTTTGGCAAGATAGCCATTTTTACTATATTGATCCTGCCATTCCATGAGCATGGGAGATCTTTCCATCTTCTGAGAAATACTTTAATTTCTGTCTTTAGAAACTTCAAGTTCTTATCATACAGATCTTTCACTTCCTTAGTTAGAGTCTTGCCAAGGTATTTTATACTATTTGTGACTATTGAGAAGAATGTTGTTTCTCTAATTTCTTTATTAGCCTGTTCATCCTTGGTGTAGAGAACTGCCATTGACTTGTTTGAGTTAATTTTATATCCAGATACTTCATTGAAACTGTTTATCAAGTATAGGAGTTTTCTGGTGGAATTTTTAGGGTGACTTAAATGTACTATCATATTATCTGCAAAACGTGATATTTTGACTTCTTCTTTTCCAATTTGTATCCCCTTGGTCTCCTTTTGTTGTCGATTTTCTCTAGCTAGGACTTCAAGTACAATATTGAATAGGTAGGGAGAAAGTGGGCAGCCTTGTCTAGTCCCTGATTTTAGTGGGATTGCTTCCAGCTTTTCATCATTTATTTTGATGTTGGTTACTTTTTGCTGTAGATTATTTTTTTCATGTTTAGGTATGGGCCTTAAATTCCTGATCTTTCCAAGACTTTTATCATGAATGGGTGTTGGATTTTGTCAAATGCTTTCTCAGCATCTAACAAGATGATCATGTGGTTTTTGTCTTTGAGTTTGTTTATATAATGGATTACATTGATAAATTTCCGTATATTAAACCATCCCTGCATCCCTGGAATGAAACCTACTTGGTCAGGATGGATGAGTGTTTTCATGTGTTTGCGGATTCCATTAGCGGGAATTTTATTGAGAATTTTTTACATTGATACTCATAAGGGAAATTGTTTTGAAATTTTCTATCTTTATTGCATATTTCTGTGGTTTAGGTATCAGAGTAATTCTGGCTTCATAAAATGAGGTGAGTAGAGTACATTCTGCTTCTATTTTGTGGAATAGTTTGTGAAGAACTGGAATTGGATCTTTTTTGAAGGTCTGATAGGACTCTGTCTTGGAATACTTTGGTTTCTCCATCTATGGTAATTGAAAGTTTGGCTGGGTATAGTAGCCTGGGCTGGCATTTGTGTTCTCTTAGTATCTGTATAACATCTGTCTAGGATCTTCTGGCTTTCTTAGTCTCTGGTGAAAATTTGGTATAACTCTGATAGGCCTGCCTTTATATGTTACTTGACCTTTTTTCTTACTGCTTTTAATATTCTATCTTTATTTAATGCTTTTGTTGTTCTGATTATTATGTGTCAGGAGGAATTTCTTTTTGGTCCAGTCTATTTGGAGTTCTGTAGGCTTCTTGTATGTTCATGGACATCTCTTTGTTTAGGTTTGAGAAGTTTTCTTCTATAATTTTGTTGAAGATGTTTCCTGGACCTTTAAGTTAAAAATCTTCATTCTCATCTACTCCTATTATCTGTAGGTTTGATCTTCTCATTGAGTCCTGGATTTCCTGGATGTTTTGAGTTAGGATCCTTTTGCATTTTGCATTTTCTTTGATTGTTGTGCCGATGTTCTCTATGGAATCTTCTGCACCTGAGATTCTTCCATCTCTTGTATCTTGTTACTGACGTTTGCATCTATGGTTCTAGATTTCTTTCCTAGGGTTTCTATCTCCAGCATTGCCTCACTTTGGGTTTTCTTTATTGTGTCTACTTCCCTTTTTAGGTCTAGTATGGTTTTGTTCATTTCCATCACCTGTTTGTTTGTGTTTTCCTGTTTTTCTTTAAGGACTTGTAATTCTTTAGCAGTGTTCTCCTGTATTTCTTTAAGTGAGTTATTAAAGTCCTTCTTGATGTCCTCTACCCTCATCATGAGATATGCCTTTAACTCTGGGTCTAGGTTTTGGGGTGTGTTGGGGTACCCAGAACTGGCTCAGGTGGGAATGCTAAGTTCTGATGATGGTGAGTTGTCTTGGTTTCTGTTAGTAAGTTTCTTCAGTTTGCCTTTCGCCATCTGGTAATCTCTGGAGTCAGTTGTTATAATTGTCTCTGGTTAGAGCTTGTTCCTTTTGTGATTCTGTTAGCCTCTACCAGCAGACCTGGGAGACTACCTCTCTCCTGAGTTTCAGTGGTTATAGCACTCTCTGCTGGCAAGCTCTCCTCTTGCAGAGAAGGTGCATAGATATTTGTTGTTAGGACTTGCCTCCTGGCAGAAGATGAAGCCCTGAAACAGGGCCTGATCCAGAAGCTTTTAGCTTCTGTCGTCCACACTCTCACCTGTTTACTCTAGTCTTGGTAGAATTTGGGAATGAAGATGGCTCAAGCAAATGCTCCAGCAAAGCCCTCCTGGGCGGGGTGGACACCTCTCCTCTGGCAGGGAAGTTCCCTGGATGTCTGGAGCCAGAAACAGTGTCTGCCACAGAAGCTCTGTGGCTCCTGCCTGTCCCAAAAGCTGTTAGCTTCTGTAGTGCACACTCTCACCTGTGCAGACTAGTCTTGGCAGGATCCGGGAACCAAGATGTCTCCTGCAGATACTTCGGCAAAGGCCTTCTGGGCCGGGCAGACACCTCTTTTTTTGTAGGGAAGGTGCCTGGATATCTGGAGCCTGAAACAAGGCCTGCCTTAGAAGCTCTGGGGCTCCTGCCTATCACAGAAGTTGTTAGCTTCTGTAGTCCACACCTCACCTGTGCAGACTAGTCTCGGCAGGATCTAGGGACCAACTCCCAATCTCTTAAAATCCACAAATATTCTGTTTTCTAGCTACAATAAAAGTTCACTCATATAAATGTAACTATCTATAGAGGGAGGAGGGAGAGAAGGAGGAAAGGGAGAAAGAGAGGAATAGAGAGAGATAGAGAGGGAAAGAGAGGTTAGAAATAGAGGTAGAAAGATAGAGATTTAGATCTAGATGTTGATATAGATATAGAAGAAGATAGAGATAAATAGATATAGAATTTGGTAGGAGGAATGGCTCTTCAAGTAAAAGTCTTTAATTTCTTCCAGAAAATCCAAGCTCATTTTTAGCTCCCACAAAGAACAGCTTAGAACTGCCTGTTGGCAGTTTAATGGATCCAGTTTAATGGGATCCATTTCCCCCTTTCTAGGCTTTGGGAGAACTTATACACACATGGCATAACCTCACAAAGAAATACATACATACATATAAATAAAAATAAATATAATGACATATAAGATAAATAGGAATCTAATATACAGAATGAGTGGTAATACATGTATACATAATTTTGAGTTCAGTAATCCTTATATAAAACAAGTGTACATCAAACTATCCTACTGTTTATCTCTAATACATAAGTCTTTGTCAATGGAATATTTTAAAACCAAAAGTCTGAAGTTTGCTTCAGTTCATCTGGCATACCAATCACTTAGAAGATTTCAACAAGAAATATTTAATTTTGAGAAGATAGTTGAGAATATAAGTGACTATCAATTTTGGGGGACTGCTTATAGTTTCAGAACTTGACAGCAGGATGTGGTGACATTACAGAAGTAATTGATCTGATCCAGACACACGCACACACAGACACACACACACACAGATGGTGGGGAATGGAGAGAAGAAGCAAGGGGGAAGAGAAGAGAAGAGAAGAGAAGAGAAGAGAAGAGAAGAGAAGAGAAGAGAAGAGAAGAGAAGAAGGGGGGGAGGGGAGGAAAGGGAAGGGGACAAGGAGTAATATAGACTTTTGAAACCTTAAAGACCATCCCTAGTAATGTACTTCCTGCAAACTTCATACCTACTCCAACAAGGATACACCTTTTAACTCTTTCTAATCCTTTTAAACAGTTCCACAACCTGATAACTAAGCATTCAAAAATCAGAGCCAAATGGTTATTCTTATTCAAACAGTCTCACCTACTGAACTAAGTTTGCATACATCCCAGATTGACAGAAGACATTTGGCCCCTGGCTGGTCACAACCGAAAATAAATGTTTCTGAAGCTATCCCAGCAATCACCACCCTATTATTGGCTCAATTGCTGTTAACTTTCTTGTCTGTGAATTCAGTGTCAGATAGATATGGTCTCAATATTTGGCCTAGTGGGTCATAAACTTAGTCTCTGTTTCTTTACTTAGTAGAGAAAAATAGTTTTGAGAGATGTGCTTAACTATTTTTTTAAATCCTTTTCCAAATTTATCTTGCTGTGTATTTTCTGTCTATAACTGTTTTATCATCTAGCATTTTCATGACAAATATAGCACTGATCTATAGCTTATTATCCAGTTTCTCATTAACACCTTGCTATAGTTTGGCTCTTAAGTGTCCCAAATATGTCCATGTGTTACAAACATCTTCCTTACAGAGATACTAGTAGGAGATGGGAAACCATTGAAAAGGTAGGGCTCAGAAGAAGTTATTAGGTCACTGGGATGCTTTATTCAAAGAAATTCTTTACCTTTTCATCCATGAAATGAAATGAATGGCTTTGCTCTGTACCATAGTGCTCACCACAATGTACTATCTTCTCATGGACCTAAAAACAAATATCATTTGATCATGAACAGAAACCTGTGAAAGTATGAGTCAAAAGAATATTTTCTCTTTGAATATTGCTAACTTGAATATTTATTATAGTAATTAAAATATAATTAACCTAAGACTTGGACAATTTTCTACTTGCCCCCCTTACCATCACCCTAACATCTGATGAATATACAGTAATTACTAATTCTTATTCAAGTCAGTATTCCCATTTTTTATCATGACTCCTCTGTGGTAGCTCAGAGCTACCTTGATTTACAAGAGTAATAGATCTTTTTCTTTGGAATTTATTAATGGTTGGCCATTTCCTTTCTAGCTAAAGTCATTTATTGAGCCTGAAATGTCCAATTGAGTATCTGCATAGGTCTATGATTCTCCACTTTTAGCTGTAGTTTCTCAGGAGCCTGTTCATTGCTCCATACTCTATACCAGGAATGTGTCTGGCATTAATTTGGCTTGTGATAATGTTATCCAAACAATAAATAAATAATAGGCTTCATTCTAACATAGACTTCTGAAGCTATTTTTATATGTGAAAGGTGTTTATCACATAATTTTAACTTTCTACTACACTACTGAATACATCTTTAACAGGGTGCACTTCCACTGCATTGTGTACTCTTATTTTATGTGTAAATCAAATATATGCTAATATGTATTAGAACTTTAATAAGTATGTGTTATTTTTTCATTTCTAATAAACAAAGTATGTCAAAAGAAAAAAAAAGTTCATTACAACTTTCTTATGCTCTAGAAGAACTTAAGCTCAGCTGCTCTCTCACTTATATTCTTTTATGTTTTTATAAGGTAATACTCAGAGAAGAGGCAAGGAGATTCAATAAGTGTAAATCATGTATGTGTGATGTATGTGTCTCCTGCCCTGCTGTACTAAGTTCCATGTTTTGTGCAAAGATAATACTCAGAGCACTGTTAGCAATAAGTATTTTAGAAGCCTAAAACGTAATCTGGCAAAATCCATTTTATTCTCAGTATTGGTCAATTCTTGTTTCCCTTCAGTTCCCTTACAGACAAAATCATTTTGTCTTTAAGCTATGGTCCAAGCCTTTTTGTTCTCCTCCTAGAGTACCTCACCTTGCCATTATGCTACATCAGTTAGGATTTAATTCTCATCCAAGCCTATATTCCAAATGCTACTGCTCACTCACTATTCTGACCTGCTGGAATGTATGTAGTGAGGTCAGAAACATTTGCACATTTGATCATTTTTGTTTTATGTAATCCTTTACTTTACATTTATAATTCTGTCTGCCTGAAGCATTCTGTGTATTCTTGATTCCCTTTTTGGTTTTTTTTTTTTTTTTTTTTTTTTTTTTTTTTTTTTTTTTTTTTTTTTTTTGTTCAAGTAACAAGAATTTATCTCCTTGGTAAAGTTGAAAACAAAACACTTAACAAACTATGGATAAGTGCTTATATTTTATGGCAATAATACTAGAAATACCTTCTAAAACTGTGAACAAGAAATAAATTGATAGATGATCATCAAGTGAAATTAGTCACAGGGGACATTTCAAAAGGGTCTTGGCAGTTACTGCTGAGTTTACAGATTTTGTTCTGAGAACAAAGAAGATCAATGGAAGGATTAATTTTTCATATTCCCTGAACACACTCCTCTGAAACAGCCCAACATAAAACACATAAAATTTCCTAATCAGTAAGATACATATTATCTTAAATGAACTTTCTGTGGTTCATGAATAACCTGATCTCTACTAATTCATTCAAATAACAAAATCTTCTGTGATAACATAGCACCTTATATATCTAATAAGTGGATATTAGACATCTCTGTGAAGTTTAAAGTCCATCCTTAATTTTATTAGAACAATATCCTGAGGATGTATCATATTCTAGTCATACCTTCTTTTGCTGTCTTCGTTAATGATTTTCTGGGTTTATTTGTGGACCTCGATGTTGATTTTCAATATTACTGGCTTTGAATGTGAAATTTAATTTCTATCACTCTTTATTGCTAGTATTTGGTTCACAAAGGTAAAGAATTTATCATTTTTAAAATAAGCTTTCTATCCATAATAAATCTATTGGAATTTTTATGCTTTCTATTTTCTTCTGTAACTTTCTAATCTTCAGGGTGCAATAGACCTAATATTTGGCCCATTAGTTAGATTGCACTATAACTTTTTGTATTTTTGACAATACTTTCCTTTAACGGTAAATTACAGTTTCTATTTATTCTATTCATTCTGGCATCGTTGAGGCAGAATAAAGTCTCATAAAAATGAAAACATTTCTTAAGATTACTAATAGAACTTTCAAACTGAAAATCCCATTTCTGTTATTTTTACAAATACTTTGGCTTGTCGTAACAACAGAGTATTTTCTTATTTGATAGCTATGTGTTACTTGGGTATAAATAAAAAAAATTTGTAAACATATTCTACAACTTGGTAAACAAAAGAAAGAGTAGGCATCTACACAATGGAGTACTACTCAGCTATTAAAAAGAATGAATTTATGAAATTCCTAGCCAAATGGATGGACCTGGAGGGTATCATCCTGAGTGAGGTAACACATTCACAAAGGAACTCACACAATATGTACTCACTGATAAGTGGATATTAGCCCAAAACCTAGGATACCCAAGATATAAGATACAATTTCCTAAACACATGAAACTCAAGAAAAATGAAGACTGAAGTGTGGACACTATGCCCCTCCTTAGAAGTGGGAACAAAACACCCTTGGAAGGAGTTACAGAGACAAAGTTTGGAGCTGAGATGAAAGGATGGACCATGTAGAGACTGCCTTATCCAGGGATCCACCCCATAATCAGCATCCAAACGCTGACACCATTGCATACACTAGCAAGATTTTATCGAAAGGACCCAGATGTAGCTGTCTCTTGTGAGACTATGCCGGGGCCTAGCAAACACAGAAGTGGATGCCCACAGTCAGCTAATGGATGGATTACAGGGCTCCCAATGGAGGAGCTAGAGAAAGTACCCAAGGAACTAAAGGGATCTGCAACCCTATAGGTGGATCAACATTATGAACTAACCAGTACCCCGGAGCTCTTGACTCTAGCTGCATATGTATCAAAAGATGGCCTAGTCGGCCATCACTGGAAAGAGAGGCCCATTGGACACACAAACTTTATATGCCCCAGAACAGGGGAACGCCAGGGCCAAAAAGGGGGAGTGGGCGGGTAGGGGAGTGGGGGTGGGTGGGTATGGGGGACTTTTGGTATAACATTGGAAATGTAAATGAGCTAAATACCTAATAAAAAATGGAAAGAAAAAAAAAAAAAAAGAAAGAGTAGGTGGTTGTCACTAATTTTGCCAGTCCCTTTAATTGAATTATGTATATATTTTTAACTAGCTTGTTATCTCTATGCACTTTGTTCCATAGTAAACATTTTAACTAAATGTCATTATATTATAATGTTCATTATATCATGATGGATCATTGTGTGGTTTTTAGAGATAATGGATTTTGGTTATATGGCGTTTCTGATTGGCGTTCACAGCTTTATTTTCTTTTTTTTAAAATACATTTTATTAGGCATTTTCCTCATTTACATTTCCAAAGCTATCCCAAAAGTCCCCCATACCCTCCCACCCATGCCCCTACCCACCCACTCCCAATTTTTGGCTCTGGCGTTCCCCTGTACTGAGGCATAAAAAGTTTACAAGTCCAATGGGCCTCTCTTTACAGTGATGGCTTACTAGGCCATCTTTTGATACATATGCAGCTAGTGTCAAGGGCTCTGGGGTACTGGTAAGTTAATAATGTTGTTCCACCTATAGGGTTGCAGATTCCTTAAGCTCCTTGGGTAATTTCTTTAGCTCCTCCATTGGGGGCCCGGTGTTCTATCCTATAGCTGACTGTGAGCATCCAATTCTGTGTTTGCTAGGGCCCTGCATAGTCTCACAAGAGACAGCTACATCTGGGTCCTTTCAGCAAAATCTTGCTAGTGTATGCAATGGTGTCAACATTTGGAAGCTGATTATGGGATGGAACCCTGGATATGGTAGGCTCTAGATGGCCCATCCTTTTGACACAGCTCCAAATTTTGTCTCTGTAACTCCTTCCATGGATGTTTTGTTCCCAATTCTAAGAAGGGGCAAAGTGTCCACACTTTGGTCTGCATTCTTCTTCAGTTTCATGCGTTTAGCAAATTGTATCTTAAATCTTGGGTATCCTAAGTTTCTGAGCTAATATCCACTTATCAGTGAGTACATATTGTGTGAGTACTTTGTGATTGGGTTACCTCACTCAGGATGATGCCCTCCAGGTAAATCCATTTGCCTAGGAATTTCATAAATTCATTCTTTTTAATAGCTGAGTAGTATTCCATTGTGTAAATGTACCACATTTTCTGTATCCATTCCTCTGTTGAGGGGCATCTGGGTTCATTCCAGCTTCTGGCTATTGTAAATAAGACTGCTATGAACATAGTGGAGCATGTGTCCTTTTTACCGGTTGGAACATTTTCTGGATATATGCCCAGGAGAAGTATTGCAGGATCCTCCAGTAGTAGTATATCCAGTTTTCTGAGGAACCGCCAGGTGACTTTCCAGAGTGGTTGTACAAGCTTGCAATCCCACCAACAATGGAGGAGTGTTCCTCTTTCTCCACATCCTCGCCAGCATCTGCTGTCACCTGAATTTTTTATCTTAGCCATTCTGACTGGTGTGAGATGGAATCTCAGGGTTGTTTTGATTTACATTTCCCTGATGATTAAGGATATTGAACATTTTTTTCAGGTGCTTCTCAGCCATTCAGTATTCCTCAGGTGAGAATTCTTTGTTTAGCTCTAAGCCCCATTTTTTAATGGGGTTATTTGATTTTCTGGAGTCCACCTTCTTGAGTTCTTTGTAAATATTGGATATTAGTCCCCTATCTAATTTAGGATAGGTAAAGATCCTTTCCCAATCTGTTGGTGGTCTTTTTGTCTTATTGACGGTGTCTTTTGCCTTGCAGAATCTTTTCAACTTTATGACGTCCCATTTATTGATTCTCGATCTTACAGCACAAGCCATTGCTGTTCTATTCAGGAATTTTTCCCCTGTGCCCATATCTTCTAGGGTTTTCCCTACTTTCTCCTCAGTAAGTTTCAGTGTCTCTGGTTTTATGTGGAGTTCCTTAATCCACTTAGATTTGACCTTAGTACAAGGAGATAGGAATGTATCAATTCACATTCTTCTATATGATAACTGCCAGATGTTCCAGCACCTTTTGTTGAAGATGCTGTCTTTTTCCCGCTGGATGGTTTTTGCTCCCATTTCAAAGATTAAATGACCATAGGTGTGTGGGTTCATTTCTGAGTCTTCAATTGTATTCCATTTGTCTACTTGTCTGTCGCTATACCAATATCATGCAGTTTTTATCACAAATGCTCTGTAGTACAACTTTAGGTCAGGCATGGTGATTCTAACACAGGTTCTTTTTTCCTTGAGAAGAGTTTTTGCTATCCTCGGTTTTTTGTTATTCCAGATGAATTTGCCAATTGCCCTTCCTAATTAGTTGAAGAATTGAATTGGAATTTTGATGGGGATTGCATTGAATCTGTAGATTGCTTTTGGCAAGATAGCCATTTTTACAATGTTGATCCTGCCAATCCATGAGCATGGGAGATCTTTCCATCTTCTGAGATCTTCTTTAATGTCTTTCTTCAGAGACTTGAAGTTCTTATCACACAGATCTTCCACTTTCTTAGTTAGAGTCACGCCAAGGTATTTAATATTATGTGTGACTATTGAGAAGGGTGTTGTTTCCCTAATTTATTTCTCAGCCTGTTTATTCTTTGTATAGAGAAAGGCCATTGACTTGTTTGCGTTAATTTTATATCCTGCTACTGCACCGAACCTGTTTATCAGGTTTAGGAGTTCTCTGGTGGAATTTTTAGGTTCACTTACATATACTAACATATCATCTGCAAAAAGTGATATTTTGACTATATCTTTTCCAATTTGTGTCCCCTTGATCTCCTTTTGTTGTCTAATTGCTCTGGCTAGGACATCAAGTACTATGTTGAATAGGTAGGGACAAAGTGGGCAGCCTTGTCTAGTCCCTGATTTTAGTGGGATTGCTTCCAGCTTCTCACCATTTACTTTGATATTGGCTACTGGTTTGCTGTAGATTGCTTTTATCATGTTTAGGTATGGGCCTTGAATTCCTGATCTTTCTAAGACTTTTATCATGAATGGGTGTTGGATTTTATCAAATGCTTTTTCTGCATCTAACAAGATGACCATGTGGTTTTTGTCTTTGAGTTTGTTTATATACTGGATTACATTGATGGATTTCCGTATATTGAACCATCCCTGCTTCCCTGGGATGAAACCTACTTGGTCAGGATGGATGATTGTTTTGATGTGTTCTTGGATTCGGTTAGTGAGAATTTTATTGAGGATTTTTGCATCGATATTCATAAGGGAATTTGGTCTGAAGTTTTCTATCTTTGTTGTGTCTTTGATGTTTTAGGTATCAGAGTAATTGTGGTTTCATAGAATGAATTGGGTAGAGTACCTTCTGTTTCTATTTAGTGGAATAGTTTGTGGGGAGTTGGAATTAGATCGTCTTTGAAGGTCTGATAGAACTCTGCACTAAACCCATCTGGTCCTGGACTTTTTTTTTGGTTGAGAGACTCTTAATGACTGCTTCTATTACTTTAGGGGATATAGGATTCTTTAGATCATTAACCTCATCCTGATTTAATTTTGGTACCTGGTAACTGTCTAGAAACCTGTCCATTTTATCCAGGTTCTCCAGTTTTGTTGAGTATAGCCTTTTGTAGAAGAATCTGATGGTGTTTTGGATTTCTGCAGGATTTGTTGTTATGTCTCCCTTTTCAGTTCTGATTTTGTTAATTAGAATACTTTCACTGTGCCCTCTAGTGAGTCTGGCTAAGGGTTTATCTATCTTGTTGATTTTCTCAAAGAACCAGCTCCTCGATTGGTTGATTCTTTGAATAGTTCTTCTTGTTTCCACTTGGTTGATTTCACCCCTGAGTTTCATTATTTCCTGCCGTCTACTCCTCTTGGGTGAATTTGCTTCCTTTTGTTCTAGAGCTTTTAGGTGTACTGTCAAGCTGCTAATGTGTGCTCTCTCTAGTTTATTTTTGGAGGCACTCAGAGCTATGAGTTTTCCTCTTAGAAATGCTTTCATTGTGTCCCATAAGTTTGGGTATGTTGTGGATTTATTTTCATTAAACTTCAAAAAGTCCTTCATTTTTTTCTTTATTCCCTTTTTGACCAAGGTATCATTGAGGAGAGTTTTGTCAGTTTCCACATGAATGTTGTCTTTCTATTATATATTTTGTTATTGAAGAACAGCCTTAGTCCATGGTGATTTGATAGGATGCATGGGACAATTTCAATATTTTTGTATCTGTTTTGGCTTGTTTTGTGTCCAATTATGTGGTCAATTTTGGAGAAGGTAACATGAGGTGCTGAGAAGAAGGTATAACCTTTTCTTTTAGGATAAAATGTTCTGTAGATATCTGTGAGATCCATTTGTTTCATAACTTCTATTAGTTTCACTGTGTCCCTGTTTAGTTTCTGTTTCCATGATCTGTCCATTGGTGAAAGTGGTGTGTTGAAGTCCCCCACTATTATTGTGTGAGGTGCAATGTGTGCTTTAAGCCTTACTAAAGTTTCTTTAATGAATGTGGCTGCCCTTGTATTTGGAGCATAGATATTCAGAACAGAGAGTTCCTTTTGGAAGATTTTACCTTTGACGAGTATGAAGAGCTCCTCCTTGTCTTTTTTGATGACCTTGGGTTGGAAGTCGATTTTATTTGATATTAGAATGGCTACTCCAGCTTGTTTCTTCATACCATTTGCTTGGAAAATTGTTTTCCAGCCTTTCATTCTGAGGTAGTGTCTATGTTTTTCCCTGAGATGGGTTTCCTGTAAGCAGCAAAATGTTGGGTCTTGTTTGTGTAGTCAGTCTATTAGTGTATGTCTTTTTATTGGGGAGTTGAGTCCATTGTTATTAAGAGATATTAAGGAAAAGTAATTGTTGCTTCCTATTATTTTTGTTGTTAAATTTGGCATTCTGTTCTTGTGGGTGTCTTACTTTAGGTTTGTTGAGGGATTACCTTTTTGCTTTTTCTAGGACGTGGTTTCCATCCTTGTATTGGTTTTTTCCTGTTATTATCCTTTGAAGGACTGGATTCGTGGAAAGATAATTTGTGAATTTGGTTCTGTTGTGGAATACTTTTGTTTCTCCATCTAAGGTTATTAAAAGTTTGGCTGGGTATAGTTTCCTGGGTTGGCATTTGTGTTCTCTTATTGTCTGTATAACATCTGTCCAAGCTCTTCTTGCTTTCATAGACTCTGGTGAAAAATCTGGTGTAATTCTGATAGGCTTTCCTTTATATGTTACTTGACCCTTTTCTCTTACTGCTTTTAATATTCTGTCTTTATTTAGTGCATTTGTTGTTCTGATTATTATGTGTCGGGAGGAATTTCTTTTCTGGTCCAGTCTATTTGGAGTTCTGTAGGCTTCTTGTATGTTCATGGGCATCTCTTTCTTTAGGTTTGGGCAGTTTTCTTCTATAATTTTGTTGAAGATATTTGCTCGTCCTTTGAGTTAAAAATCTTCATTCTCATCTACTCCTATTATTCGTAGGTTTGGTCTTCTCATTGTGTCCTGTATTTCCTGGATGTTTTGAGTTAGGATCTTTTTGCGTTTTGTATTTTCTTTGATTGTTGTGCTGATGTTCTCTATGGAATCTTCTGCACCTGAGATTCTCTCTTCCATCTCTTGTATTCTGTTGCTGATGCTCGCATCTATGGTTCCAGATTTCTTTCCTAGGGTTTCTAATTCCAGCGTTGCTTCACTTTGGGTTTTCTTTATTGTGTCTACTTCCTTTTTAGGTCTTGAATGGTTTTATTCAATTCTTTCACCTGTTTGGTCTTGTTTTCCTGTAATTCTTTAAGGGATTTTTGTGCTTCCTCTTTAAGACCTTCTACCATTTTAGCAGTGTTCTCCTGTATTTCTTTAAGTGAGTTATTAAATTCCTTCTTTATGTCCTCTACCATCATCATGAGATATGCTTTTAGATCCAGGTCTAGTTTTTTGGGTGTGTTGGGGTTCTCTGGACTGGGAGAGGTGGGAGTGCTGGGTTCTGGTGATGGTGAGTGGTCTTGGTTTCTGTTAGTAAGATTCTTATATTTACCTTTCACCATCTGGTAATCTCTGGAGTTAGTTGATTTTGTTGTCTCTAGTTAGAGCTTGTTCCTCAGGTGATTCTGTTAGCCTCTTTCATCAGACCAGGGAGACTAGATCTCTCCTCTGAGTTTCAGTGGTCAGTGCACTCTCAGCAGGCAAGCTCTTCTATTACAGGGAAGGTGCATGGATATCTGGTGTTAGGACCTCCCTCCTGCCCGAAGATGAAGGCCCAAAACAGGACCTGTCCCGAAGCTGAGTTGCTTTGGCCTGTCCCAGAAGCTGTTATTTTCTGTATTATACACTCTCACCTGTGCAGAATACTCTCGGAGGAGTCCTGGAACCAAGATGTCTGCAGCCAATGCTCAGGCCAAGTGCTCCTGGCCTGGGCAGACAGCTATCCTCTGGCTGGGAAAGTGGCTGGCTGGCTGGGGCCCAAAAAGGGGTCTGCCTTAGAAGCTCTGTGGCTCCCGCCTGTCTCAGAAGCTGTTAGCTTCTGTATTCTGTACTCTCACCTGTGCAGAATACACTCGGCGGGGTCCAAAAACCAAGATGTCTGCTGCAGATGCTCAGGCAAAGTGCTCCCGGCCCGGGCGGACCCCTATCCTCTAGCCTAGTATGGTTTTGTTCATTTCCATCACCTGTTTGGATGTGTTTTCCTGTTTTCTTTAAGGACTTGTAACTCTTTAGGAGTGTTCTCCTGTATTTCTTTAAGTGAGTTATTAAAGTCCTTCTTGATGTCCTCTACCATCATCATGAGATATGCTTTTAGATCCGGGTCTAGCTTTTCCGGTGTGTTGGGGTGCCCTGGACTGAGCGAAGTGCTAGTGCTGTGGTCCGATGATGGTGAGTGGTCTTGGTTTCTGTTAGTAAGATTATTACATTTACCTTTCACCATCTGGTAATCTCTGGAGTTAGTTGTTATAGTTGTCTCTGCTTAGAGCTTGTTCCTTTTGTGATTATGTTAGCCTCTATCAGCAGTCCTGGGAGACTAGCTTTCTCCTGAGTTTCAGTGGTCAGAGTACTCTCTGCAGGTAAGCTCTCCTCTTGCTTGGAAGGTGACCAGATATTTGGCATTTGAACCTGCCTCCTGGCAGAAGTTGTATTCCACTTTCCAGAGGTCCTAAGATCCCGTGGAGAGTCCTCTGGGGACCTTGGGGGTATCCAAAGACTCCATGCCCAAGGTGCCCTGGTGCTGGTGCTGACTGGAAGGGACTTGTGACCCTGGTCAAGTGGGTTTTCTGCTTCCTTAATTAATGCTATCTCAGGTCCTGCACGATTGGATTGGAGCAGAAGTTGTGTTCCACTCACCAGAAGTCCTAAGATCTCATGGAGAGTCCTCTGGGGACCTTGGGGGTGTCTGCAAACTCCATGATCTAGTTTCCCTGGTGCTGACACCCTATTCCTGTTTCAAAAACAGAATGCTTGATGTACTGGGATAAATAGTCAAAATGGAAAACTTTGAGAAAATTTACTCCTTTCTTTTAATTTGAACCTCACAATAGTGTTAGGCTTAATTATAGTTCTTTTAAGAAAAATTATGTCTTTGAAGTCCTGAGAACATTTGAAAAATCAAAGACGTGTTTTGTACAGTGCCCTTATCTCTTTGCTCTCAGCCCAGGCATTCTGAAATCTAGACAGAAAGATTGTTGGGGTATGTCTTTCCTGTATACAGTTCTGGAGTGTACAAATGAAGTTCTGGAGTACAAAGGCATCAACTCACCTACATATTCACTTAAATGAGAGATGCTCTGCTCAGAAAAAGGAGAACACATTGAAAGTCCTGCCAACTGCCATTTAAAAGCCTATCAGGCTAATCAGCTTAAATGTCAGGTTTTTGCCTGAGCTCCTTCATTTGAGAAGTACAACAGGTTTGCAACTAAAATATATCTTCAAATTTTCCTCATTTTTTTTTTTTTAGTACAGACCACCAGCTGGTTCACCTCTCTGCTAGGACCAGGAAATTGAATTTCACCTATAGGTTGTTACTGCTCAATGAGAACCCAGACATCCCTAAATTATCTATTATTTGAGTTAAGACCACAATAAATGAAAAGCAAGCAAATACATTGCACTCAGACTCTGCATCCTGACAGTAAGTATCTTCTGAATATTTACTGGACACTTAAATTAGCCTCATGGTTAAAGCAACCTTGCACATGTTCAGTACTTTATGTGGTGCCCTCTCTACCATAGATGGACTTGTCTCCAGGGTGGAAATATTGGAATACAGGGGAACTTTTAAGAAGTGAGGCCTAGAGAAATTATATTTGGTTGCAGGAGATAAGCTTATGACAGGGGATAAATAATTCTCATTTGACTACTTGGCATGTTTCATGAGAAAGCTATGAAAGGAGCCAGCCTGGCCTCTGTTCCTTCTGTTGTTGCATCTTGATTTGAGATGTGACCCTATTCTACATGTATTCTACAATGTGTCATCTGTCATGGAGTTCTCAATAGACCCCATGCTAGGTTGATTTGGCTACAATAATGTAAGCTAAATGAATCCCCTTTCTTTTATATAAAATAAGTACTCAATCTCAAATGTTTGTTTTGTGAAGAAAGTTGACTGGTTTATTTACCTCTATGACTCTCAGGCTAGAAGTCAAGACTTCTGGGATAAATTAAAAAGGCTGAAGGAGGCAAAATTATCTGTAAATTAAAGGAAAAATATAACCTTTGTATCCTGCAGTCTCTTAATAATTGACATGAGTTCATCAGTTTGTTATTCTTCACAGTCCTGTTCTACCTAATTTTAGCAAGCAATAACTTGCCAGGAAAGGAGGATGTCCAGTCATGCAATCTTCCTAACAGCATATGATGTTCAAAAGGGGAATTTCTTCTTAAATATGATGTATCAGTGGCCCTCAAGCAAGGTGAATATTTAACTCAAGAAGTGTTTCTCTGGAACATGTGATATACTTCTACGAACCCAAAGTTATATCAAAATCCCCTATGAGAAAACGAGGCACACTTGACTCTTGAAGGAGTTGGGTTTCATTTAAGCCAGAGAAGCACTGCTTTTGCTTAATGGAGCAGTGAGCTATTTTCTAAAAGTACTAAACAAATTGAAGAAATCATTTATTTTTAGAAGGTGAAGAAATTGTAAGTTATGCCAACTCAAGTACTTAAAACAGCTCCTGAGGAACACAGGAGTTGCTGCTTCAGCAATTCTGTATAAAGTCTGAGGATGAGGTCCCTCTAACAGGCACCTATGTGATGAAGAGCAACGATCATCAGACCTAGTGTTAACAAATGTCTAGAATATGCTCATATTATTCTGAAGGTTTCACAGGGTTTGTCTTCACAGAAACCCTGGGAGGTAATTGGGATTTGATTTTACACATTATCATTTAGAAAACCAGCATTACAAAGTAGGTTGTATGGTGAAGGTAAGACCTGAGATGAGGTGGATACTCCAAATAGCTTGTGTTCTCACTGCTGCTTTCTTCCTCAGGAAAGAACTCACAGTCTGCAATAAGTGGCTACGTGATTGGGAGTGAAAGGAAAGTGGGAAGGGAAACAAGGCAACTGGGGGCTGTGATGAGGACTGGTGTTATAAGCAAGGCCCTTGATCTCTTCCCCACCATGGTAGCCACCAAGAAATTTGAGAATCGAGAAAAAGCTTACTATATACCAGATTGAAAATGAATTTCACATATATATTTTATATGTATGCCTATATTACCTAGTATATATTATATATGTATATATTACAATATATATACATACATACAAACATACAAACATATATACATACATACATACATACATACATACATACATACATACATACATACAGTAAAAGAGAAGAAAAGAAATACAAGTTCAAGACACCCATTTTCCCATCACTGCCTCTCCTTCCTTTGTCAATAGGCAGTGAGGATATACAACATAATAGTTGTTTCAGCTCTGCTGTCAGATTTGAGTAGCCAGGAAGAATGAAACAATGGCTTCTTTGTGGCATTAACACAATATACGCAAGCTCTACATCTGTGGATGTGAAAGCAACCCAGACAGAAAAGATTTGGAAAAAGTTTCATTAATTCTGAACATACACCAACTTGTTTCTTGTGATTATTCCTTCAACACTGCAGTAATTTTTATCACTTCGGGTTAGGTAATCTAGAGATCGTTTATAGTATTTCAAGGGAATATTCATATTTTATATGCAGATACTGTGCTTTTACAAGGAACTTGATTATCTATAGATTTTGGTGTCTGTGGGGTGACCCAGTGCCCTATAGACATGAGAGAAGATTGTAGTTATCACAAAATAACTGCACTCATAATTGAAGGCATCTAAACTGAATCTTTATTGTATTGCCTCCTTGAGTTGATCAGCTTCATGTTCAGACAAGACTGAGCCACTACTTCAGTACTTTCTCAGAACAAATTTACATGTGATTTTATAAAATATAAAATTCTTTGTCTATAATTTAAGGATTAATCTCCTTTCCTGCCCCCATGCCCTCTCTCTCCTTTCCCAAGTGCTGCAGATCAATCTTACAGTTTTATCTATGCTGAGCAATCAAAGTTTCCTGGCACTGAACTTTATTTTCAGTTATTGCAATCCAACCCTGGACTTTTAAAAAACAGTCAAATTATTTTTTATTGATTTTAAATGAACTTTTTAGTATGAACTTCTTAATCTTACATTCATATCCTTGGACTCTTCTCATACTTCCCTGTGCTATCCCTTCATATTAGTTGCTTAGAATCAAACAACTTGCTAAAGATTCAAGTGTATTAGTTACAAGGTTGGAAATTGACATTCTGTCTTGGTATCTCTGTCTGCAGTTGTTTATCTTCTACTCATATGTTTGTTTCTACAGGGGCATGTATGTGTGAGCATGCAACAAGACAAAATATAGGTCATTTTCTCCACACATCCTGACATAATAGAACTGTTAGAGGACAGGTAAGTTACAGAGAATGGCCCCTCTGAATGGAACAAATGAATTCAATAAAATATGAGAAGAGAAATCTGGGTCATTTTTAGTAAAATGGAAACTTTTTCACGAAAACGATGAACTTTCCAAATGGTCTTATCAAAATAATGTTTCAGTGTTTATTTTGTTCTTGTTCAAAAGTAGAAATCTGAGAAGGGATGTTCTGAGAATGCCCACTCTGATGCAGGAAGAACTTGACTCCTAATTCCCCCTCCATAATTGTCCATCTGCTAAATCTTATAACTATCTGGTACTTCCCAGCTTCAGTTCCCTTCTACACACATTCACACATATATAACACACACACACACACACACACACACAATCATTGCCTATATTTTCATCAGCAGTAGTGGAAGAGATGACTGTGAAATACTATATATTTATGTGGTTACAAATCTAGCTGTAGATTCTAGCTGAGTTGTGAGGCTCTACACAAGTACTTCAAACAAAGTAGAAAGTTTGCCATTTCAGTTCTTAATACAAATTAAAACTTAGAGGCTGTAGGAATAGGTCTGCAATTGAGAACACTGAAATTAAATTCTCAGCTCCCACGTTATGGTTTACAATAATTTGTAACTGCAGTTCCTAGGGGTCTGATGGTCTCTCCTGACCTCTGTGAGCACCAAGTACACACACATAAGGCAAAATGAAAGAAATCTAATAAAAAACCTAAAACAGCTTTTTGAAGGCTGCTAATCTTTCTTCTTGGCTAAAACATGATTCGGGAAGCGCTTGGGGGCACTGGTCTGGAGAAGAAGAAACCAGAAACAAGTCCAAGGTCTAGTTAAGCTAGAGAAGTTTGACGGATACCATATCAAGATCCTTCATTCTATCTGCAAAGACCTTTTCTCCAAGGCCATGGTTATGTAGCCAAATGATTTTGATGTAAACATATCTGGGAAATCACCACTGAACCCATGTAGGGACAGACCACTTCTACTTCCGTTTGATACTGAAGGAAGACAATAATCTCCATATTCTTTTCCAGGTCACAATATTCTCTATGCTTTGCTGCTTTGGCCAGGGTCTCGGGGCATAAAATTCAAAGATTGTATTTGGCCTTTCTCAATGAAATAGCTGTTATTTCCCAAACCAAGGTCCAGATGTAAGTATTGCTCCTATAGTCAAATCAATTACAATTATACATTTGGGGCTTAGGGCAATGAACATTCGGCACCCATGTCCTAAGCTTTTTTGAGGGCTTCTGTTGAGATTTTATTTGATAATTGTTCTTCTTTCCCTCCTAAAAATCTGATAAGCACCCTTATGGCAAATTGGATCCCCAGTGACAGCTCTAATTGAGCCTCTTTGTTATAACTTCAAGCCTTCAAGGGCTGAAGAATCATCTTTCCTTAACACCAATTGCTATGAAAATGGGTAGGAGTCTCTTTAGGATACTGTATTTGTTATTTTTTTTCTTGTTGTGACAGGACACCTGACAAATGCTACTTTAAGAGAGGAGGGTCTATTTTAGCATATAGTTTAAGAACAGAAAAGACATGGAAGCAGAAGTATGACATGGTAGGTCAGAGAGAGGAATGCCACCATTCCATTTACACCTCCTTGCTTTCCCTTTTATATAACCCAAGACATCCTTACTTAGATTTCTCTAGCAACATCCTAACAAACATGTTGAGAGGAGTTTCTAAATCCATTCATTTTGACAATCTAGATCCCTCTTCTATCCGGGCTCAAGAATGTCTATTCCTATCTGTCTAGGACAATATATGGCTGAGACAGGGAGTATTTTCCTTGATTTGCCTAACATAGAATTCACTCAGGGAGGGAAGAAGTAGACTTCCCTGACAGCTAGGACTAAGATTGAGTCTTCCTCCTTGCTGGCTAGATTTCTTAATCCTAGAAGGTACTATATCTCCCACTGGAAGGAAAAAAAAAAAAGCAGCAGTTGCTATTTGACCTCAAACCCTACCCCCCTCCCATTCACTACACTATCAGTATCTGAGGAAAGATGGTTGCAATTGTGACATAACCATTTTGGGTGCAAACATCCATTTTTGGACTGGATTTAAGGGTAGCTACATAGGAGGAAACTCTCATCTGGAATTGATAACCCCATCTAAAGTCCATAGCTAGTCATAGACACCATAGCCCCAGTGGTGTATCTATTGCTGTTGTTTTGATGGATGGCTATAGTGTACTGTCTAATTGCCAAACTTCCAAATATTAATATTTATAACTGCCAATACTGACTGCCATTAGCCTTGGTCAGGAAAGCTTCTTTTTACAATGGATAGTGGTAACTATGGAGACACATATCCAGTTGAGTTCCTAAAAATATGACTGTTGAATGCTTAGCACTAAATGGAATATCTACATCACCCTCATCACTGCTTAAGGGATGTTATAGAAGAGCAGGTAGAAAGGAAGAGTCAGAGGAAGGGGTGGGTGTTGTCTTCTGGGGATGTCCTCTAGAGTTCTCAGCAGCTGTAACTACCTACATGAGACTCACACAAAACTGAACTTCCCTTCTGTCAGGAAGGGAAGAGGGACTCACAACCCCCACTTCCTTAGGACATGTAAAGGGATAACAGTTATGGGGAGTTTTATTTCTACTTCAGTACATGTTTTCATGTTGCTCATGCAGTACAGTGACCCTACCCCCCTCCCATTCATTGTCCCTATAAATAATTCCAATGAAACTTATTGTTTGCTTACATAGATTTGCGAAATTTTCTTTGGTATGTTGGTGTTGTCTTACCTATGAATAGATGCTTGTTAATCTTTTCAGGAAAAGTTCACATAACACGGACATGCCTGTTCACTCAACTGAGTATGCTCAGAAATGTATCTCTTAACTGGGCATGCTCAGGATTGAGTTAAACCCTATATGAATATGTATAAGCCCTTCATGAAAATAATTCAACATGGAATACATTTTCCTCCATTGATTTGCCCATTGGCTGTGCACTCACAGAGGTGACCTATTATATTCAGTTATAATGTCATTGTCCTGTACTATATATACCAAGTGAAATAACATTTGACATCAATCATGTACTGTAATGGAAAAAATTCAAAGAGCACAGTTGTATATATGAGAGATTTTTCAAATGAAAATGAGCATCTAAAATAGATTTATATTATACATTATATCCTGATGATAGAATTTGATTTTGCTCATTCAGGCAAAAAGTATCTGTTACACTTTCAGGTGAGTGTCACTTGCACATTGAAATGTTTAGGTGCATCAATGAGTTTCTAACGTAGTAAACTGCTAAATATAGGATGTCAGATAATATTTATGGGCTGTTTGTTAGTTCACCCACGTAGCATGACATAGCTCTCAGTTGCATTATCATTTTTGTTGTTTGTTTGTTTGTTTGTTTTTAAGCTTTTATTGTATAGTCTATTTATTTACATTTTAAATGTTATCCCCTTTCCTGGTTTCCCCTCCAGAACATCCGTATCCCATTCCCCCTTCCCCTGTTTCTATGATGGTGCTCCCTCACCCATCTACCCATTCCTATCTCCCTGCCTTGGCATTCCCCTACACTGGGGCATTGAGCCTTCACAGGACCAACAAGGCCATCCTCTGTTACATATGCAGCTGGGGCCATGGGTTGCTCCATGTGTACTCTTTGGTTGGTGATTGAGTCCCTGGGAGCTCTGGGGTGTCTGGTTGGTTGATATTGTTCTTCCTATGGAATTGTGATCCCCTTCAGATCCTTCAGTCATTTCTCTAACTCCTCCATTGGGGACCCTGTGCTCAGTCCAATGGTTGGCTGCAAGCATCCACATCTGTGTTTGTGAGGCTCTGGCAGAGCCTCTCAGGAGACAGCTATATCAGGCTCCTGTCAGCAAGCACTTGGCGTCCACAATAGTGTCTGTGTTTGGTATCTGTATATGGGATGGATCTCCAGGTGGGGCAGTCTCTGTTCCACACTTTGCCTCTGTATTTCCTCCCATGGGTATTTTGTTCTCCTTCTAAAAAGAATTGAAGTGTCCACACTTTGGCCTTCTTGATCTTCATGTTTTCTGTGAATTGTATCTTGGGTATTCTGAGCTTTTGGGGCTAATATAATATCTACTTCTCAGTGATTGCATACCATGTGTATTCTTTTGTGACTGGGTTACCTCACTCAGGATTTTCTATTTTCTTCCTCTTCCTCTCCCTCTCCCTCTTCCCCTTCCCCTCCCTCCTCCCCCTCCTCCTCCCCCCTCCCCTCCTCCTTCTTCATTTTTCAAGACAAGGTTTCTCTGTGTAGCCCTGGTTGTTCTGGAAATCACTCTGTAGACCAGGCTGGCCTTGGACTCAGAAATTTGCCTGCCTCTGGTTCCCAAGTGCTGGGACTAAAGGCTGCTCCACCACTGCCCCACCAGGATTATCTCTTAAACAAGCCTATAAAACCAGCACATGCTAAGCTAACCATTATCTTCAGATACATAAATGGGTGCTGTGAGAGGAGGTATCCTACCTTAGGTAATAAAGCAGACTCAAGCCTATTCATAGGAGATGGGAATTAAGTTCTCAGCTTAGTTGTCAGGTATGTTGAAACTGCGGATCACATGATTCAAATATTGTATTTCCTTTGCTATTACTTGTACTTCCAGAGAACAATTGTGAACAGCCACGTTAAAATATTCCTTAAAATGAGGATATGTTATTTGATTATGGACCACAAGCTATAGGAGAATGCCTACCATTTCAATGATTCATTTTTCGTTTTTGCTCTACAAAAGCAGAGTTGGAAAAGATAGATCCGCCATTATAAAGTGCTTACGATATCAGTTGCCTTTATGAGTGTTCAAATAGTACACCTTGAAGCGCTGGCTGCCTCTGGCAAGAACCCTGCAGCTTCATTATGATTCTGTGCTTGTGCCTTCTCTCTTTACAATGTCAGCTGCTCCCAGGTGGGCATATTTTGTTTTGGAGGTAATGAAACGCTGACCGTGTCCTCCATATTAGAATGTCACTGGAGCTACACAAAACCATTAGGATGTGGTCTCCAAATGCAGATGGTTTAATGTTGTGCCCTTGGTAAGCACTCTGAATAGCCTTGCATGAAAGTGTGCTGGCCATGTTTTGCTGTGGCTCTGGAGTAGTATGAGGAAAATGTTTATTTGGGTTAGAAAATATCATTGTGTAACAGAGGTGTGGTTCTTTGTTGTGAAGTATTAACTATGTAAACAGTTCCTCTGACAGAGTACCAGTCATTAATGAAGATGTCTGGTGGTTGTAATATTTAGATTTAGAGTGAGGTGGACAGGAGGAAGCAGTAGCTACTCTGAAAGAGGAAGCTCTTTCTGTTTAGTCAAGTGTAGCACACAAATAAAAAAAAATTAGACTTAGCTGATGTGCCAGTATTTTTTTTTTTTTGCCAACTTGTCACAAACTAGAGCCATCTGAGAAAAGAAACCTAAATTGAGAGAATGCCCCTATCAGATTGGACTGTAGGCAAGCCTGTGGGGCATTTTCTTGCTTGATTATTGATCTGGAAGGGCCTAGCTCACTGTGGGCAGTGCTATCCCTATGCAGGTGGTCTTGAAGCATATAAAAGCACACTGAGCAAACCATTGAGAATTACTCTTCCGTGGCCCCTGTCTCAGTTTCTACCACCAGGTTCCTGGTTATTTTTATTCTTTCAATGATAGACTTTAATCTGTGCAATGAAATAAACCCTCTCTGGCACAAATTGCTTTTGACCAAGTTTTTTCTCACAGAAATAGAAACCCAACTGCCATAGTGGAGATGACCCAGAAACTCTGAACCTTGGTTTGAAGTGAGTTGCAGTGTCAGTCAGGAGCTATTTTACCTGTCATGCTCAAACTCTCCCACTGGTCACTTCTGTTGAGATGATTGAGGTATAGACTGTGTGTTTTGTCCTCATTGGTTTGGAGCATCACTATGCTCACAGGGCACTAGCTAGTGGGAGGCAAGGTCCCAAGATGAGATCTAAACAAATAAACAAACAACAACAACACAACAACAAAAAGAAGAGAAAGCAATGCAAACGGAGAAAAAAGATCTCTGGCCACTCCTTAAATGCTGCCATCTGGTGACAGCTGGGAAACTTGGAGACAGGCAGCAGGCAAAGAGCTGACTTTCCCCTTCCACAATGGGAAAGATTTGACTGATGAGCCTCTTCATCAGACATCTTTAGAGGTTAACTATTCCATGGATCTATGCCTCTATCCAGAGAAAAAGTGAATAAAAATGCATAAATATATCCATGGTACCAATTTTAATGTTCATACATAAATGCCTTTTTTAAAACTATAAGAACAAGTCAGAAAATATGAATCCAAAATTTGAACTCTAGAAATAAATATTTTGTAGAAAATGACAATATTAATAGTGACATTTTAAAGATGGCACTCCCTGGCACAGGCTTAGTGAAGACAAATAAAACCTGAAATAAATTGCTTTTGTGTGTGGGAAAGGAGAACATCTATCTACACATAATGCACAAACACACACTATTTCATGACTGGTACATGAAACATTAAATATTCCTTACATCTCTTAAAGTCAAAGCCACTATGTCAAAATTCTGTCTCCCAGTGTAGTCATTTCCAAATGCTTCATGGATGATTAGCTAATTGCTCTTGTGGGGTAAGCATAGAACCTGGTGAATGTGATTGTCAGGAAGCTCTTTAAACCCTCTGTGTTTGTCACGAGAAAATGTGACATGCTTAGCAGCTTAAGGGAGCACCAATGGCAAATTGACATGCCAGCTGTGAAAACCTCCGGATTGAATGATGAGGTAGTAGCTCTCTTCCCTACCCAGCTTTGAATCCGTACTCTTTGGCTGAGGGTCTTGTGTCAGTCATTAATTATGAAGTCCCTGCCATTAGCTTTTGTATGCCCTGACATCTTCCAGCCTGTGAAGGCTTTAAACTCTCAACAGGCATTTGTTTCAGTAAGATGTTGTGAAATTGGCAGGTGGGTCTGCAGATTAATGCTTGTCTGCTCCATCACCATCCAAACAGCTCAGCACTTAAAGAGAAAGGGATATTCTTTCTATTCTTGTACATGAAAAATATGAGGTACACTGATACAGGTCTATGAACTTTCAAGGGGGAGGGGCTCTATCCTTTTCTTCTCGCTTCTCCTTCTTATTGTTGGTACAAATAGACATGAGCTAACATACTCAGTATTCCTGTACATACACAGTGCTTGGGATGTAATTAGAGCATTCTTTTTGGCATCCCAGACATTTGGAGCATTCATTTCATTTTAGCATGTCCGACAAAGTGACACAGTTTTGTGCTGAAAGCCACTTCTAGCACATGAGTCTACTACCTCCTTGGGATTACTTGTCTGGATAGCAAAACAGCCACATTGCAATGTTGGTGATAATCTCTTGCATCCTCAGAAAAGCTGAAATGGACTGGGCTGGGCAACTTTGAAGCTTGCTTTCCACACACATCTATTGTTTTTCATTGGTTTGTTTGGTTTTTTTGTTTGTTTGTTTGTTTTTTCTTTTCAGTTAGAAATACATTTAAAAATCACATATTGTGTAATAAAAGTTCCCAGAAGACATACTTGTCAATCACTTGTAAGATCTTTGTTATAGTTCCTATTCTATAGATTTGTTTATTTATGAGGCACTGCATGATGTTTCATCTTTCTTTACGGTGAGAAATATCTAAACCCTTTCTTTAGGCTTTTTTTTTTTAAAAGATATTTAGTACATTATCCTCGTATATATCACATAAAATGTTAAGTGCTGAAACTTAGCAACATTTTTTAAAGAAATAATCTTACATATAATTCTCAGCAACACCATTGAAATGGAGTAAATCCATGGCTTTATGAATCTTACTTTTTGGAGGACTAATCTCATCCCAACTGCATAGAGTACCTCTGCACTTGTACATGAGACTCATCCTCCATAAATTTGTATGAAATAAATAAAAACAGATACATAGTCATAAGAAATGAGAATAAAAATACTTTCCTTTCTGTTTGCTAGTTTTATTTCTTCTTGTAATGGCTGATATGCAGGCTCTGGGAACTTTTGTATTCCCATCTATGTATACAGCTGTCTGAGGTACAAATACCATCTAGAGAAACTATGCTGGGACCATCCAGATCCCAGAAAACTACAAAGTTCACCTCAGGGTGTATTGTTTTTTTCAGAATTACAAAGTATTATTTTGTGTCTGTAACCATATTCAGCATTTGCTCCAGGAATTGTAACTCTAAGGACAACCACTGACTCTATACAGTTTCTATCAGTCTTCAGAAATGACTTAAAGGTCAATAATAGATCTAAAATCTGTCTCTGTTCTTGTCCTACCCAGAAGTGTATAGAATAGTAGACTGTATAGAATATACATGAACATAAGTGAAACTATATTGCAATTACTCTCATAAATAAAGGAAACTGGAGAAGTCAATTCTAGCAGCATAGTTTATTCGGTATGAATTCCAGAATATTCTTAGTGTACTGGTAATGAATGAAATTATGAACAAATTGTCTCCATGTTTTTGGGCTCAGTGAGAACTTGTGAATTTTATACTTTGAACTTACCTCACTTTGGTTTTGTTCTTTCTCTGATTTAAATTTAACTCTTCTTATTACTGTGTGTCTATAGCTCATAGCACAACCTATAGGAGTTTTTTCTCCCCTTTGTAGTGATTTAAATGGGACATACTCTCATCTTTCTGATGACCTTGTAGCAAAGCTACAAGTTATTAGTCAGTTCTCCTATATTTATGGCGCATATCACCATAGGATTCCAGATATTATGATGTGTGCCTTCACATCCAGGTTTTAGTAGGTTCTGGGAATTGAACTGGATTGGCCAGACTACCACAGCAAGCATATTTTTTCACAGAACCACAACTCTGGACACATATCACTCTGAAACAGCTAGGTTTCAAGTGTTAAACATATACATAAATTTTGTTTTTAATATTGCCTCACCTATATACTCATATGGCACATTCATTGTATTCATTCTTTTTTTTAATTAGGTATTTTCCTCATTTACATTTCCAATACTATCCAAAAAGTCCCCAATACACGACCTCCAACTCCCCTACCCAGCCACTCCCACTTTTTGGCCCTGGCGTTCCCCTATACTGGGGTATATAAAGTTTGCAAGTCCAATGGGCCTCTTTTTCCAGTGATGTCCGACTAGGCCATCTTTTGATACATATGCAGCTAGAGTCAAGAGCTCTGGGGTACTGATGAGTTCATAATGTTGTTCCACCTACAGAGTTTCAGATCCCTTTAGCTCCTTGGGTAATTTCTCTAGCTCCTCCATTGGGGGCCCTGTGATCCATCCAATAGCTGACTGTGAGCATCCACTTCTGTGTTTGCTAGGCCCCAGAATTGTCTCACAAGAGAGAGCTATATCTGGGTCCTTTCAGCAAAATCTTGCTAGTGTATGCAATGGTGTCAGCGTTTGGAAGCTGATTATGGGATGGATCCCTGGATAAGGCAGTCTTAAATGGTCCATCCTTTTGTCACAAATCCAAACTTTATCTCTGTAACTCTTTCCATGGGTGTTTTGATCCCAATTCTAAGAAGGGGCACAGTGTCCACACTTTGGTCTTCATTCTTCTTGAGTTTCATGCGTTTAACAAATTATACCTTATATCTTGGGTATCCTAAGTTTCTGAGCTAATATCCACTTATCAGTGAGTACATATTGTGTGAGTTCCTTTGTGATTGTGTTACCTCACTCAGGATGATGCCCTCCAGGTCCATTCATTTACCTAGGAATTTCATAAATTCATTCCTTTTAATAGCTGAGTAGTACTCCATTGTGTAAATGTACCACATTTTCTTTATCCATTCCTCTGTTGAGGGGCATCTGGGTTCTTTCCATCTTCTGGCTATTATAAATAAGGCTGCTATGAACATAGTAGAGCATGTGTCCTTCTTACCGGTTGGAACATCTTCTGGATATATGCCCAGGAGAGGTATTGCTGGATCCTCCGGTAGTATTATGTCCAATTTTCTGAGGAACCACCAAACTGATTTCCAGAGTGGTTGTACAAGCTGGCAATCCCACCAACAATGAAGGAGTGTTCCTCTTTCTCCACATCCTCGCCAGCATCTGCTGTCACCTGAATTTTTGATCTTAGCCATTCTGACTGGTGTGATGTGGAATTTAAGGGTTGTTTTGAGTTGCATTTCCCTGATGATTAAGGATATTGAACATTTTTTCAGGTGCTTCTCTGCCATTCAATATTCCTCAGGTGAGAATTCATTGTTCAGTTCTGAGCCCCATTTTTAATGGGGTTATTTGATTTTCTGGCGTCCACCTTCCATAGTTCTTTATATATATTGGATATATGTCCTCTATCTGATTTAGGATAGGTATAGATCCTTTTCCAATCTGTTGGTGGTCTTTTTGTCTTATTGACGGTGTCTTTTGCCTTGCAGAATCTTTGCAACTTTATGAGGTCCCATTTATCGATTCTTGATCTTACAGCACAAGCCATTGCTGTTCTATTCAGGAATTTTTCCCCTGTACCCATATCTTCGAGGCTTTTTCCTACTTTCTCCTCTATAAGTTTCACTGTCTCTGGTTTTATGTGGAGTTCCTTAAACCACTTAGATTTGACCTTAGTACAATGAGATAGGAATGGATCAATTTGTATTCTTCTACATGATAACCGCCAGTTGTGCCAGCACCATTTGTTGAAAATGCTGTCTTTTTTTCACTGGACGGTTTTTGCTCCCTTGTCAAAGATCAAGTGACCATAGGTGTGTGAGTTCATTTCTGGGTCTTCAATTCTGTTCCATTGGTCTACTTGTCTGTCGTTATACCAGTACCATGCAGTTTTTAATCACGATTGCTCTGTAGTACAGCTTTAGTTCAGGCATGGTGATTCAACCAGAGGTTCTTTTATCCTTGAGAAGAGTTTTTGCTATCCTAGGTTTTTTGTTGTTCCAGATGAATTGGTAGATTGCCCTTTCTAATTCCTTGAAGAATTGATGTGGAATTTTGATGGGGATTGCATTGAATCTGTAGATTGCTCTTGGCAAGATAGCCATTTTTACAATGTTGATCCTGCCAATCGATGAGCATGGAAGATCTTTCCATCTTCTGAGATCATCTTTAATTTCTTTCTTCAGAGACTTGAAGTTCTTGTCATACAGATCTTTCACTTCCTTAGTTAGAGCCACGCTAAGGTATTTTATATTGTTTCTGACTATTGAGAAGGGTGTTGTTTCCCTAATTACTTTCTCAGCCTGTTTATCCTTTGTGTACAGAAAGGCCATTGACTTGCTTGAGTTAATTTTATATCCAGCTATTTCACTGAAGCTGTTTATCAGGCTTAGGAGTTCTCTGGTGGAATTTTTAGGGTCACTTAAATATACTATCATATCATCAGCAAAGAGTGATATTTTGATTTCCTCTTTTCCAATTTGTTTGTTTTTTTTCCATTTTTTATTAGGTATTTAGCTCATTTACATTTCCAATGCTATACCAAAAGTCCCCCATACCCACCCACCCCCAGTCCCCTACCCACCCACTTCCCCTTTTTGGCCCTGGTGTTCCCCTGTACTGGGACATATAAAGTTTGCAAGTCCAATGGGCCTCTCTTTCCAGTGATGGCCGACTAGGCCATCTTTTGATACATATGCAGCTAGAGTCAAGAGCTCCGGGGTACTGGTTAGTTCATAATGTTGTTCCACCTATAGGGTTGCAGATCCCTTTAGCTCCTTGGGTACTTTCTCTAGCTCCTCCATTGGGAGCCCTGTGATCCATCCATTAGCTGACTGTGAGCATCCACTTCTGTGTTTGCTAGGCCCCGGCATAGTCTCACAAGAGACAGCTACATCTGGGTCCTTTCAATAAAATCTTGCTAGTGTATGCAATGGTGTCAGCGTTTGGATGCTGATTATGGGGTGGATCCCTGGATATGGCAGTCTCTACATGGTCCATCCTTTCATCTCCGCTCCAAACTTTGTCTCTGTAACTCCTTCCATGGGTGTTTTGTTCCCACTTCTGAGGAGGGACAGAGTGTCCACACTTTAGTCTTCATTTTTCTTGAGTTTCATGTGTATAGGAATATGTATCTTATATCTTGGGTATTCTAGGTTTTGGGCTAATATCCACTTATCAGTGAGTACATATTGTGTGAGTTCCTTCGTGAATGTGTTACCTCACTCAGGATGATGCCCTCCAGGTCCAGCCATTTGCCTAGGAATTTCATAAATTCATTCTTTTTAATAGCTGAGTAGTACTCCATTGTGTAGATGTACCACATTTTCTGTAACCATTCCTCTGTTGAGGGGCATCTGGGTTCTTTCCAGCTTCTGGCTATTATAAATAAGGCTGCTATGAACATAGTGGAGCATGTGTCCTTCTTACCGGTTGGGGCATCTTCTGGATATATGCCCAGGAGAGGTATTGCTGGGTCCTCCGGTAGTACTATATCCAATTTTCTGAGGAACCACCAGACTGATTTCCAGAGTGGTTGTACAAGCCTGCAATCCCACCAACAATGGAGGAGTGTTCCTCTTTCTCCACATCCACACCAGCATCTGCTGTCACCTGAATTTTTGATCTTAGCCATTCTGACTGGTGTGAGGTGGAATCTCAGGGTTGTTTTGATTTGCATTTCCCTGATGATTAAGGATGTTGAACATTTTTTTCAGGTGCTTCTCTGCCATTCAGTATTCCTCAGGTGAGAATTCTTTGTTCAGTTCTGAGCCCCATTTTTTAATGGGGTTATTTGAATTTCTGAAGTCCACCTTCTTGAGTTCTTTATATATGTTGGATATTAGTCCCCTATCTGATTTAGGATTGGTAAAGATCCTTTCCCAATCTGTTGGTGGTGTTTTTGTCTTACTGACGGTGTCTTTTGCCTTGCAGAAACTTTGGTGTTTCATTAGGTCCCATTTGTCAATTCTCAATCTTACAGTACAAGCCATTGCTGTTCTGTTCAGGAATTTTTCCCCTGTGCCCATATCTTCAAGGCTTTTCCCCACTTTCTCCTCTATAAGTTTCAGTGTCTCCGGTTTTATGTGAAGTTCCTTGATCCACTTAGATTTGACCTTAGTACAAGGAGATAAGTATGGATCGATTCGCATTCTCCTACACGATAACAACCAGTTGTGACAGCACCAATTGTTGAAAATGCTGTCTTTCTTCCACTGGATGGTTTTAGCTCCCTGTCGAAGATCAAGTGACCATAGGTGTGTGGGTTCATTTCTGGGTCTTCAATTCTATTCCATTGGTCTACTTGTCTGTCTCTATACCAGTACCATGCAGTTTTTATCACAATTGCTCTGTAGTAAAGCTTTAGGTCAGGCATGGTGCTCTTTTCCAATTTGTATCCCGTTGATCTCCTTTGGATGTCTAATTGCTGTGGCTAGGACTTCAAGTACAATGTTGAATAGGTAGGGCGAGAGTGGACAGCCTTGTCTAGTCCCTGATTTTAGTGGGATTGCTTCCAGCTTCTCACCATTTACTTTGATGTTGGCTGCTGGTTTGCTGTAGATTGCTTTTATCATGGTTAAGTATGGGCCTTGAATTCCTGATCTTTCCAAGGCTTTTATCATGAATGGGTGTTGGATTTTGTCAAATGCTTTCTCAGCATCTAACGAGATGATCATGTGGTTTTTGTCTTTGAGTTTGTTTATATACTGGATTAGGTTGATGGATTTCTGTATATTGAACCATCCTTGCATCCCTGGGATGAATCCTACTTGGTCAGGATGGATGATTGTTTTGATGTGTTCTTGGATTCGGTTAGTGAGAACTTTATTGAGGATGTTTTCATCGATATTCATAAGGGAAATTGTTCTGAAGTTCTCTATCTTTGTTGGGTCTTTTTGTGGTTTAGCTATCAGAGTAATTGTGGCTTCATAGAATGAGTTGGGTAGAGTACCTTCTACTTCTATTTTGTGGAATAGTTTGTGCAGAACTGGAATTAGATCTTCTTTGAAGGTCTGATAGAACTCTGCCCTAAACCCGTCTGGTCCTGGACTTTTTTTTTGTTGGGAGACTATTAATGACTGCTTCCATTTCCTTAGGGGATATGGGAATGTTTAGATCGTTAACTTGATGCTGATTTATCTTTGGTACCTGGTATCTGTCTAGAAACTTGTCCATTTTATCCAGGTTCTCCAGTTTTGTTGAGTATAGCCTTTTGTAGAAGGATCTGATGGTGTTTTGGATTTCTTCAGGATCTGTTGTTATGTCTCCCTTTTCATTTCTGATTTTGTTAATTAGAATACTTTCCCTGTGCCCTCTAGTGAGTCTGGCTAAGGGTTTATCTATCTTGTTGATTTTCTCAAAGAACCAGCTCCTCAATTGGTTGATTCTTTGAATAGTTCTTCTTGTTTCCACTTGGTTGATTTCACCCCTGAGTTTCATTATTTCCTGCCATCTACTCCTCTTGGGTGAATTTGCTTCCTTTTGTTCTAGAGCTTTTAGGTGTGCTGTCAAGCTGCTAATGTGTGCTCTCTCTAGTTTAATTTGGAGGCACTCAGAGCTATGAGTTTTCCTCTTAGAAATGCTTTCATTGTGTCCCATAAGTTTGGGTATGTTGTGGCTTCATTTTCATTAAACTCCAAAAAGTCCTTAATTTCTTTCTTTATTACTTCCTTGACCAAGGTATCATTAAGAAGAGTGTTGTTTAGTTTCCACGTGTGTGTTTGCTTTCTAATATTTATTTTGTTATTGAAGATCAGCCTTAGTCCATGGTGATCTGATAGGATGCATGGGACAATTTCAATATTTTTGTATATGTTGAGGTTTGTTTTCTGACCAATTGTGTGGTCAATTTTGGAGAAGGTACCGTGAGATGCTGAGAAGAAGGTATATCCTTTTTTTATAGGATAAAATGTTCTGTAGATATCTGACAGATCCATTTGTTTCATGACCTCTGTTAGTTTCGCTGTGTCCCTGTTTAGTTTCTGTTTCCATGATCTGTCCATTGGTGAAAGTGGTGTGTTGAAGTCTCCCACTATTATTGTGTGAGGTGCAATGTATGCTTTGAGCTTTACTAAAGTATCTTTAATGAATGTGGCTGTCCTTGTATTTGGAGCATAGATATTCAGAATTGATAGTTCCTCTTGGAGGATTTTAACTTTGATGAGTATGAAGAGCCCTTCCTTGTATTTTTTGATGACTTAGGGTTGGAAGTCAATTTTATTAGATATTAGGATGGCTACTCCAGCTTGTTTCTTCCTACCATTTGCTTGGAAAATTGTTTTCCAGCCTTTCATTCTGAAGTAGTGGCTATCATTTTCTCTGAGATGAGTTTCCTGTAAGCAGCAAAATGTTGGGTCCTGTTTGTGTAGCCAGTCTGTTAGTCTAGGTCTTTTTATTGGGGAGTTGAGTCCATTGATATTAAAAGATATTAAGGAAAAGTAATTGTTGCTTCCTGCTATTTTTGTTGTAAGAGTTGTCATTCTGTTCTTGTGGCTGTCTTATTTTAGGTTTGTTGAGGGATTACTTTCTTGCTTTTTCTAGGACATGGTTTCCATCCTTGTGTTGGTTTCTTTCTGTTATTATCCTTTGAAGGGCTGGATTCGTGGAAAGATAATGTGTGAATTTGGTTTTGTCATGGAATACTTTGGTTTCTCAATCTCTGGTAATTGAGAGTTTGGCTGGGTATAGTAGCCTGGGCTGAAATTTGTGTTCTCTTAGTTTCTGTATAACATCTGTCCAGGCCCTTCTGGCTTTCATAGTCTCTGGTGAAAAATCTGGTGTAATTCTGATAGGCTTGCCTTTATATGTTACTTGACCTTTTTCTCTTACTGCTTTTAGTATTCTATCTTTATTTAGTGCATTTGTTGTTCTGATTATTATGTGTCGGGAGGAATTTCTTTTCTGGTCCAGTCTATTTGGAGCTCTGTAGGCTTCTTGTATGTTCATGGGCATCTCTTTCTTTAGGTTTGGGAAGTTTTCTTCTATAATTTTGTTGAGGATATTTGCCGGTCCTTTGAGTTGAAAATGTTCATTCTCATCTACTCCTATTATCCGTAGGTTCGGTCTTCTCATTGTGTCCTGGATTTCCTGGATGTTTTGAGTTAGGATCTTTTTGCGTTTTGTATTTTCTTTGATTTTTGTGCTGATGTTCTCTATGGAATCTTCTGCACCTGAGATTCTCTCTTCCTTCTCTTGTATTCTGTTGCTGATGCTCGCATCTATGGTTCCATATTTCTTTCCTGGGGTTTCTATCACCAGCGATGCCTCAATTTGGGTTTTCTTTACTGTGTCTACTTCCCTTTTTAGGTCTTTGATGGTTTTATTCAGTTCCATCACCTGTTTGGTCTGGTTTTCCTGCAATTCTTTAAGGGATTTTTGTGCTTCCTCTTTAATATCTTCTACCTGTTTAGCAGTGTTCTCCTGTATTTTTTAAGTGAGTTATTAAAGTCCTTCTTTATGTCCTCTACCATCATCATGAGATATGCTTTTAGATCCGGGTCTAGCTTTTCCGGTGTGTTGGGGTGCCCTGGACTGAGCGAAGTGCTAGTGCTGTGGTCCGATGATGGTGAGTGGTCTTGGTTTCTGTTAGTAAGATTATTACATTTACCTTTCACCATCTGGTAATCTCTGGAGTTAGTTGTTATAGTTGTCTCTGTTTAGAGATTGTTCTTCTGGTGATTCTGTTAGCCTCTATCAGCAGACCTGGGAAACAGACTCTCTCCTCTGAGTTTCAGTGGTCAGAGCACTCTTTGCAGGCAAGCTCTCCTCTTACAGGGAAGGTGCACAGATATCTGGTGTTTGGACCTCCTCCTGGCCAAAGATGAAGGCCCAAAACAGGACCTTTTCCAGAAGCTGTGTTCCTTTGGTGGGTCACAGAAGCTGTCAGCTTGTGTGGTGCACACTCTCACCTGTAAAGACTATGTTCGGTGGAGTCCCCGAACCAAGATGGCTACCGCCAATCTAGAGGCAAAAGCCTCCCGGGCCGGGTAGACACCTGTCCTCTGGCCAGGTAGGTGGCCGGATGTCTGGGGCCCGAAAAGGGTGCTGCCTCAGTAGCTCTGTGGCTCCCGCCTGTCTCAGAAGCTGTCAGCTTCTGTGGTGCATACTCTCACCTGTGCAGACTATATTCTGCGGAGTCCCAGAAGCAAGATGGCTCCCGCCGATCCTGAGGCAAAGGGCTCCCGGGCCAGGTGGACACCTGTCTTCTGGCCTGGGGGGTGGCCGGATGTCTAGGGCTCAAAAAGGGCGCTGCCTCAAAGGCTCTGTGGCTCCTGCCTGTCCCACAAGCTGTTAGGTTCTGTGGTGCACACTCTCACCTGTGCAGACTAAGTTCCTAAGTTTGGCGGAGTCCCTGAACCAAGATGGCTTCCGCAGATCCTGAGGCAAAGGGCTCCCGGAACGGGCAGACACCTGTCCTCTGGCCGGGAGGGTGGCCGGATCACCTGAAGTCTTAAGATCCTGTGGCTGGTGTTGTGAGTAGCTGGCAGGTGTCAGCCGCCGACTCTGCGCCCTAGCTACCCCAGTGCTGCTCAGACAGGAAGGGGCTTGTGCCCCTTCTCAGGCCGGGTTTTCTGCTTCCCTAACTAATGCAGTCTCAGGTCCCGCGTGATTGGATTGGGGCAGATGCTGTGTTCCACTCACCAGAAGTCTTAAGATCCCATTGCTAGTGTTGTGGATAGCTGGCGGGTGTCAGCTGACTCTGCGCCCTAGCTACCCCAGTGCTGCTCCTGTATTCATTCTTATAGTCTAGAATTCATTTAAAGTGCATGGAGAATACATATAGATTATTCATAATCACTGTGTGATTTGACATAAGGGACTGGATATTCTTCAGAAATCCTGGATGTGTCTGTTCTTCTCCAGCTAGCAAAAATCAACTGTCTACCTTACTGTACAATTCTAGATAGCAAAATATAAATTTTAGACTTCTGTAAAAGCATATGATATAAAGTATAACATCTTAAAAGTTTTCCATTGGTACTATTATTTCTTTTTTTTAATTTTTAGTATAATCTTTAAAAATTGTGTTCTCTCATGACTGATGTCCTAGGCTGCAATGTAACTGGAAAATGGTTTTTAAAAAGGTGACAGATAATTAAAATGTTGTATGATTTTATCATCCAAGATGCTACTTATTGAGTTATAGTAATTAAATCAAAAAATAAATTAACAATAGACATAAAAATACTATGTAAGTCAGTAAACTGCTTCTGGATACCCTAAAGAATAAAGCCTTTAGCATACTCTTTTGTAAGTTTTTTTTTATGTATTTAGCCATTGGAACTTTGCCCCTGATATGCTCTTCTTCTCTGTTCTCACACAAATCACCCTAGGATCATCATACTGGACCATACATATGCCCTTGATGTTCTCAACCTAATAGTATTTTCACCACCATATCATAGTTTAAGGCACTAAGCCATAGGGTAAAATGTCTTCTCCTTGATCTTAAATGTGCTAATGGGAAACAGCTAAGAAGCAGTCTGAACTGCACTGAACACTTCCCACTCTTTATGGAACAAGTTGAGATAGGCTTCTTTAGGTCTTCGATAAAGCTATTTCAAGTAGCCAGCCTACAGAGCTATGGCTCATTCCTTTTTGTTTGACAAGCAAATGAAAGCAAATGAAATTTGAGTTTTGCAATAGAGTGTGTATTTTAAAAGGAATATCATACAGGAAAATATTCAGATTACTTCTCCACATTACATGACTAAATTTCGATGGTTGTCAGGCCTTTTTGCTTCATGCTTCTTTCTGATTCTGTCTACAACCTTACATCAAGAAAAAGGCTGGCACCTACAGGGAATGACATTAATAAATTAAAATATATAGATCTTACTTTCCTAAAGTTTCCTTGTTATACATTGTATCTGCTACTATTTGAAATAATGCAGACATTTGTTCAAGTCCATAAAGAGTGAAGTCATGTAATCTGCCACATATTCTAGAATACTGTCTACTTGTAATATGTACTCAATTAATTGATTGTAAAATCTAAAAAGTGATTGAATACAGATTATTAAAATATATTAATTTGGAATACCATGTCTAAGAATGAGCTACATATAAAATATAAAAATGACTGAAAATGACTATGCCTAATAAGGTAGACCAAAACAGGTAGAATCTTAGAACTGGTTTTAGTGATTGGAGGACAGACCAAACAATATTTTCAGGTATCCATCAGAAGGACATAGATGAAGCATAGTTTACTGAAGAGGAAAGGGAAGTTTACTCTTCATAATTGGGAATTTACAATGACTATATGATCGTTACCCACATATGCATTTTAGAATTTACACAATTTCAAAGACTGAAGAACAAGCAGCTTTTTGGGGAAGATTTCCTGTTTAAAAAACTGACTAATGGACTTTTACAGAATTGGCCAAAAGTATGTCCATATTCTATACTGGAATGCTTCCTGGCAGATAGGAATTTTCCAAGGCTACTCAAAACAAGCTTAGGTAGTGTACTGGCTAGTTTTGTGTCAACTTGACACAGCTGGAGTTATCACAGAGAAAGGAGCTTCAGTTGAGGAAATGCCTCCATGAGATACAACTGTAAGGCATTTTCTCAATTAGTGATCAAGGGGGAAAGACCCCTTGTGGGTGGGACCATCTCAGGGCTGGTAGTCTTGGTTCTATAAGAAAGCAGGCTGAGCAAGCCAGGTGAGGCAAGCCAGTAAAGAACATCCCTCCATGGCCTCTGCATCAGCTCCTGCTTCCTGACCTGCTTGAGTTCCAGTCCTGACTTCCTTGGTGATGAACAGCAGTATGGAAGTGTAAGCCGAATAAACCCTTTCCTCCCCATCTTGCTTCTTGGTCATGATGTTTGTGCAGGAATAGAAACCCTGACTAAGACAGGTAGTTACCTATTAATGATTTTCATAGTGCTTCAGAATGTCACATCACTTCACAGATATAACTCTCATTATTCTGACTTATAATTAGAGTCCTCAAACAATGCTTCATTTTATCACCGTCTAATTAAGAGGGAGGGGTTAGTCTGCATGTACTACAAGCCTGCTTTATTAGCTACTTTTTATTGCTTTAATAAAACACATGACACAAAATGACTTATGCAGGAAAAAATTATTTTGGAGAAAATTCCAGAAGGTGGGCCCATAATGGAAGGGAAGGTATGGCAACAGGTAGGAGAATGGGAAGCTGAAAAATCCCATCTTTATTCACTTTCAGAAATGCAAAAGGGTGAACTCAAAGTGGTGTAAAGCTATGCAATCTCAAAGTAACCCCAGTAACACATTTCTTCCAACAATGCTCTGCTTTCTAAATTTTCAAGAGCTTTCCCAAACTATTCCATAAACCAGGAACCAAGTATTTAAATAAATGAGCCTGCCAGAGGCATTTCTAATTCAAACCTCCATACTTGTAATGTCTAGTTACCTACTGGCATATCTATCTAGCAAAAAGACCAAAAATTCTAGAAATTGGAAGTTATAAGGGAAAACTAGTAATTGAAGTTAGGTATCACACAGAGAAATTTTATCAGCAAGATGTATAAAAATTGTAGATTATTATCAAAAGAACTGACTATTAGACACCACAGAGAAAACCTGATTACCTCCCAGTGATGGAACATCCTCTACTAGAAGTCTATTTAGTTGGTTGTTTTGGATGAATAAGAATTTCAATATGTTCTCTACATAAAAGTTGGCAATTTTGTAATTTCCTGGAATCTTCAAGTTAAATTATTTTTTTTTCAGATTCCTATCAGGAAAATAAAAGAATAATTCTTTTTAAATTAGAGTAGTAGGGACGTCCAATCATTGAAAATGAAGTATTCAGGTGTTCTTCCTTAAAGGTTTGGGTAAAAGATAAAGGGCCATGTCAGCCAATGATGGCACAAAAAGAAGCAAGTTAAAGTTAAAGAAAGTGTAAACCCTTAAGAAAAGCCCCTTTATAGCTAGTAGGATAGCTGTGAATTCTCTGAAGAGTAATCTATGTTTTTTGCTTTGGTTCTTGTTTTTATTTCTAATTTTGCTTTTTGTTCTTTGAGACAAGATCTTACCATGCAGAGCAGGTTGGCCTGAATTTATTATTTCTCTGAATCTGTGTACCAACTGCTAGGATTACAAATATGTATTGTCAACCAATCAACCCCAGGCTATGTTTTACTGGAACAACTTGAGGGAGCACACACTCATAGTCATGAACAGAGAGCAAAGCATGCTCTCTTGCTTGCTTGCTTGCTTGCTTGCTCAGTGTGCTTTCTTTACTTTTATGTAGTCAAGAAGGCCCTGCCTAGAGAATGATAACACCTATAGTCAGCACGTATTACCACCTTAATTAATGTAATCATCATATTCCCCAACAGATATGTTAGAGACCAATCTACTGGGAGATTTTTGATTTTGTTAAGTTGATAATAACCACTAAGCATCACAGATGAAAAGAGAACTTTTTTTTTATCTGTTTGAAGGATTCTAGTAATCTCTTTAAATGAGAATTTCAGCCACAGCTCCTATCTGGAGCACACTAATTTTGTTCCACCAGTCAACAGTAGGAGCTTACAAATAGTATACTGAACTCTAATAATTCCTGAAGCCTCTAGATTTTTTTTTCTCACTGTGACTAGACTTTTTTTTCCAGTAGAGTGAGCACTTTGGAGATCCTGTGAGTTCTGAGTAGAGTAAAACTGATTATATGTTGAAAAATGAATAAGCCAATCTCTGGCTGTCTCTGAATTGGGGTGAGGTTAAAGCTGTCGTAGGTTCAAATGAAACAAATGCTGAACTGTTAGAGATTACAAAATGAAGAGGGTAATGACTGTATAAAAACATTTTTTTTAAAAAAAATTTCTGTTTTCTAAAAACGGTTAATTTACATTTTGCATGTTTTAAAGACTACTACCAAAGATTTCAACACCAGAAATTATTTTATGAATACAGAAATGTTAAGAACTTATTTTTCTTAGGATGAGTGAGTAAATCCTATTAATTCAAAACACCATGGGCTGTGCTCCTTCATAAATAGAGATTTCTTTTTTACCATGATTGAAGCTGGAAATACAAGATTAAGAGCAGACATGATGCTTTCGCCACTTTGATCTTGGATAAGATTGGCTTGCACATATCACTTTCTTGTTGTGGATTTTCAAGGTCTCCTCTACCAGTGTATGGCTGAATGTCATGTATCCTTTGGTATGTCATAATGAAAAATATATATATAATGAATGTTCAGTAGGGTTGCAATTAGGGACGACTCAAATGGCATCATTTTTACTTGATTGTTTCACTAAATGTAATTTCCTCTATTCAGTTGCATACTGTCCTTAGAATTATAGCTTCAATGTATGAATGTGAGAAGATATAATTCAGCCTTCAGCATAGCCATAATTCTAACCTGACTGGATGAAGAATTCACTAGATGGCTGATGCTCATATCCTATGTGTCTATGAGAATGATTCCCAAAAGGATTAACAGGGATAAAGACATACCTGAACAGGTAGCACCATTTGATAGGCTAGAAGCCAAGAAAGAAAAAGGGGGAAAATGAGTCAAAGATCAACATTCACCTCCCTTTTCTCTGCTTCTTGGTACACTACAGTCTGAGCTGAGAGGCTCCTTCACAGCTTTTCTTTCATGATGAATTGATATCTCCAAAATCATACACCAAAAGCAATACCTCCTCCCTTTACATTCTTCTGTCAGGTTATTTTCTCACAGCAATAGTAACAAGTCATAGGCTTGGGTCATTTTTGCCATCCAGACTAATTAATTTCATCATCTATAAGGTGACTTTTTCTCTTACTGGATTACTTTGATAAGCCTTAATATGAGGCAATGTACTTACCCTTATTGCAAAATGATATGTTATATATTTGGCTGATATCCTTGGAAGGCCTGTCCTTTCCTGAATGGAAAAGGAGACTAGAACTAGGGGAGATGGAGGTGGCAGCATGAAGGACTGGGAGGAGAGGAGGGAGGGAGAACTGTGGTCAGGTATAATATATGAGAGAAGAGTGAAAAGAAAGAAAAAGATCAACACCATATTGTCAAATTGCTGACCATAAGTCTGACAGTCACTGTAGAAACAGGGAGGCCAAATCTTTTTTTTTTAATATTTTTTATTATTATGTATTTTCCTCAATTACATTTAGAATGCTATCCCAAAAGTCCCCCATACTCTCCCCCCCACACACTTCCCTACCCACCCATTCCCATTTTCTGGCCCTGGCATTCCCCTGTACTGGGGCATATAAAGTTTGCGTGTCCAATGGGCCTCTCTTTCCAGTGATGGCTGATTAGGCCATCTTTTGATACATATGCAGCCGGGGCCTAGCAAAAACATAAGTGGATGCTCACAGTCAGCTATTGGATGGAGGACAGGGCCCCCAATGGAGGAGCTAGAGAACGTATCCAAGAAGCTAAAGAGATCTGCAACCCTGTAGGTGCAACAACATTATGAACTAACCAGTACCCTGGAGCTTAATTTGGATTTGTTTGACTGTAATAATAATTAATCCTTGTTGTTAACTTGAGCGGGGTTAGCATCATGTAGGAAATGATAGGTATGTCTCTGGGCATATCTATGAAGAGATTTCAGAAGAGAATAAACCGAACAGGAAGTTGTATTCAAAATGTGTTGGCAACATCCTGTAGACTGAGGGCACACACGGAATAAAAGTGGAAAACAGCAAAACTAACAGAGTGCCAACATCCTCTCTGACTAATTGTTAAATTACTGTGATATGAGTCACTTTTCTCTAACCTGTCCTTGATCCCTGTGACAGACTGGACTCATGAAACCATGAGTCAAAATAAAGCTTTTCTTTCTTAATATTTTTGTTTTGTTGTTGTTGTTGTTGTTAATAGTAAGTTTGATAGAGTTTCAAAACACCCAGGAGACAGGGTTTTTAGACACGCATTTGGTAGATTATCTGATTTGTTAGTTGATGCGGCAAAGATCCATCCTAATTATGGATAAGCATTCTCTACGCAAAGCATCTTGGGATGCATGAAATGGAGAAAGGGAACTGAGCAGCATCAGCCATTCTTTGTTGCTTTCTCTTCCTGACTATAGCTGTGCTATGGCCAGCTCCTGCCACTGTGATGGGCACGCCCCATTATAAAGAATTCTAACCTATGAACTAAAATATACCTTTCTTCCTTAAGTTACCCTTTTGGCGGGGTGGTGGTCAGGGTTTTTGACATAGAGACAAGAAAAGATTAAGCCAGAGTTCTGGGTTATTTTTGTTTTCTTCTCATTGGGTTTTGTCAGTCGGTTTTGTTTTGTTTCTTTTCAAATCTGTGAAAAATTTAACAACATAGACATGGTCATAAAGCACAGTTGTAATTCTGAAGGAGAGTCCAAATAATTGGGTAGATTGCTATTTTTCAACTTCCCTACTAAAGTTGAATCTTTTTGTTGTAATGATTTTAGGATGAGTCATTCAGATAGTTATCCCATGCTCCTGTATAAAATATGTGGGTAATGTCACAGCATAAAAGAGACCTGTTTGGTATAAAAGAGACTGGGTAACAGGAAAAGCAAAGATTCAATACATTTTATCAGCTAGTGTATCTGAGAGAATAGGGAGGCCACATGGATGCATCTGGAATCAAGTCCAACTCTCTCTACCCACCCTTTTCTGCAACTCAATATGGATTCCAGTAATCACATAGTACCCACTGTGGAGTGTGGGAGCTGAGCTTAGCCAGGTTTGATTCCTCTCTATATGATGTCTGCTTCTCTAAAATGAGCCCCCATAGAAAGACAGTAAGAATAATATAAAATGTAAATAACAACACCTACTTTTAAGCTGCTTTTTTAAAAGCTAATTTTTATTGTTTTTGTCAGTGTAGATGACTCTTTTCTTAGAAACATGTACGCTATGTGAATTCAATTGTCTCTTTTCCTACTTCTTTATCCAAGTGGTAGCTTCTCCTTAGCTTGGGACTTCAATGGTATCATTCCTAGTCATTAGGTAGCAGTGGGCCCAATCATGACTTGTGTTGAAGGAGATCTTGTCATATATTTGATTATTTAAAAAGCAGAATTTCATTCATTATGTTTATTCTGTTGACTGGAAATTCCTCTCAGTATAAAAGGATCATTTTCTACATCCTAAATGTTAATAAGATTTTCAAATATGAATAGTTGTAAAGCTATCAACCTAATTAAAACAAATACTTTCAGGAAAATATTGGAATTCACATGCATAGTTATATAAGCAACTAGAAAAATAATAAAATTAATCTAGAATCTTCACAGTAAAAAGTATGAGACTATAGATTCTGAAATGAACCAGTGACAGAATAAATTACTCATCAGTCATTTTTTTTTTACCTAGACATTATCTTGAAATTATAATTTTCTTTTCAGTTTTAAAAACGTTTTTATTAATTCATTTATGTATACATTTTACATCTTATATCGGCTCCCCCTTTTCTCTCAGTACGCCCTCATGCAAATCTTCACCCCATTACCCCTCACCTTTTCCTCTGAAAAGGGGGAGCCCCTCCTTTAATATCACTTCTACCCATCCCTCCATCCTTCCATGCCCACCCCAGCTCATTCAGTCACTGTAGGACTAGGTACAACCTCTCACACTGAGTTTACACAAGGGGGCCCAGCTAGAGATATGGGATCTATAGGCAGGCAACAGATTCAGGGACAGCCCCTGCTCCAGTTGTTGGGGGAACCCACATGAAGAACAAGCTGCTTTTCTGCTACATATGTGCACAAGGGGTGGTGAGTTAGGTCCAGCCCATGCTCCCTCTTTGGTTGGTGGTTCAATCTCTTGAAGCCCCCAAGGGTCCAGGTTATTTGACTCTGATAGTATTTTGTGGAAACCCTATCCTCTTAGGGTATTTCAATCCTTCCTCCAACTCTTCCACAAGGCTCCCTGAGCTCCAGCTAATGTTTGGCTATGGATATTTGCCTCTGTTTCCATTGACTGCTGAGTGGTGCCTCTAAGAGGACTGTTCTTCTAGGCTCCTATATGCAAGCAAAACATGGTATCATTAATAGTGTCAGGAATTGGTTCTAGCCCATGGGATGGGTCTTAATTTGAGGCAATCATTGTTGTCCATTCACTCTATCTCTGGTCTATCTTTGTACCTGCACATCTCATAGGCAGGATACATTTTGGGTCAAAGGTTTTACGTGTAATTTTCAAGAGAAGTAGTTACTAAGATACTTGAAACTAGCTGGGCAGTGGTGGTGCATGCCTTTAATCTCAGCACTTGGGAGGCAGAGGCAGACAGATTTCAGAGTTTGAAGCCAGCCTGATCTACAGAGTAAGTTCCAGGACAGCCAAGGCTATACAGAGAAACCTTGCTCAAAAAATCCAAAACAAATAAACAACAAAAAAAACAACAACAAAACACCACTCCAAACTATATAGTATGCCTCTTTTCTTAAAGTTTTTATGTGCTCTATTATTTAAAGGAAATGATATACTTGAAGCTAGACTTGGGCTTAATATACATAATCACACTGTCTACTTGTCACAATATTCACAAATAGAGACTAATGACCTCATTTTTTATAGGTAAAAGTGACACTAAGAAAAGTTAAAAAGAAGTTGTTCATGGTTAAAGCTCAAAGGTACAATCCCAGTTTTGTTCTAGTATAAAATCTGACTCATAGATCCTTATTTGGTAATTAATAAGCTCATTCTACAGAGTTTGAATATTACATGCTGTCCTTGCTATTTGATTTCTGGAATCTGCTCTTATGTTCACTAAGTTTTCATCCAAGAAGCATAGGGCTCATAGATTCTCTTGGTTAAATCTTCTTGAAACTGTACCTTACTGCCCTTCCTCCCTCATTCCTTAATTAGTTATCAAACCTATGGTACACTTTGAAAACCAAGCTATATTTTCAGTGGGCAAAACCTTTGGGTTTTGAAGATATGAAACCACAGAAGATATAATTGGAGTGTGTCAGGAAAAAAGTATATGAAATAAGGATAAACCAAAAGCCCATCAGGTGAATCAGATGTCAAACTTTGTAGAAAGTGAGACTGATATAGTAACAGGTAGTAGATTTTATTAATTTTACAGTTGTTATTAATTATGGACAGATAAAAATGTCTTGGAACTCTGGTGACTCCACCACAAAGTCACCTAGTAACTGAAAGGATTCTTGATTAAAGAATCTGTGCTTGTATGAGCAAAAAATTATTGATATGGAGATATTTTCATTGAATATGCCGAATGAACCATAAACTTACATGTTTCTCTGTCTGGTAGGAGAATAACAAGGTCAGGAAGATGAGAATGTTGGAGATTTTATGTAAAGAGAACAAACCATCAACAGATTTTGTCCCATTAGATAACCCAAAGGATATACCATTTATGATTTTTTAAAGGGTGTGTTGGTAAAGGCACACTAAAACCATTCAGAAGCCTAGTGTGGCTCCTTTACCCTGGAGATCATGGCATGAGAGACAGCGTTTTTATATACTCTTAGTAATGGCATTTACAATCCTCAGGAATTAAGAGGGGGGGGAGACAGAGCTATCTGGAATGTATACAATCATGACTGGCAACAACAGGACATCTTGTGAGGCTTGGCCCACTAGAATTTATAGATCTGTTTAATAGAGAATAACAACTCTGGAGAGCAGGCAGATAAGATTTTAAAGTATAAAAGAAAAAGTGAAGAAGGCTGAGGGAAATTGTCCCAATGAAAACTCATGGTCCTTTGTTCCAGTCTCATGTTTGAGTGATATTTTAGATTTAGAATCTATTGACTGAATATGCAGCCAATTCCCTGAAGAAATTATTGTATAGTATCAAAAAAGGATGTGTTTGAATGGTGTGCTCACTCTGTCTGGCTCTAATGTCATGGTCCTAATGATGACTCTGTTTTGGATTTCTAGAATCCATACTTGTGAGAGAATAAATTAGGATTTTAAGCCATCAAGAGTATATTCTGGATTAATATAAGTAGTCTCAAAAATAGCTGATGATTTTTATGACCTCAGTTCATCCAGCCTTTCAGACAGATCTAGTCAGAACTTCAGTCAAGCCCTTAGCTCTCTAAGTATACAGAGATTGGATATCAGATGCTAAAGCTAGCTTTGTAAGTCTAAGCAATTTTTATATTTTCCTACTCCCTCCTCACCCCTTTAAAAACATTTCTCACCCAAATTCAGCAGGAAGGAGCTGTGGAAAGTGATCAGCACAATCTGTTATAACTATGGTCATTGTATATCTGAGAGAAAAGTATTTTTTAATGGCTGAAAAGGTGGGAATGTTGTAGATTTGGTTTAGTGCTTGTATTATGTTATTTGGGTTCCCAAATTACATGAGATGAGTATCCCACATGCAAGAAAATGAAGTTCCCTGCCCTCATTGATGAATAACAATAACAATAACAATAGCTGGTTCTCATTGATGAATAACATTGCTAGCAGCCAATGGCTTGGCAAGGAGACAGAGATGAAACTTTAGAATGTGCAGGCAAGAGGACCAAAGAGAAAAGAGAATCATCATGTCAAGGAAGGAGTAAGATCTAGGCTTCAGAGCAGCAGAGGGGAGAGTACACCAAACATGTAAGAGCCAGAGAAGAGCCACCACTCCAATTGGGTCTAGGATAACAAAGATAAAATATGGATTTTAGTAAGTAATAATTCAGGAGTATTGGAGAGGAGGCATTAGCAAAGTAGAAGTTTAGGTGTGGTCCACCAATTGAGCTGATTAAGACATATTAAATATAAAACTACCCATGTCTGCCTTTCATTTGAGAATAAGAGCATTGAGGTAGGTATCAAGGAACTCTCACTGCCTTAGCTGGGAGATTAGAGCAGATTATTCAACTACTACAACAACGGGATTCAACTGTCTCTGCTTTATGAACTGAATGGAACTGAACTCAACTCCACTCAACAAAACTGACTGAAGTGAACTCAACCGCCGGCACCCTTTCTGTGCTGTTCTTAGGTTGTCTCTCTTTTCTGCCTTTTCTCAGAAGAGTTGGGTGTGTATGATCTCTGACTCATTTTGTCAAATCTTTCTGATTTACATTATACATCACCTCAATTATACATCACTTTCCAACCTGGCTGCTTCCTTCTACAAAATAACTTTACCTTCATTATTGGGAATTAAAGTTGTGTCATTCCATCCAGACCACACAGACTAGAAGGTCTTTGTATGTGATCACTTGCCAGAGCAGCCATGTTGCTGGGTTTAAATTTCTCTACATTTACCATAATGAGCAGTGTCAATCATAAAAGAAGTCCTTAGGATTCTGTAGAAAGTCATACCATTAGTTAAAAAAAAAAAAAATCTCTCTGGTTTGTAAGAAACTAGAGTGTTGCTAGATTCTACTAGAAGTGGAAGATTTGATCATAGGGTACCAGGTAATCTTGAGAACATGGCCAGTGTGATCAGAGCTTTGCAAGCTCAGTTTGTCATGGAGATACACATGTCTACAGTATCCAGTTATTAGATGGATGAGATGCACTCATGATTGAGCCTGAGCTGGACAGATGCCATAAATCAATTTCCTGAGCAGGTCAGCCAGACACCATATTACCAATTGTGTTGTAAACAGTGTATTTTCAATTCACCCCTGTGGTCAGGGGCTTAATGGGAATCCTCAAATGACTAAACCCAGAGGAAAAAGGTATCACTCTGATTTGTGAATAATCCCACTGAATATGTGGAGGCTTCATTAGCACAAAGATAATAGCTTGCAAAAGAGAGGAGAGAAATAATTCTTCTGAAACTCAGAGGAGAACCAGACTCACGTACTCTGTGTGAGTGGAAAAATGACTTCATGAAGAAATATATCCATGTAGTTGCCAAGGACCTGACCATGAAAGAAAGGAAAAGAGAAAGGGACTCAAGACACACAAGCAGATGAAGGACAGTAGACACTAAATATGACAAAGTTCATGACTAATAATCCCTTGAAGGAGCCATTAAATGAGAAGTAACCAAATGGTGCACTTTCTTTGCTGAAGCCACTTTTGTTGGTTTTACCCTGTAACAGTGAGCACATGAATAAAGTGGTTCACTTATAGCAACGCTTGTAACAACACACAAACATCCTTTCAGGATGATCTACTTGCTATTGCCTTGAAATGTATGACTTTCAGCAAGAAACTTATTCTAGGTTTCTGAGATCAAATAATTACCCAAGGCAGACTACCAGACATTTGAACAAATCTCCTTTATTGGACCATTTCTTTCCAAGAAGAACAACAATCTATTTTCACACAGATACAGACATATTTGGAGAATGAGTTAGTATGGCTTTCCTGGGACTTGCTTGAGCCATGAGTCATAAAGGAAGAATTCTATAGACCATAACATCCAGCAATTCAAGTCATAAAGCAGAGGTGAGTATGGGCACATGACCATAGAACCTACACTTCATGTAACACAAAGCACTACAACTAGGAAGCAACCAGCTTTCAAGAGTGCCATTATAGTCTTCTCAAACATACCTGTGTTGCTAAATCAAGGGCAGATAATCTTTGAAAAGATGAACTGGGAGATATTCTTTACAATGTGATATATGCATTAAATAAAGAAAACATTCTATTTGTTTAATTTCAAATCAAAGAATATATAGATGTACTCATCACTCTCAGTAGTCTACTTGAAAACTTTATATTTCTAACCACAACTCTGTCCTTGAGGCTCTAGTGCTCTCTTTCAAGAGCATATCATTGTGATTCTGGTGAATTGCAACTCATGGTTATTACCAAGAAACTTTGGACTCTTTAGTTCCGTGTTGCCTATATAGATCTGTGAAAAGAGGAAATGACGGTTTTGCACTTGAAGGTGAGAAAGAATATATGTGGATCCCACTATCCATTTGCATGGCTCTGGGTTTGCTGTTCCTTGTTTTAACTAATAGTACACCTGGATATTCACTCCAGAATGAGAAGGGCATGGTGGCCTATCTCAGACTCTAGATTTCAGTCGCCCTAATGTGATTTTTAAACACATTTCCTCATATTGTGCTGACCCCTGATCATAGAATTTTGTTCGTACCTCATAACTGTAATTTTGTCCCTGTTATGAACCATAATGTAAATATTTTTGCTTTCTAATGGTCTTAGATGACTCTTGTGAAAGGCTGTTGACCCAGAAAGGGGTTCTGACCCACTGCTTGAGAACCACTGCTCTAGAGGCATGTAGACTTGGGTTCTATTACCAGATAAGATACTAGAACTTGCTATAGTGACAGCTGGAAGGGAGGAAGATTTAGAATGAGTACAGAAGATTTGTAAGGATGAGAATTTGTTGTTGTCTCTAGATCAACTATAGTATCAAGGCCTATAGTTTCACCCATTAACCTTTTTCTTTGAAATTATTCCTCAAAAGAATGGAATGACAGGATCACTTGCTCAACTATGTTACTAGCTGCTTTATTCATAATAGTCAGAAATAGAACCAACCTAGATGACCCTCAGCTAAAGAATTAATAAAAAAATGTGGCACATATACATAATAGACTACTACTCAGTTATTAAAAACTAAGATACCATAACATTTACAGTCATATTGATGAATATTGAGAATATCACCCTGAGTGAGGTAATACAGACCCAGAAAGACACATATGGTATGTACCCTCTTATAATTGGACATTAGCTATAAAAAGCAAGATAACCATGCTACAATACACAGACTCAAAGAAGTTGGGTAATAAATAATGTCCAAGGGAGGATATATGAATCTCATTCAGAAGGAAAAACAAAATAGTCAGCCAAGGTGGAGGAAGAGGGGGAACTATCTAGGAGAAGGGGTGAGGAGGGGTATGGGGATGGTGATCAGGTATGCAGACAGGGGGACTACTGGAGAGGGCTGGAAGTAAGAATGGAAATTGATTAAGGGACATCTGTGTTTAGCTAGGGACCTAGGATGGGGAGACTACAATGAGTCTATGAGGGTGACCCTAGCTAAAATTTCTACCAATGAGGGGGATATGGAGACTAAACTGGCCACCTCCTGTAGCCTGGCAGGACTTACAGTCGAAGGACAGAGACATCAACCCACATACAAAACTTTCAATCCAAAAATCTGTCCTCCCTAGAAGATGTGTAGGGATAAAAATAGAGAAGAGACTGTGGTAATAAATCAATGACTGGCCAACATGAGTTCCATCCCACAGGAGAGAGACTTATGCTGACCCTATAAATGATATTCTGCAATGCTTACAAACAGCACTCTCTCCTGAAAGGCTTCATTGAGCAGCAGATAAAAAGACCCACAGTCAAACACCAGGAGGAACTCAGGGAGTCTTGTGGAAGAGTAGGACATAGAATTGAGTGAGCCAGAGTGGTCAATGACACAACAAAAAGACCTGTAGAGTCAACTAACCCAGGCCTATTCAAGCTTACAGGGACTGAACCCATCAACCAAAGAGCATGGACCTAAGCCCCCTACACATTTGTTGCCGATGTTCACCTTGATCCCCATGTGAGTCCCATAACAATTAGAGCAGGGTCTGTCTCTGACTATGTTGCCTGTCACAGGATTACCTTTCCCTATCTGAACTGCCTTGTTTGGGCCTCAGTGAAAGAGAACCTGTCTAGTCCTATTAGGACTAGATATCTGAGGGTAGGGTGGTACCCAAGGTGGGCTCCTCCTTCCCTGAAGAGGAGAGGAGGTATTAGGGGGGATTTTTTAAGGGCATGACTGTAAGGGGAGAAGGAAGGGGGCTTAAATTGGGATGTAATGTCCACCTAAACATAAACTATGGAAAGAACAAAAATAATTGGTCTATAGAAGAGATGCTTTCATACCTTCATGGAGAAGTTGACCTATGCAACTTATAGTTGACTGTAGTAAGATAAAGACTTGACATCCAGAATCCTTTCTCAGTGGTCCCCAGTTGCTGCCCTTAGATGCATCACTGGGGTCACATTTCCTACTCCCTATTTGTTGCAATTACTGGACATGATAAGGCACTAAAGCTAAAGAGGCATCTCTTTTAATGTGAGAAAATTAAAAATATTACCTTTAGCTTGAGGATTCTGGTAACCTTAGTGAAATTCTCCCCAGAATTCCTCTGACACTCAGTCCTTTTTATACTCAACTTTGACTCTCTTATTACAGTAAATGTGAATGGTTCTTTGCCTTGTCCTACTCTCTCCCACTGAAAGACTTGGGATAGAAATTAGTCTTGGGAATTAGTGTTTAGTTGGGATTGAAAAAAATTACTCAGCAGCTAAAGGCAGGGTCTATTCTTCTAGAAGACCCCAGTTTGGTTCCCAGCCTGCCAGGTCCAGCATGGCCTTGATAGGGACAGAATGACATGGTTCCTGCCCCGAGACAAGGCCAGCAGGCATAGGCCTCCACAAGTGTCATGGCTGCTGTGGGCATAAGGCTTGTTTATATAATGAACATATTTTAAGTCCCTCCTTCCAGGAATGTCCCCTCTGTTAATGTTAATGACTTCATGATAATCAGAGACACCAGGAGTCGAGGAGACAAAGGTATGGCTAATATCTCAGGAAAATGGTAAACACTGAGACCTTCAGGACAGCCCTTAAAACTGTGAAAAAGAACTCTTAAAAACAAGGTTCAAATATATATAGCATCTCAAAATATAGGGATGCAATATGAATTATATGAGGAGCTTCTAACAGTTGTGCTGTGAGCCATCTTGTCAGAAAGATAATAAGAAAATGATTCGGGAGTGGTGATCACAGATCCTACCTAGATAAATTTTTTGTTTATGCTTACATAAACATTTTTTGTTTATGATATCTGAGTTCAGGGTCAGCCTGGGACTAGTATGGTGGAAATGGTAATTTCAGAACAGGTCCTGCCGAGCTAGCTTATCATCTGTGTTTAACAGAGGCAGGCAGATGTGAATTTTTTTGTAATGTTAAAAGAAAACGTGTGCTTGCTGTCTCCAAAAAACAAAAGGCTTGGTCACAGGATGCTGGTTAACAGGATATTTGAAAGGAAACCTGTAGTAAATGAATAGATTCATGTGTGTGTGTGTGTGTGTGTGTGTGTGTGTGTGTGTGTGTGTGTGTGTGTGTGCATGTGCGTGCGTGTGTGTGTGTGGAGAGAGAGAGAGAGACAGAGACAGAGAAAGAGACAGACAGAGACAGAGAGAGAGGGATCTGCAAAAAAACAAAACAAAACAAAACAAAACAGGTGTTTGTTTTTGCTGCTCCCAGACACTATTCTCTCAGAATCATTCTCCAAACTGGGGCTGGTGCTTGACACCAGTTCCCATAATAGAAAGCTCACAACTGTCTGTGACTTCTGCTCCAGAGGATCCAATGCCCTCTCTGGCCTCCATGGGTGCAGTCACTCACAAGACGGACAGACAGACACACACACACAAACACACATATTTTTTAAAAAATAATGAAATAATGTCTGGTATAATGTCCATGTCTATAATCACTTGGGAGACAGTGGCAGGTAGATTTCTGAGAGTTCAAGGCCAGCCTGGTTGACACAGCAAGTTCCAAGTCAGTGTGACTTCATAACAAGTCCTTGTTAGAACAAGGACTGTAGGAAATGAAGGGGTTCACAACCTCATAGGAAGAACAACAATATCAATCAACCAGACCCCCTAAAGCTCCCAGGGACTAAACCACCATCCAAACAGTACACAAGGGCTACCCATGGCTACAGAAGGATGTGTAGCAGAGGATTGCCTATCTGGTATTACTGGAAGGGGAGGCCCTTGGTCCTGTACAGGCTTGCTGACCCAGGATAAGGAACTGCTAGGCCACTGAGGCAGGAGTTGGTAGAGAGGTAGAGGATTACCCTCATAGAGGCAGGGAGAGGGAGGAGGTGATAGAGGGCTTGTGAAGGGGAGACTGGAAAGAGGGATATCATTTGAAATGTAAATAAATAAAATAACCAATTTTAAAAAAAAACTTGTTTCAAAAATAAAATAAAATAATATAATCTCCTTTAGCAAGTCCTCCAATACTTCTCCCCATTTAATTTTCATATTCTTGCTTCTCCTTTATCTCTTTCTAAAACTATACTCTATTACCCACTTCATGGAAGACCCCCTCATCCTCTCAGGTCGTTTACTAGCTACATAACTCCTTTGGTTATTTGTACCACACATATCAAAATCTTGAAAGCTAACATCCACAAATAAAACAAAGCACACAATATTTGTATTTTGAGGTCTGAGTTACCACATTCACATGATTCTTTCTAATTTTATCCATTTACCTATAAATTCCTATATTTTATCCATTTACCTATAAATTCCTATATATAATTTACCTATAAATTCCATTCTTTTTCTTAAAAGCTAAATAATATTCTATAAATATACTACACTTCCATCACCCATTCATCACTAAGATGAATGGATTTAATAGATATCTACAGAACATATTATCCTAAAACAAAAAGATATACCTTCTTCTCAGCACCACACCTCCTCCAAAATTGACCATATAATTGGTCACAAAACAGGCCTCCACAGATACAAAAATATTGAAATTATCCCATGCATCTTATCTGATCATCATAAACTAAGGCTGATCTTTAATAACAGCATAAATAGTAGAAAGCCAATATTCACGTGGAAGCTGAACAACACTCTACTCAATGATTACTTGGGCAAGGATAAAATAAAGAAATTAAAGACATTTTAGACTTTAATGAAAATGAAGCCACAAAATACCCAAACTTATGGGACACAATGAAGGCAGTCCTAAGAGGAAAACTCATAGCCCTGAGTGCCTCCAAAAAGAAACTAGAGAGAGCATACACTAGCAGCCTGACAGCACACCTAGAAACTCTAGAACTAAAGGAAGCAAATTCACACAAGAGGAGTACACAGCAGGAAATTATCAAACTCAGGGCTGAAATCAACCAAGTAGAAACTAAAAGAACTATTCAAAGAATCAACCAAAGCAGGAGCTGAATCTTTGAGAAAATCAACAAGATAGATAAGCCCTTAGCCAGACTAACTAGAGGGCACAGGGACATTATCCTAATTAACAAAATCAGAAATGAAAATGGAGATATAACACTAGAACTATAGGAAATCCAAACATCATCAGATCGTACTACAAAAGGCTATACTCAACAAAACTAGAAAACCTAGATAAAATGGACAACGTCCTAGACAGATACCAGGTACAAAAGTTAAATCAGGATCAGATTAACAATCTAAACTGTCCTATATCCCCTAAAGAAATAGAAGCAGTCATCAATATCAATAGTCTCCCAACCAAAAAAAAAAAAGCCCAGATGGGTTTAGTGCAGAGTTCTATCAGACCTTCAAAGATCTAATTCCAACTCTCCTCAAATTATTCCACAAAATAGAAAGAGAAGGTACTCTACCCAATTCATTCTACGAAGCCCAATTACTCTGATACCTAAACCACACAAAGATCCAACAAAGATAGAGAAGTTCAGACCAATTTCCCTTATGAATATCAATGCAAAAATACTCAATAAAATCTTTGAAAAATGAACCTAAGATCACATCAAAATGATCATCCATCATGATCAAGTAGGCTTCATCCCAGGGATGCAGAGATGGTTCAATATATGGAAATCCATGAACATAATCCATTATATAAACAAACTCAAAGACAAAAACCACATGATCATCTCGTTAGATCCTGAGAAAGCAATTAACAAAATCCAACACCCCTTCATGTTAAAAGTCTTGGAAAGATCAGGAATTCAAGGCCCATACCTAAACATAATAAAAGCAATATACAGCAAACCAGTAGCCAACATCAAAATAAATGGAGAGAAACTTGAAGCAATCTCACTAAAATCAGGAACTAGACTAGGCTGCCCACTTTCTCCCTACCTATTCAATATAGCACTTGAAGTCCTACCCAGAACAATTTGATAACAAATAGAGATCAAGGGGATACAAATTGGAAAGGAAGAAGTCAAAAAGATCACTTTTTGCAGATGATATGATAGTATATATGTGACCCTAAAAACTCCACTAGAGAACTCCTAAATCTAATAAATAGCTTCAATGCAGTAGCTGGATATAAAATTAACTCAAACAAATCAGAGGCTTTTCTCTACACAAAGAATAAACAGGCTGAGAAAGGAATTAAGGAAACAACATCCTTCACAATAGTCATAAGTAATATAAAATGACTCTAACTAAGGAAGTGAAAGATCTGTATGATAAGAACTTCAAGTCTCTGAAGAAAGAAATTGAAAAAGATCTCAGAAGATGGAAAGATCTCCCATGCTCATGGATTGGCAGGATTAATGTAGTAAAAATGATTATCTTGTTGAAAGCAATCTACAAATTCAATGCAATCCCCATCAAAATTCCAACTCAATTCTTCACAGAGTTAGAAAGGGCAATTTGTAACTTCATCTGGAATAACAAAAAAACCTAGGAGAGCAAAAACTATTCTTAACAATAAAAGAACCTCTGGGAGAATCACCATTCTGACCTCAAGCTGTACTATAGAGCAATTGTGATAACAGCATGGTACTGGTACAATGACAGACAGGTAGATCAATGGCATAGAATTGGAGACCTGAACCAATTCACCCTCAATCACAAAGGCATCTTATGAAGGAAGCCAGTGAAAAGCACAAATCATCCTGTGGGAATCTTGCCAAAGATTAAAACAGAATATAACCACGAGGAATGAATCAGAGAAGTTCAGAATGTGGGTCATTCTACAAAGATGCCTTTGTGATTGAGGGTGAATGGGTTAAAGTAGAGTCTATTATGCTTTCTACTGAAAACACTGTGATCAGTAGTTAATGGTAATCAATGCTTTTGAACAACAGAGAAGGAAGTCCTGCAACAGCCCTTTACCTAATGGTGTTGCTTCCACAGCAACAGTTTTATGAAGCTATTGTGACCTCAGTCCAGTGGTTAGATGTATTTGCATCTGTCTCAGTTAGTTGCTGGTAGAGCCTCTCAGAAATCAGCCATGCTAGGCTCTTGTCTACAAGCACAATATGGCACCAGTAATAGTGTCAGGGTTTGGTGCCTATGGGATGAATGGCCTTTTCTTCAATCTCTGCTCCATCTTTGTCCCTGCATTTCTTTTAGACAGGAACAACTCTGGGACAAAAATTTTGAAGGTAGGTTGATGACCCATTTCCTCTACTGGGGACCTCTCTATCTACTGTGCATAGTTTCTTCAGGTTCCATTCCCCCACTGTTTGGACATTTTGGCTAACATCATCCCCACTGAGTACTGGGAGATTCTCAGAACCCAGGTCTCTGAGACTTTCTAGAGGTTTTTGCTGCCCTGCCCCCAAGCCCCAAAGCTATACATTTCCATTCATTCTTTAGACCCTCTGAACTTGTCTCCTGTCTTCCCCCATATTTGATCCTGGCCCCTTTTCTCTTTTCCTCCTTTCTTTCATCCAGGTCCCTCCTTTCCTCCACCTTACTTGAATATTTTATTCCCTCTTCTAAGAGGGATTGAAGCATGCTCACTTGAGCCTTCCTTCTTATTAAACTTCTTATGGTCTATAGGGTATATCATAGGTATTCTATACTTTTGGTGGACCTCTATGGAAGAAGTAGGATAAGGATTGATGGAACTGAAGGGAATGTCAACCCCATGGGAAGATCAACAGTATCAACTAACACAGACCTCTGGGAGTTCCCAGAGACTAAACTACCAAACAAAGAGCATGCCTGGGCTGGTCCATGGCCCCTAGCACATATGTAGCTCAGGCCTGCCTTGCTTGGCCTCAGTGGGAAAGGATGCTTCTAATCCTGTAGACACTTGAGACCTTAGGGAACAGGGATGCAGGGTGGGTGTCAAGTTGTGGTGGGGATGGCTTGGGTGGGTAACTGTGGTAGTGAGTAACCTCTCAGAGTTAAAGGGGAGGAGGGATGTGTAGAGGTAAATTTGTTAAGCACTTTGGTACTCCAAGCAGGTTGCATGCACACTACATCTGCCAAAGAGCTCTCTAGATTCATGAATGAGACACACACAAACACACACACATACATACCAGCTAATTTTGATATGCTATGACTAGATCAATGGCTAGGTATTTCTAATCTTCATGGCTATCACACATTCTCCTTTCCAACTTTCCTGAGTCAACTTGCTAAATTCAGTGTTTCATCTCTGCTATTCCAGACCCCAGAGGTCCAGTTTCATGAATTCTTACATGGAATCCCCAGTATCTCGGCTCTTCTCTCAGACATAAATTGAGTATAACCATAAGAATTATGAAAATTAAAAAGTATCATATATCGTTAACATCCAGTCCATATTTGTCAATTAGATAAAGCACTCTACCATGTATCCTAACTCACAGTTAGCAATTCAATACCTGTGTTGCATCACCATCGGAAAACTATCCTTTCAAAGATTTATCATTTCTCTCAGTGCTAAGCAACTTAAGTTTGATTATGAGACTATAATTAGTCCTCAACCTTGTCAGAAATCCAAGAACAAGTTATTATCTCAACAAGTAGAAAATGCTAAAAAAAAAAAAATAGCTCTCAAAACATAAACAAATTGCAGAGCTAGCTGACTACCTGGATAGTCACCTAATCTCTTATAATCTTGGATCATCTGTCCTCAGCCTTCTGGTGCAGAACTATCTGACAGATCTTGAAATGTAACAGGAACTATGAAGGACTATTTTGCTCTTTTTTGGCAAAGCTAAGTTGTCAACTATTCTACATTATGTCCTTTCTTGGACAGTATTTTTTTTTCTTTTACTGTAGATGAATAGGGCAATTTTCATTGAGTGCCTACATTGCCATTACTGGAACAACTCTATATGGAGGTCTCATTGTCAAATGATCTTTAATAATGAAATAACATTAAATGTCATATTCTGTGGATTTCTGATGTTTTTGAAGACTATATAAAGTATATATGAAATGTTAAACTTTAACAATTCTTAGTTATTTCTATTTGAGTAATATTGAAACCATTTTATTATAATTAAATCAAAATCTAATATAACCATGAGTTTACTATGTGGCTCTTAATTTGTATTTCTTAATCACCCTAAACAGTTTGTAATATAAGGTCTTAGAATGGCTGGGTCTAAGCCTTGTATTCTTAAAAGATTTGCACAAGCACAATGCCTATCTAACAGTAACAATATTAATTTCAAATGTTTTATCAATATAAAAATGTATACCAATGCAAACCTTAATCCTATATCAATATATAAATTCTGTACCAATGTAAAAAATTATAACTTCAATTTTGCATCAATTATAAAGATTTCTACCAATGTAAGATATTGCTATGTTCAAGAATAAATTTAGTACTACATGCCATCTATTTCATCCTGGTTTAAAATTCCAACTATTTCCAAATTATCCCTTAAAATGACAACTTGTAAAATAACTGTAACCAGACACCCAAAACAAAGGGATCACGTTGATGACTCTCCATGACTTCTTCCTGCTGAATAGGAGTGACAAAACATTCTTTAAAGGGATAGGTAGGAGTAGGAATATTAGAAACTTTTGTGAGACATAAAAACGATAGCTTTAGCATCTGTTAACCAATCTTTGTATATTTAGAAGGTTCAGGACTTGACTGAAGTTCTGACTGCATCTGTTTGAAAGGCTGGATGAAACTAGTCCATCAGAAATTAGCAGCGGTTCCTGAGGCTGTTTTGGAAGCAAGTCTCTAAACAGCATCAGGAAGCAGGGGACTGGAACAGGAGGTCATTCAGCGTCCCTGAAAATGAATCTTGTCAGAGATGCAAATTCTGCAATATATTAATCTTACAGCCAACATTTTTGTAATATATTCATATGGATTGTGTAATATGCACAAATCAATTAAGGATGAATATTGTTCTCTTTTGAGCAGATAAAAGACAACTATACTTTTATGAGTTAATAACCAATTGTAAGAAATCTTCATTCATGGTATATAAAGGAGGGCACAAAGAATCTTAAGGATTCCATAACCAATAAGATTTATTATATAATTTTAGCTGAGGTTTTAGCTACAGACATTTTTATGTCTAAACCAGTTATTAAAATGTTCCCATGTCAAGGAATCAGCAGATCAAGCTACCTATCTGTTGGATTTTTCTCATTTTTTTTCTGTAGAAAGATCTTCAGGGGGTCTTCAGCTATCACATCTGAATCATATCACTCTGGAAGGGGTCCTTCCCTTTCTCCTTTCCTGTCAAGACAAATACAGAGTGTCTCTCCCAAAATAGCATGTTCTTGGCCCAGTAGACAGAAATCATTAAAGGGATAGCTTGACCTCTCTTTAAGAGTAATTTCAATATCATAAATTTCACCAAACTTACATTTATCTTCATTTTAATAATTAAAACAACTCAAAGTAATTGAAACAATCTACATAAGAATTATATGTTGAAATAGTGCTCTCTCACCATCTCTTGTTTTGTTCTTACACAATTACTTTTTTTACTTATTTTTTATGTATTATTTATTAGTTATTTTCTTCATTTACATTTCAAATGCAATCCCAAAAGTCCCCCATACCCTCTCCCCACCAATCCCCTACCCACCCACTCCCACTTCTTGGCCCTGGTGTCTCCCTGTACTGGGACATATGAAGTTTGCAATACCAAGGGGTCATTAGTAGTCTCCCAACCAAAAAAAGCCCAGAACCAGATGGGTTTAGTGCAGAGTTCTATCAGACCTTCAGTGACGATCTAATTCCAATTCTTAGTTGGCCCCTTGGTCTTGCAAACTTTATATGCCTCAGTACAGGGGAACCCCAGGGCAAAGAAGTGGGTGGGTAGGGTAGTGGGGAGGGGGGTATGGGGAACTTTTAGGATAGTATTTGAAATGTAAATGAAGAAAATACCTAATTAAAAATACTTTTTAAAAATGGGGAAAAATAAATAAAATTATAGTGCAAGTGGTGCATGATGTGTTTATGTGGGTATACATGCCATTTGTGGGGTAGGCTCTCCATTTCTATTTTTGTATGAGTTTTCTAGGCATCAAACTTAGGATACCAGGCTTGCATAACAAGTGCCATTATTGGGTGAGCCATAGTCCCAGTCCACGAACATTAATTGTTAAAATCAATCCTCATAACTTAGACCCTTTTGATCCATACTAGAGAATGACCATTGGAAGATATTAACAGTCTGTTTTCCATAATTAATTTAAAAAAAAGAATTCTAACTGCTGTGGAACACAAGCTTGCACTGTATAATTGCATTTGGGATTTTTTTTTATCCATGCTTTCATATTCTGTTTTAGCTCTCTTAATCTATAGTGTTCACTATTCTACTCTGCCCCTTGAAGTCATCTCTTTCAGATTTCAATCTGAGTGAGGCATTCTATGACTAACTTATTTCACTTCTGTGGTCCTCCATTTGCTTTTTACTTCAGGTTCCTCAAATCAGGTAGATACCTTGCTTCTGAAGATTCCAAATGGGACACTTAAAGCATTCTAAGCATACCTTATCATATCATTATTTTGAGGATTAAAGTGTTTTAAAATTTTGCCATCTCTCATTTTGAACTTACAGCATTTTGAATTAATTACACTTTAAATCACTGATTTTTTTTTTTTTCAGAAACATCTGTTTGATCATTCTTTTGGTTTCTGAACTTTTAATTCATTAAAGTGAAAGGTAGATGAGAGAGAGGAAAGTAAGATAAGAATAATGAAGAAAATTTTGACAGTGAAATTTACATAATTTCAAATGAGACTCTTACATATATATCAGGTTTTTTTTTATTTGTTTTGTTTCATGGTTACTCGGTAGACACCAGAAAGCATGCTTTGGGGCCTGCTTTTGAGCCAAAGATGGCTCCCCCAAGTGCTCCGGCAAAGCCCTCCCCGGTGGGGCTGATACCTCTCCTCTGGCAGGAAGGTTCCCAGATGTCTGGAGCTGGAAAGAGGGTCTGCCCCAGAAGCTGTGTAGCTTCTGCAGTCCACACTCTCTCCTGTGCAGATTAGTCTCTGAGGGATCCGGGAACCAAGATGGCTCCCCGAGGTGCTCCAGCAAAGCCCTCGCAGGCAGGGCGGACACCTCTCCTCTGGCAGTGAAGGTGCTGGATGTCTGGAGCCCAAAACGGGGTCTGCCCCAGAAGCTGTGTAGCTTCAGCCTGTCCCAGAAGCTGTGTAGCTTCCGTAGTCTACACTCTCACCTGTGCAGACTAGTCTCTGAGGGATCCAGGAACCAAGATCAGCAGTTAGAATTCTATTGCTCACAATAGTGTATTATATATTTTGTGAAAGTATTGAAGATGTGGAAGCTTTCTAACATAAACCATAGGCATTTAAGAAACTAAAAATGCAAATAATATTAATTAGCAAATTTGAACTAGAGAAGCAAATAATCTGGAAGGTCTTGAGGGTTCAGTAGAGCCTTGGAGGCCTCCACTAGTCTCCCAGACACTAAATGTGTTCATGTCTAGGCCTGTGAGCCACCACAACAAGCAAAAGAAATGAAACCTGCCCTTCCACACAGAATCATTTCAGACCAAATAAAACCAGTCTTGAAAGACTTATTGACTACAGGCTTTTTTACATGTCACTCCGAATTGTGCCTAAATTTTATGAAGTTGTTGGCTTTGCAAACACTGCTTTGGGGGAGGTTTCGTTAGACATTAGTCAAAACATGTAATGTCACTTTCAAATCACAGTTTTTATGTTACATGTGAAGACTGACTCAATAGGAAATAACTCTATGCTCATTATGTTTTCTTCTTTTTCAAATATTACTTGTGTACGTGGAAGAGAGTAGTTTAACTGAAACTTCTCTTTTCTCTCCATTTCTAATGAAACAGCTCTATGCCTCGGACCTCTGAATCAATTTATAGACAAAAACTGAAGATTAGCTAGAAGAGTGTGATTTTGCATTTTAGAAGGTTTACGATAATAATAAAATTGACTATTATGTAAATGTATCAATTAAGAGGGAATAGTAAAAATATTATGTAGGACTATACTTAATATACTTTTTACTTTTTCATTTTAGTTTAAACTCTCAGGTCTTAAGAACATTCAACCTATTGTTGAAAGCAAGTCATCAATGTCCAAATTTACTTTATACATTTTTCCAGACATTCTTTGCTACATATATTTCACAATTCGGGTATCTGAAATAGGTAAAATATTATTTAATGTACACTGCATACCTAATTTTTCACAATTGTCCTTTATTCCTCTTTGGTCTTTGTAATATAGAGTCAGAGAAAGGACCATTGCTATACTTGATTGTCATGCTGCTCCTGAAACTTTCAGCCTGAAATGACTGCCTCTCTGTTTTCTTTAATAGAAATATTTTGGCACCAGCGCCGGGCCACCTTGGGCATGAACTCTTCAGATGGTCCCACAGTCCCCAGAGGAATTTCCATGCCACAGTCACCCTAACACACCCAGAACCTTAAGATCACTGAGGAGAATTGGCCTTCAGAGAGGGCTCTGAGCCCAGGACTCAGGTGAGAGCACCATCTTGTATCCCAGGTCTCTCAGAGACCAAGATAGCACTTGGGTTGCAGAAGCAACAGAGCTTCTTGGACAGGGTCCCTTCAGGCCTTCATCTACAGGCAGAAGGTGGATCTGAGCTCCAGACCTCTGTGCACCTTCCCTGCAAGTGGTGAGCTTTCCTGCAGAGAGTGCTCTGACCACTGGGACTCAGGAGAGAGTTGGACTCCCAGGACTGCTGACAGAGGCTAACACTGTCCAGCTAGAGACAGTGAGAACATCTAACACCAGACATTACCAGGTGGCAAAAGGTAAATATAAGAATCTTACTAACAGAAAGCAAGACCACTCGGCATCATCAGAACCCAGTACTCCCACTACAGTGACTCCTGGATACCACAAAACACCTGAAAAGCAAGATTCAGATTTTAAATCATATCTCATGAAGCTGGGAGAGGATTTTAAGAAGGGCATTAATAACTCACTTAAAGAAATACAGGAGAACACAGCTAAGCAGGTAGAAGTCTTTAAAGAGGAAACACAAAAATTCCTTAAAGAATTACAGAAAAACACAACCAAACAGGTGATGGAATTAAGCAAAACCATCCAAGACCTAAAAAGGGAAGTAGAAACAATAAAGAAAACCCAAAGGTAGATAATATGGAGATAGAAATCATAGGAAAGAAATCAGGAACTATAGCTGCGAGCATCAGCAATAGAATGCAAGAGTTGGAAGAGAGAGTCTCAGGTGCAGAAGATTCCATATAAAACATGGACACAACAATCAAAGAAAATGCAAAATGCAAAAAGATTCTCATACAAAACATCCAGGGAATCCAGAACACAATGAGAAGACCAAATCTAAGAATAATAGGTATAGATGAAAATGAAGATTTTCAATTTAAAAGACCAGAAAATATCTTCAAAACAATTATAGAAGAAAACTTACCAAACCTAAAGAAAGAGATGCCCATAAACATACAAGAAGCCTACCTAACTCCAAATAAATTAGACCAGAAAAGAAATTCCTCCTGACACATAATAATCATAACAACAAATGCACTAAATAAAGATAGAATACTAAAAGCAGTAAGGGAAAAGGTTCAAGTAACATATCAGGGCAGACCTATTAGAATTATATCAGACTTCTCACCAGAGACTATGAAAGCCAGAAGATCCTGGACAGATGTTATACAGACACTAAGAGAACACGATTGCCAACCCCGCCAAACTTTCAATTACCATAGACAGAGAAACCAAAGTAGTCCACAACAAAACCAAATTCTTCAATTCAAAGTCTTCAATTCAATTCCATTTGTCTACTTGTCTATAGCTAGACCAGTATCATGCAGTTTTTATCACAATTGCTCTGTAGTACAGCTTTAGGTCAGGCATGGTGATTCCAACACAGGTTCTTTTATAATTAAGAAGAGTTTTTGCTATTCTAGGTTTTTTATTATTCCAGATGAATTTGCAAATTGCCCTTTCTACTTCGTTGAAGAATGGACTTGGAATTTTGATGGGGATTGCATTGAGTTTTGCTTTTGGCCAGATAGCCATTTTTACTATATTGATCCTGCCAATCCATGAGCATGGGAGATCTTTCCATCTTCTGAGATCTTCTTTAATTTCTTTCTTCAGAGTCTTGAAGTTCTTATCATACAGATCTTTCACTTCCTTAATTAGAGTTACACTAAGGTATTTTATATTATTTGTGACTATTGTGAAGTGTGTTGCTTCCCTAATTTCTTTTTCAGCCTGTTTATCCTTTGTGTAGAGACAAGCCATTGGCTTGTTTGCATTTATTTTATATCTAGCTACTTCACTGAAGCTGTTTATCAGGTTTAGGAGTTCTCTGGTGGAATTATTAGGGTCACGTACATATACTATCATATCATCTTCAAATATTGATATTTTGACTTCTTCCTTTCCAATTTTTATCCCCTTAATCTGCTTTTGTTGTCGAATTGCTCTGGCTAGGACTTCAAGTTCTATATTCGATAGGTAGGGAGAAAGTGGGCAGCCTTGTCCAGATTTTAGTGGGATTGCCTACAGCTTCTCACCATTTATTTTGATGTTGGCTACTGGTTTGCTATAGATTGCTTTTATCATGTTTAGGTATCGGCCTTGAATTCCTGATCTTTCCAAGACTTTTATCATGAAGGGGTATTGAATTTTGTCAAATGCTTTCTCTGCATCTAAGGAGATGATCATGTAAATTTTGTCTTTGAGTTTGTTTATATAGTGGATTATGTTGATGGATTTTGGAATATTAAACCATCCCTGCATCCCTGGAATGAACCAACTTGGTCAAGATGGATGATTGTTTTGATGTGTTCTTGGATTTGGTTAGTGAGAATTTTATTAAGTATTTTTGCATCAATATTCATAAGGGAAATTGGTCTGAAGTTCTCTATCTTTGTTGGGTCTTTCTATGTTTTAGGTATCAGAGTAATTGAGGCTTCATAGAATGAATTGGGTAGAGTACCTTCTGTTTCTATTTAGTGGAATAGTTTGTGGAGAGTTGGAATAAGATCTTCTGTGAAGGTCTGATAGAGCCATCTTGTGTCCCATGTACCTCAGAGACCAGTCTCTGCAGGTGAGTGCCCAGGCAGCACAGGCAACACATCTTCTGGGACATGCCCTGTTTCAGGCCTTCACCTTTACCCAGGAGGAAGGGCTGAATACCAGATATCTGTGCACCTTCCCTGCAAGAGAAGACCTTGTCTACAGAGAATACTCTGACCACTGAGAATCAGGAGGGCTAGACTCCCAGGTCTGCTGATAGAGGCTAACAGAATCACAGGAAGAAACAAGCTCTAACCAGAGACAACTATAACAACTAATTCCAGAGATTACCAGATGGCAAAAGGCAAACATAAGAGTCTTACTAACAGAAACCAAGATGACTCACCATCATCAAAACCCAGCAGTATAACCTCAGCCAGTCCTGGATACCCTGACACACCAAAAAAAAAAAAAAAAAAAAAAAAAGCAAGACTGGGATTTAAAATCATATCTCATGATGATGGTAGAGGACATCAAGAAGGACTTTAACAGCTCACTTAAAGAAATACAGGAGAACACTGCTAAAAAGGTAGAAGACCTTAAAGAGGAAGCACAAAAATCCATTAAAGAAATACAGGAAAACACAACCGAACAGGTAATGAAATTGAACAAAACCAACCAAGACCTAAAAAGGGAAGTAGAAACTATAAAGAAAACCCTAAATGAGACAACTCTGTAGATAGAAACCCCAGGAATGAAATCTGCAACCATAAATGCGAGCATCAGTAACAGAATGCAAGAGAAGGAAGAGAGAATCTCAGGTGTAGAAGATTCCATGGAGAACATTGGCACAGCAATCAAAGAAAGTGCAAAATGCAAAAAGATCTTAACTCAAAACATCCAGGAAATCCAGGACACAATGAGAAGACCAAACCTACAGATAATAGGAGTAGATGAGAATGAAGATTTTTCAACTTTAAGGGCCAGCAAATATCTTCAACAAAATTATAGAAGAAAACTTCCCAAACCTAAAGAAAGAGATGCCCATGTACATACAAGAAGCCTACAGAACTCCAAATAGACTGGCCAGAAAAGAAACTCCTCCCAACACATAATAATCAGAACAACAAATTCACTAAATAAAGATACAATATTAAAAGCAGTAAGGGAAAAACTCAAGTAACATATAAATGCAGGCCCATTAGAATTACACCAGACTTCTCACCAGAGACTATGAACCAGAGACTGGACAGATGTTATGGAGACCCTATGAGAATGCAAATGCCAGCCCAGTCTACTATACCCAGCAGAACTCTCAACTACCAAAGATGGAGAAACCAAAGTATTTCATGATAAAACCAAATTCACACAATATCTTTCCACGAATCCAGCCCTGCAAAGGGTAATAAAGGGAAAACACCAACACAAGGACGGAAACTACACCCCAGAAAAAAGGAAGAAAGTAATCCTTGAACAAACCTAAAAGAAGACAGCTACAAGAACAGAACCCCAACTTTAACAACAAAAATAACAGGAAGCAACAATTACCTTTCTTTAATTTCTCTTAACATCAATGGACTCAATTCCCCAATAAAAAGACATAGACTAATAGACTGGCTACACAAACAGGACCCAACACTTTGTTGCTTATAGGAAACCCACCTCAAGGAAAAGACTGACACTACCTCAGAGTGAAAGGCTGGAAAACAATTTTCCAAGCAAATAGTTCCAAGAAACAAGCTGGAGTAGCGATTCTAATATCTAATAAAATTGACTTCCAACCCAAAATTATCAAAAAAGACAAGGAGGGACACTTCATACTCATCAAAGGTAAAATCTACCAAGATAAACTCTCAATCCTGAATATCTATGCTCTAAAAAAAAGAGCAGCCACATTCATTAAAGAAACTATAGTTAGAATGAAGTCTCACACAATACTAGTGGGAGACTTCAACACCCCACTTTCACCAATGGACAGATCATGGAAACAGAAACTAAACAGTTACACATGGACATTAACAGAAGTTATGAAACAAATGGATTTAATTGATATCTATTAAAGGATATAACTTCTTCTTTGTGTCACATGGTACCTCCTCCAAAATTGACCATATAATTGGTCACAAAATAAACCTCAACAGATATAAAAATATTGAAATCATCCTGAGCATCCTATCTGATCACCATAGACTAAGGCTGATCTTCAATAACAACATAAACAATAGAAAGCCAACATTCACTTTGAAACTGACCAACACTCTACTCAATGATTCCTTGGTCATGGATGAAATAAAGAAAGAAATTAAAGACTTTTTAGTGTTTAGTGAAAATGAAGACACAACATACCCAAACTTATGGAACACAATGAAGGCAGTCCTAAGAGGAAAACTCATAGCCCTGAGTGCCTCCAAAAATAAACTAGAGAGAGCATACACTAGCAGCCTGACAGCACACCTAGAAGCTCTAGAACTAAAGGAAACAAATTCACCCAAGACGAGTATATGGCAGGAAATAATCCAAATCTGGGCTGAAATCAACCAAGTAGAAACAAAAATAACTATTCAAAGAATCAAGCTAGCCAGGAAATGGTTCTTTGAGAAAATCAACAAGATAGATAAACCCTTAGCCAGACTAACAAGAGGGCACAGGGAGTGTATCCCAATTAACAAAATAAAAACTGGAAAGGAGACATAACAACAGAACCTGAGGAAATCCAAAACATCAGATCCTACTACAAAAGGCTATACTCAACAAAACTAGAAAACCTGGATGAAATGGACAACTTCCTAGACAGATACCAGGTACCAAAGTTAAATCAGGATCAGATTAATGATCTACACAGTCCCATTTCCCCTAAAGAAATAGAAGCAGTCATCAATAGTCTCCCAACCAAAAAAAATTTTTAAAAATGCCCAGGACCAGATGGGTTTAGTGCAGAGTTCTATCAGACCTTCAAAGAAGACCTAATTCCAACTTTTCTCACATTTGTTGTCGAATTGCTCTGGCTAGAACTTCAAGTACTATATTGAATAGGTAGGGAGAAAGTGGACAGCCTTGTCTATTCCATGATTTTAATGGGATTGCTTCGAGTTTCTATCCATTTAATTTGAATTGGCTACTGGTTTGCTATAGATTGCTTTTTTTATGTTTAGGTATGGGCCTTGAATTCCTGATCTTTCCAAAACTTTTATCATGAAGGGGTGTTGGATTTTGTCAAATGCTTTCTCAGCATCTAATGAGATGATCATGTGGCTTTGTGTTGCTTATATGGTAGATGAAATTGATATATTTCCATATATTAAACCATCCCTGCATCTCTGGGATGAAGGCTACTTGGTCATGATGGATGATCGTTTTGATGTGTTCTTGGATTCGGTTTGCGAGGATTTTGAGTATTTTTACATTGATATTAATAAGAGAAATTGGTCTGAAGTTCTCTTTCTTTGTTGGCTAACATCAAAAATTCAGGTAACAGCAGATGTAGCAAGGATGTGGAGAAAGAGGAACACTCCTCCACTGCTGGTGGGATTGCAAGCTTGTACAACCACTCTAGAATTCAGTCTGGAGGCTCCTCAGAAAGTTGGACATAATACTACTATAAGATCCAGCAATACCTCTCCTGAGCATACACCCAGAAGTTCCAACTGGTAATAAGAACAGATATTCATAGCAGCCTTATTTATAATAGCTAGAAGCTGGAAAAAACCCAGATGTCCCTCAACAGAAGAATGGATACAGAAAATGTGGTACTTTTACACAATGGAGTAATACTCAGCTATTAATAACAATGGATTTATGAAATACTTGGACAAATGGATGTATCTGAGAATATCATCGTTAGTGTGGTAACCCAATCACAAAAGAAGTCATTAGATATTATACACTCACTGATAAGTGGATATTAGCCCAGAAACATAGTACACCCAAGATACAATTTGCAAAACACAAGAAAATTGAGAATAGGGATGACCAGTGGGTGGATACTTCATTCCTCATTAGAATAGGAATACCCATGAAAGGAGTTACAAAGTTTGGAGCTAAGACTAATGGATGGACTATCCAGAGATTACCCCACCTGGGGATCCATCCCATAATCAGCCACCATACCCAGACACTATTGCATATGCCAGAAAGATTTTGCTGAAGGAACCCTGTTATAGCTGTCTCATATGAGGCTAAGCTAGCGCCTGGCAAATACAGAAGTGGATGCTCACAGTCATCTATAAGTTGGAACACAGGACCCCCAATGGAGAAGCTAGAGAAAGCACACAAGAGGCTGAAGGGGTTTGGAACCCTATAGGTAGAACAACAATATGAACTAACCAGTACCCCCAGAGCTCATATCTCTTGCTGCATATGTAGTCGGCCATCACAGGGAAGAGAGGTCCCTTGGTATTGCAAACTTTATATGCCCCAGTACAGGGGAATGACAGGGCCAAGAAGCAGGAGTGTGTAGGTAGAGGAATAGGGTGGGGGAGGGTATAGGAAACTTTTGGGAAAGCTTTTGAAATGTATATAAAAAATATCTAATAAAAATTTTAAAAAGACTAGATAGGTAGATAGATAGATAGATAGATAGATAGATAGATAGATAGATAGATACATACATACATACATACATACATACATACATACATACACACACAGGTACATATATACATACATACATACATATGTATGTTCATATTACTATTCTCCAAGTGTCTTTACCTTTATTACTATAGAAATATATGTTAAAATTGAGTTCCTGGCTATCTTTACCTAGTCAGTTACTCAGCATAATTTTTAAGAACAAATATATACATATATATGTAAATATAAAAGTAATTAACAAGAAATAAGGCAGGAATTTGAAAAGGAGCAAGGAGGAGTATATGAGAGTGTTTGCAGGGAGCAAGGAGAAAGGAGAAGGGTGATTACCTTGTAATTTTAGAAAAATAAAAGAAATAACTAGAAATAATTTTTAAAATATTTTGGGAGTTGACTGAATGGATTGGAAATTTGTGATTGAAAATTCAAACTTTTAAGACTTTCTTGGAAAAGAGAAATGGGTTATATTAGATATTATACATATGAAATTATATAGTGGTATATGGTTATAAAATATCTGAGTTATTTTCAAGTTGAAGACTAAATTGTGTCCATTTGTTCCTTAACCATTCAAATTCTATTATTAGAGCATGCTATGATAAGTCAGGACTACATCTTTCTGACTAAGAAGAGGCTTCTGATTACCTTATTGATGGGTTGGACCACAGAAAATATCCTAAAAAGAAAATAGCTGCTTACACATATCTTCAGGAAACCATAGCTTGTCTCTACTCATTGAGAAACACTATGTGAATAAATGCATTCATGCACATGATTACAGCTGATATTTGGCCATTTTTCTATGTATGATGGGGAAAAAGTAAATAAGGTGAGATAGTGTCCCTTACTTCACACAATATCTGATATAAGGCAAATACAAAAAGCAAAAAAAGCATGCAAAAAGCAAGAAAACAGAACATTTGTAACTGTCTAAAAAACACTGGAGGAAAAAAAGAGAAATGAGGATTTGCTCCTAACACTACTGACTGGTACAAGCAAACAGATGAAGGCTGAATTAAGCTTCTCATGCTAGCTATTTTTATTGCCAATAGTTTATTTTTTTACCCTCATGCTTGCCTTGTAGTTTAACGTTTGGGAATTTAATATGCTTTCCAGTAGAATGCTTATTTTAATGCAACTTGGGAAAATTTCTATCTGGATCTGTGAATATACACAAATATAGTTGTATTAAAAACATGTTTCTGAAAACTACAAAACGTGTTCATGTACAAACATTGATATAAAATTCTTCAAAATTGTTTACTTTCTGGGCTACCACTAGGTACTGTTTTAAATTCTAACATATGGTACTCAACATTTTAAATAATAGCCAAACATTTTATAAGGAAGGTGAGGTATGTTTGAGTTGATGCTGCCACAAGATATGAAAGACTATTTTTTTTCCTTTTTTTTTAATTAGGCATTTTCTTCATTTACATTTCCAATGCTATCCCAAAAGTCCCCTATGCCCTCCCCCTCCTCTTATCTCCCCCCCCCCCACTCCCACTTCTTGGCTGTTGCATTCTCCTGTACTTAGTCATAAAATGTTTGCAAGACCAATGGGCCTGTCTTTCCACTGATGGCCAACTAGACCATCCTCTGATACATATGCAGCTAGAGACACGAGCTCCAAGGTGTAGTGGTTAGTTCATATTGTGGTTCCACCTATAGGGTTGCAGATCCCTTTAGTTCCTTGGGTACTTTCTCTAGCTCCTCCATTGAGGACCCTGCGATCCATCCAATAGCTGACTGTGAGCATCCATTTCTGTGTTTGCTAGGCCAAAGAATAGCCTCACAAGAGAGAGCTATATCAGGGTCCTTTCAGCAAACTCTTGCTAGTGTATGCAATGGTGTCAGCATTTGGAGGGGGATTATGGGATGGGTCCCTGTGTATGGCAGTCTCTAGATGGTCCATCCTTTTGTCTCAGCTCCAAACTTTGTCTCTGTAACTCCTTCCATGGGTGTTTTGTTCCCAATTCTGAGAAGGGGAAAAATGTCCTCACTTTGGTCTTTGTTCTTTTGGAGTTTCATGTGTTTTACAAATTGAATCTTATATCTTGGGTATCCTAAGTTTCTGGGCTAATATCCACTTATCAGTGAGTACATATCATGTGAGTTCTTTTGTGATTGGGTTATCTCACTCAGGATGATGCCCTCCAGGTCCATCCATTTGCCTAGCAATTTCATAAATTCATTTTTAATAGCTGAGTACTACTCCACTGTGTAAATGTACCACATTTTCTGTATCCATTCCAATATTGAGGGGCATCTGGGTTCTTTCCACCTTCTGACTATTATAAATAAGGCTGCTATGAACATAGTGGAGCATGTGTCCTTATTACCAATTGGAACATCTTCTGGATATTTGCCCAGGAGAGGTATTGCGGGATCCTCAGGTAGTACTATGTCCAATTTTCTGAGAAACCACCAGAATGATTTCCAGAGTGGTTATACAAGCTTGCAATTCCTCCAACAATGGAGGAGTATTCCTCTTTCCCCACATCCTGGCCAGCATCTGCTGTGACCTGAATTTTTGATCTTAGCCATTCTGACTGGTGTGAGGTGGAATCTCAGGGTTGTTTTGATTTGCATTTCCCTGATGATTAAGGATGCTGAACATTTTTTAAAGTGCTTCTCAGGCATTCGTTATTCCTCAGGTGAGAATTCTTTGATTAGCTCTGAGCCCCATTTTTAATGGGGTTATTTGATTTTCTGTATTCCACCTTCTTGAGTTCTTTATATATATTGGATATTACTCCCCTATCTGAATTAGGATAGGTAAAGGTCCTTTTCCAATCTGGTGGTGGTCTTTTTGTCTTATTGACAGTGTCTTTTGCCTTACAGAAGCTTTGCAATTGTATGAGGTCCCATTTGTTGATTGTCAATTTTAGTGCACAAGCCATTGCTGTTTTATTCAGCAATTTTTCCCCTGTTCCCATATCTTCGAGGCTTTTCCCCACTTTCTCCTCTATAAGTTTCACTGTTTCTGGTTTCATGTAGAGTTCCTTGATCCACTTAGATTTGACCTTAGTACAAGGAGATAAGAATGGATCTATTCACATTCTTCTACATGATAACTGCCAGTTGTGCCAGCAACATTTGTTGAAAATGCTGTCTTTTTTCCACTGGATGGTTTTAGCTCCCTTGTCAAAGATTAAGTGACCATAGGTGTGTGGGTTCATTTCTAGGTCTTCAATTCTATTCCATTGGTCTACTTGTCTATAGCTAGACCAGTACCATGCAGTTTTTATCACAATTGCTCTGTAGTACAGCTTTAGGTCAGGAATGGTGATTCCCCCAGAGGTTCTTTTATCCTTGAGAAGATATTTTACTAGCCTAGGTTTTTTGTTATTCCACATGAATTTTCAGATTGCTGTTTCTAATTCGTTGAAGAATTGAGTTGGAATTTTGATAGGGATTGCATTGAATCTGTAGATAGCTTTTGGCAAGATAGCCTTTTTTTACTATATTGATCCTGCCGATCCATGAGCATGGAAGATATTTCCATCTTCTGAGATCTTCTTTAATTTCTTTCTTCAGAGACTTGAAGTTCTTATTATACAGATCTTTTAATTCCTTAGTTAGAGTCACTTTCTTAGTTAGAGTCAATTCAATATTAGATTGGATACTCCAGCTTGTTTCTTCATACCATTTGCTTGGAAAATTGTTTTCCAGCCTTTCATTTTGAGGTAGTATCTGTCTTTTTCCCTGAGATGGGTTTCCTGTAAGCAGCAGAATGTTGGGTCCTGTTTGTGTAGCCAGTCTGTTAGTCTAGGTCTTTTTATTGGGGAATTGAGTCCATTGATATTAAGAGATATTCAGGAAAAGAAATTGTTGCTTCCTATTATTTTTGTTGTTAGATTTGGCATTCTGTTCTTGTGGCTGTCTTCTTTTGGGTTTGTTGAAGGATTACTTTCTTGCTTTTTCTAGGACCTGGTTTCCATCCTTGTATTGATTATCTTTGTTATTATCCTTTGAAGGGCTAGATTCGTGGAAAGATAATGTGTGAATTTGGTTTTGTTGTGGAATACTTTGGTTTCTCCATGTATGGTAATTGAAAGTTTGTCTGGGAACAGTAGCCTGGGCTGGCATTTGTGTTCTCTTAGTTTCTGTATAACATCTGTCCAGGATCTTCTGGCTTTCATAGTCTCTGGTAAAAAATCTGGTATAATTCTGATAGGCCTGCCTTTATATGTTACTTGACCCTTTTGATTAATGCTTTTAATATTCTATCTTTATTTAGTGCTTTTGTTGTTCCAATTATTATGTGTTGGGAGGAATTTCTTTTCTGGTCCAGTCTATTTGGAGCTCTGTAGGCTTCTTGTATGTTCATATGCATCTCTTTCTTTAGGTTAGGGAATTTTTCTTCTATAATTTTGTTGAAGATATTTGCTGGCCCTTTAAGTTGAAAATCTTCATTCTCATCTACTCCTATTATCTGTAGGTTTGGTCTTCTCTTCGTGTCCTTGATTTCCTGGATGTTTTGAGTTACGATCGTTTTGCATTTTGCATTTTTTTAATTGTTGTGCTAATGTTCTCTATGGAATGTTCTGCACCTGAGATTCTCTCTTCCACCTCTTGCATTCTGTTGCTGATGCTCACATCTATGGTTCCAGATTTCTTTCCTAGGCTTTCTATCTCCAGTATTGCCTCACTTTGGGTTTTCTTTATTGCGTCTACTTCCCTTTTTAGGTCTAGTATAGTTTTGTTCATTTCCATCACCTGTTTGGTTATGTTTTCCTGTCTTTCTTTAAGAACTTCTACCTGTTTGGTTTTCCTCTTTCTCTTCAAGGACTTGTAACTCTTTAGCAGTGTTCTCCTGTATTTCTTTAAGTGAGTTATTAAAGTCCTTCTTGATGTCCTCTACCATCATCATGAGATATGATTTTAAATCCGGGTCTAGCTTTTTAGGGTGTGTTGCGGTGCTCAGGACTGGGCGAAGTGGGAGTGCTGCATTCTGATGATGGTGAGTGGTCTTGGTTTCTGTTAGTAAGATTCTTTTGTTTTCCTTTCTCCATCTGGTAATCTCTGGAATTAGTTGTTATAGTCGTCTCTGATTAGAGCTTGTTCCTCTCATGATTCTGTTAGCCTCTATCAGCAGACCTGGGAGACTAGCTCTCTCCTCTGAGTTTTAGTGGTCAGAACACTCTCTGCAGGCAAACTCTCCTCTTGCGGGGAAGGTGCACAGATATCTGGCTTTCAGACCTTACTTCTGGCAGAAGATGAAGGCCTGAAACAGGGTCTGTCCCAGAAGCTGTTAGCTTCTGTAGTCCACAGTCTCACCTGCACAGACTAGTCTCAGAGGGATCCTGGAACCAAGATGGTGTCCCAGGTGCCCTGGCAAAGTCCCCCTGGGCGGGACCGACACCTCTCCTTTGGCAGGGAAGGTACCCGGATGTCTGGAGCCCAAAACGGGGTCTGCCTCAGAAGCTGTCCTCTAGGGACCTTGGGGGTGTCAGCCAACTCTATGCCTAGGTGACCTGGTGCTGGCTCCAAGCAGAAGGGATTTGTGATCTTGGTCAGGCCGGGATTTTTGCTTCCCTAATGCTGTCTCAGGTCCAGCGCAATTGGATTGGGACAGAAGTTGTGTTCCACTCACCAGGGTCCTAAGATCTCATGGAGAGTCCTCTAGGGCACCTTGTGGGTGTCTGCAGACTCTGCGCCCAAGGTGACCTGGTTCTGGCACTGACCAGAAGGGAGAAAGACTAATTTTTAAAGTAAACTAAAATTCCTAGTTACTCCAAAATGAGAGAGAAAAAGTATATGACAAAACCTAAAATGGTCAACAAGTGTTGACCTGTGCATGGAAGTAGAAGAGTCCCATGAAAGCAGCTTCATGCTTGATTAACCTGGCTAGAATTGAAAGAAGATTAAAATTGTGCATTAATACCAAAAGTATTCCATTCTGAAATTGGAATTTGCCTCTAAAATTACAATGTTTAGATCACAGGCTTTCTTAAAAATTTGGCTGCTCTTAACCTCAACACTGATCTTTTTAGGCTTTTTATATGCTTTGAAAATCTGAGTGTTTCTATTGAAAAGTTAGAATTTTTCCTATGACTACATAGCCAAAGCCTTTAAAATATCATTTTCCTGACATTTGAGTGACTATGTTTATGAAAAGTTTAGGATCTTTTAGATCTCTGAAACAACTAAATGAACTTATTGAGATATTAAGTTGTGTGAAAATCATTGTCAAACAGTAATGTTAGTCTTTGAGTTGTGTTTGGGTGAATGTGTTGATACACGTTAAAACTTTGTATGATACAGAAATATAATATTCTGATATACAATTATGGGTCATAATTCATAAAGCTTAAATTAGTAATTAATTATATAAATTATGAAGTGTTTAAAAGGGGGATTAAATAATGTAATAATTGCCATGTCTCATTCTTGATATATAGAAAGATTGAATGAAAAGCAACTATTTGTAATTGTATTATCATTGCCTTTGCTGTGTAAAAAAAGTCTTGGTTCTTGTCTTAAGAAACACATCTTCAGTTCTAAAGTTCTTCTACATACTGGTATCACCAAATACTTCAAGATGGGAATTTGCTCTACTGAAGCATATTTTCATAATATGCAGTGGAAACTTTCTGGAATTAATGTGGGTAATCCTCGTGAGGATTCATAGTAATGGAAGATATGGAGCCGAAACTGGCTATTTTTGTAGCCAAGCAAGGCTTCCAGTGGTGGGATGGGGTTGCAATTGGTCGAGTTGTTGGTCATGGATGCCCCATGGAAATCTCCAAACATTCTAGACTGGTGCTAAGACAGAGGGTAGCTCTCCAAACACCGACAGTGGGGCCCATTGTTAAGAACAACATCCACATAGGTTATTGGACATAGCGAGGTTGTTCTAGTACCTGTGTGTAGTCTTTATCCCTAAATTCTAGTCTCTTTGTTGCAGGAAGGTACTCTGTAGGCTAAGAAAAGAGAAACTAAGACATAACGACTTCGACCTACAATCTTTCCTGTCTTCAAGATATATTGGAGCAATGGTGGCACAGAACTTGTGGAACTAGCCAACCAATACCTGACTTAACTTGTGGCCAATGCCACAAGAGGGAGGCAATGCCTGACACTGCCTAGATGCACAGCAACCAGAGACCTATGATAGAACTAAACAGAACTAGCCAGTAATAGTAATGGAAATGGTATTAATAATACATCAAAATGATTCTGATTATCTGCTATATTCATAAATCAGTGCCTGGTTCAGTTGTCATCAGAGAGGTTTCCTCTGGCAGCAGATGGGAGTGGGAACAGAGACTCACAGCCAGGCATTCTGTGGAGAGAAAATCTAAATCAAGGGTCACCAATGGATCCCTCCCCACAGAGACTGAGGAACCCCATAGAAGGGGGGTGGGCAGAATCTAGGAGTCAGAAGGGATAGAGGATATGACAAGAATACAGTTCACTGAATCAACTAAGCAGGATTCATATTGACTCATAGAGACAAAGCAGAGAGCACAAGGCCTGTATGGATCTGCACCAGGTCCTCTGTGTGTGTTATGGTTGTTAGCTCTGTGTTTTGTGGGGGACTCCTAACAGTGAAGGCAGGGGAATCTTTAACTCTTTTGCCTACTCTTGGGACTCTTTCCCTCCTATTGGGTTACCTTATTGAGTTTGGTTTTTGATCACTTTTCACCACATACACTATAGTAAAGCTTTGAGGAGTCAAATCTTGGGTCCATATGTCCACTTCAAGGAAATGTCTTTGATCTTCTGACACTTATATGCTTGAGGTAATATTGATGCAAGGAATATTCCCTAGAAATGGATAGGAGTTTAGATGTAGAAAGCTTCTGATGATATTAGTTTCTGACTTACTTGTTCTCCCATTCTGCTTTAATTTAACCTATTTTATGACAGTGAAATTGCATATTGCACAATCAGGAAGGAGTCTGTGCAGTTGTTAGTACTTTCTGTTGAATATTATCCAGTATGTGTTATGATAAAGTTAACACACTGGCCATTTGATTCTAGTGCATAAACCTGTCTCATTTTTTTCATTAATATATGTATTTATTAACTTAACCTCTCAATCACAGCTTCTTTTCACTCTTCTCCTCTTATGCCTTCCCTCTCACCTCCTCTTTCCCCATCCCTCCTCATATTCTCCTTAAAGAAGAGGAGGTTTTCTATGTATATCAACTCCCTTGACCATCATGTTGTAGTCAAACTAATCTGATCTCCTATTGAGACCTGTCTTACTTTTTGATCATTTAGTTCTGACTTATTTGGTTCATAAAAACCCTTGTTCAAGGGCATGACCCAAACTCTTGGCTATCTTCTTTATATTAGTTATAATTACAGTTCTCTGGTTTACTATATTCTCATAAAAAGCCTTAAAAGTCAATAAGTAGTCATCTATACTAAATTATATTTCTTTGGCTAGAATAAAAACCTACATATGATGACAGATTATTGTAATCTATGAATGACACTGAAACTGGAAATCTAATACAAATTTGACAAGAATAACACCTAAGCCCTAGTTTTTGGTCACATTTTCATGTAACAGAAAAAAAAATCATTGGCATCCAACTTGGAAAGCTCCAGGATTTTTCAGCTTTCTTCCAATAGCTATTTTTTCAAGAAATACAGGTGTCTAAACCAGAAATAAGCTTGAGAAGGCCATTGCTTCTGCTTGTTTCACTTGAATCCTGTTCTTGATCCAGGCCATTGAAGTGAGAATGAGGAAAGTTTGAGTTGTTTATTCATAGCTCAAGTTCATGCAACCTTTTCTAAGTAATTCCAAATCTACATTTTAGGAAAGTATTATACTGTTTCTAAAACAACTGAAAAGTCAGTGAAGACTGACTCTTATGGGAGATGACAATGGTCAATAGATTTAACTCAAGGCCAGGATAAAAATTCCCAAGACCTCATCATGGCATTCAGTAACAGAATTTAAAAGGTCTGCCAGGCTGTGGTAACAAAAAACCTGGAACCTTGAGCAAAGGGAAATTTAATGTGTCAAAATTTCCTATTGTTCTTATTCCAGAGAAAGTGGCACTTAGTGACATCTCTTTAGAGAGTGATGTAACAGCTAGGATATAAGGTCATAACTAGGAATCCACCTACTTTTGGTCTCAGAAAGACCTTAGAATGGCCTGGATGGCTTGAATGTGATCTGCTATAAGTTGTAGTAAAAATCCTAGATCTACTCTCCATCTTTGGGAACAATAATTGTGTATTAGGCTTAGAGATTGTATATCCTTGTTGGATGAGATAAAATTAAAACTTGTGATTTGTAGTTCCCTGAAAATGAGATTGTGTATGTATTATATAACCATTCTTATATTTGTTCCTAAGTCATCTAAGTTCCTGGTTAAGGTCTGTCCAAAAATATGGAGCCAGTCTCTAATGCTCTGGGGAAGAACAGTTAAGAAAAGCTGTTTATTTCTTTATTTTTTTCCATTTTTTATTAGGTATTTAGCTCATTTACATTTCCAATGCTATATCAAAAGTCCCCCATACCCACCCACCCCCACTCCCCTACCCACCCACTCCCCCTTTTTGGCCCTGGTGTTCCCCTGTACTGGGGCATATAAAGTTTGCTTGTCCAATGGGCCTCTCTTTCCAGTGATGGCAGACTAGGCCATCTTTTGATACATATGCAGCTAGAGTCAAGAGCTCCGGGGTACTGGTTAGTTCATAATGTTGTTCCACCTATAGGGTTGCAGATCTCTTTAGCTCCTTGGGTACTTTCTCTAGCTCCTCCATTGGGAGCCCTGTGATCCATCCATTAGCTGACTGTGAGCATCCACTTCTGTGTTTGCTAGGCCCCGGCATAGTCTCACAAGAGACAGCTACATCTGGGTCCTTTCGATAAAATCTTGCTAGTGTATGCAATGGTGTCAGCGTTTGGATGCTGATTATGGGGTGGATCCCTGGGTATGGCAGTCTCTACATGGTCCATCCTTTCATCTCAGCTCCAAACTTTGTCTCTGTAACTCCTTCCATGGGTGATTTGTTCCCAATTCTAAGGAGGGGCATAGTGTCCACACTTCAGTCTTCATTCTTCTTGAGTTTCATGTGTTTAGCAAATTGTATCTTATATCTTGGGTATCCTAGGTTTGGGGCTAATATCCACTTATCAGTGAGTACATATTGTGTGAGTTCCTTTGTGAATGTGTTACCTCACTCAGGATGATGCCCTCCAGGTCCATCCATTTGGCTAGGAATTTCATAAATTCATTCTTTTTAATAGCTGAGTAGTACTCCATTGTGTAGATGTACCACATTTTCTGTATCCATTCCTCTGTTCAGGGGCATCTGGGTTCTTTCCAGCTTCTGGCTATTATAAATAAGGCTGCTATGAACATAGTGGAACATGTGTCCTTCTTACCAGTTGGGGCATCTTCTGGATATATGCCCAGGAGAGGTATTGCTGGATCCTCCGGTAGTACTATGTCCAATTTTCTGAGGAACCGCCAGACTGATTTCCAGAGTGGTTGTACAAGCCTGCAATCCCACCAGCAATGGAGGAGTGTTCCTCTTTCTCCACATCCACGCCAGCATCTGCTGTGACCTGAATTTTTGATCTTAGCCATTCTGACTGGTGTGAGGTGGAATCTCAGGGTTGTTTTGATTTGCATTTCCCTGATGATTAAGGATGTTGAACATTTTTTCAGGTGCTTCTCTGCCATTCAGTATTTTTCAGGTAAGAATTCTTTGTTCAGTTCTGAGCCCCATTTTTAATGGGGTTATTTGATTTTCTGAAGTCCACCTTCTTGAGTTCTTTATATATGTTGGATATTAGTCCCCTATCTGATTTAGGATAGGTAAAGATCCTTTCCCAATCTGCTGGTGGTCTTTTTGTCTTATTGATGGTGTCTTTTGCCTTGCAGAAACTTTGGAGTTTCATTAGGTCCCATTTGTCAATTCTCGATCTTACAGCACAAGCCATTGCTGTTCTGTTCAGGAATTTTTCCCCTGTGCCCATATATTCAAGGCTTTTCCCCACTTTCTCCTCTAAGTGAAAGATCTGTATGATAAAAACTTCAAGTCTCTGAAGAAAGAAATTAAAGAAGATCTCAGAAGATGGAAAGATCTCCCATGCTCATGGATTGGCAGGATCAACATTGTAAAAATGGCTATCTTGCCAAAAGCAATCTACAGATTCAATGTAATCCCCATAAAAATTCCAACTCAATTCTTCAACGAATTAGAAGGAGCAATTTGCAAATTCATCTGGAATAACAAAAAACCTAGGATATCAAAAACTCTTCTCAAGGATAAAAGAACCTCTGGTGGAATCACCATGCCTGACCTAAAGCTTTACTACAGAGCAATTGTGATAAAAACTGCATGGTACTGCTATAGAGACAGACAAGTAGACCAATGGAATAGAATTGAAGACCCAGAAATGAACCCACACACCTATGGTCACTTGATCTTTGACAAGGGAGCTAAAACCATCCAGTGGAAGAAAGACAGCATTTTCAACAAATGGTGCTGGCACAACTGGTTGTTATCATGTAGAAGAATGCGAATCGATCCATACTTATCTCCTTGTACTAAGGTCAAATCTAAGTGGATCAAGGAACTTCACATAAAACCAGAGACACAAAAGCTGTTTATTTCAAGCCCATGCATCAGTATGGGCGAAAGACATATGAGACCTGGTGATTATGGGAACACTAGAGAAGTTAGCTTTAAGCTCAGTAACTATAATCTCTTGGCTAACACAAGGAATTGGGATTAGAGATCACTGTGTATCTACAAATAACAGCTTCATTCATAGCATAAATGGCTTGTGTCATCTGATAGTCTCCTTTAGACATTTGAATGACCAGCACTTGGACATTAAAGAGTAATTGGAAAGGAGTTGTTCCTGGGAAGGCTCAATGCTCCAGTGTAGGGTAATGCTAGGGTGGTGAGGTGGGAGTGGTAGGTGGGTGGGGAAACACCCTCATGAATGCAGCGGGAGCGGAACAGGATAGGGGGTGTCTGGAGGGGAAACTGGGAAAGGGGATAATATTTGAAATGTAAATAAATAAAATATCCAATATAATAATAATAAACTAACAATGAAGGAATTTTCTAATTAGGGGTTGAAATCTTGTTTAGATGAAGTTCAACAAAGACAAAACTTTATACAAATTTTTGACTCTGTTAAGACTCATAAGTGTTAACTGAGCAGATAATGTAAGCAATTGTCTTCAATAAAATACGACTACTTTCTATAAGCCAGTTTTCTGTAAATGTTACTAGAAGAAAATGAACATTTTTAAGAAAATTGTATCATGCTAAAGAGAGAGTTGGTTTTTAATTTGGTATCTGTGTATTGAATTTTGACCTTGGGGATTTTTATAGCTTACTTACTCGGATCCATCCCATCTTTCTTTAACTTTTAGCTCCCACAACCTCCTTGCCACATGCTTAGAATTTCTGCTTCTTGTTGTAAGGATTCTGGTTATTATCTTCCTCTTTCATTTCCGTTTTGTAACCATCATTCACTTGTAGAACAAAATTGTATTTTACCATGTAACAGTTTTTCTCATCTCAAAGCACTTTCTTCTCATGATTAGTATATGTCCACACCTAGAGCTGTCTATGTCTGTTTCTCACACCTGCTCTTGCTTTCTGTTTTACTTTATACATTTCTGGAGGCAGCTTTGTATTGTTTTCTAAAAGCCACAAAGACATAGAATTACTGTAGGTCTTTTACAGAACAGATTTGGCTGCAGATAGTGTTTAAGTTTAAGTTGCCAGCTATTAGTCATGCTTACTCTAATGTCCAGCTGGCAATGAGAACATACAGTAAACTTCAAGAGTATAGTCACCACTTTTTGAAATTGGCATGTGGGTCTCGTTCATGTGGATGGAAGAAGACACAACTGAAGTGAAACAAAATCAAGTGGCATGAGGTTCATAAAGAGTCATAAACCTGAAAAAGGAAAGTAATAGCTATCGCACAACTAGGTCTAGGGATGCAACACAAAAGAAATTTGTAAGTACAAAAAAAGCATAAAATTCCATGATCTCAGACAACAAAGTTAAGTCCACACTTTACATTGGTTGAGATAAAGAAAATAAAATTACAACTTTGCAGAAACACCAAAAGATGCCCCTGAACTCTCATTCTGGACCTTGGTCAGAATCCCAGCTCAGCAATCTGTGCTGAAAGACTTAAAAAGAAACAGAGAATAGTATACAATTTATTGCAGAGTAGAGGAGGGATATAATCTGAAGATAGTAGACACTAACCAAAGAGGCCATTTGAAAGATATTGTTTTATTACATTAAAAATAGTGTACCGTAAAATAGGTAATTAATTTTATAATTAAAATTACAATTTTATGCATTATTTAGTACTCAAATCATGGTTTTAGCCAAGTGAAAATTTTTATTACATTGACCAAAATCGTCTTCATTTTACCATCACCAAAATATGTCCTAAAATATAATATACACAGTTACTACTAGATTTTGATGTGGTAATGATATAATTGTGTAGGCTAATCCGTGTGCAATCTCAAACAGTATGTTTGGTAGCTTAACCTCTCTCTTCACACATAGGACAGGTAATAGAACATAAATTTAGTTTATAGCACTATGCCTCTAACCTCGAACTGCACAGTGACATGAAATCAAAGGCAGATGAACAAGAATCTTCTTGCAGTTAAACTGAAAGCATATTTTGTTGTTGGCATTTTTTTCTAAAAAAAGAACAAGATCTGAGCAGTTCTGCTTCTTTTCAACATGCTTGCTCATAGCATTACAAAACTCAGAGTCTGGAAAATGACTTGCAGAAGCCAAACTGAATTATCAAGGAGTCTGCCAAAATTCTCTGGCATTTGGGATTTGGCAGAATGTTGCAAAATAAGTTTGCTCAGACAACTCTAGTTCTGCTATAAACCCAAACGTCTGAGGAGTAATTTCATGTGTGACTGACCACAGGTTCCCCACCTCTTTAAAATGTTTATCCAGGTTCATGCAAATCATAGCATGTGAGATGAGGAGATCTAGGAGTGTGCTTTCTTATTTCACCTTAATAGATTCTTTCTCTTCAAAATAAAGTGTAATTTAAATTAATAGCTTCAATAAATCTAATAAGTGTCTGCCATTTTTCAAATCTGTAATATCTGTGAAGCCAGCTTCCTCTCATTGTAAGACAATCAGGCAATATAGAGATAACAAATAGACGAAGGGATGCATAGATACCCCCTCTCATAAATGAGAGCAAAGTACTGTTTGGTTTTTACTTTGAAACCTTATTTTTAACAGGTATAAATACTATTTAAGGAACATGAAACAGTGAGTTCTGTTATGGAAATTTTTTTCTTCCATTTTGCATCATCTTTTTTGTGCTCAAAGAACATTAAAATGAACAAACATAAAACATCCAGAAGGCATGGCAGACATTTTGTATTTACAATGTTCAGAAAGAGCAACATTAGTATGTACACGAGGTTATAGCCTTGGAGGGAGTGGAACTTGCAGAAGTTCTATTGGCAATGTTCTATTGGCAGGTAAATATTTTGGAAATACAGAATTTTTTTCCATGGGAAAAATGAGAAACAGCATCTACAATCAGGCAAGCATAGCAGAGATATCAGAAAGTCTTTGTAGGGGGCTTGGGTGACTTGTGTGAGAAAGAGAATGGGCAAGTCCAGGAATACCAGGCTAGTCATGAAGGGCTTATTGGATCAAGAAGAGGAAGAGAGCTGGGGACCAATATATGCTTTTATGGCCAGTGTCTCTGCTGGGCATGCTAGATCTCAGGTTGTCATCACCTTCCCTGTGAAAAGGGCAAAGTAGATAGGAGAAATGAGACAGATATTATGAAATGTAGTTGGCATGCTTCTGTTTATTTTGCACTCTTCTAAGTGGGTCTGAAAAGATGTTATACCATGCATTCTTAAATGAATATGAAATTGTTTTTTTTCATTTTGAATATAAGTAAGTCATGTCCATTATGTAATTAAGACAAGCTCTTTATTAAATGAAGTGTGTATCAATTGCATTTAAATGTCAATAGAATTTAGTAAACAAGAAACACACTAATGTGAACAGGATCACACAGAACTGTTATTGTGAGGTTGGTGTCTTGAAAGCTTGTTCTGGATGTGGACAACTAGCTAACCCTACATATAGCCAGAAATCAGCTTTTATAACAGAAACTCCTTTTTCCTACCTAAGAAACATTGAGAGCCCAATAACAAAATTGGCATCACTTTCAGTGAGAGCAGGTAGAAAATTGTTCTTCTTCCTTCAAAAAAAAAAAAAAGTCTTAGCTGCTCTTTAAGCCCTCACCTTTCTTACTCTCTAGCCCTCCTTTTTCCTCTCCCTTTCCCCCTCTCTCCACATGGCCATGGCCACCCTCTCTCTTTCTACCTTCTCTCTTTCTCTCTGCCTTTCTACAATAAATCTCTAAAATCATTAAAAAAAAAAAAGCCTCAGCCATAAGCAACCATCCCACTGCCTAATAAAATGAGGACATGTTTCCTTCCTTTTGCTTCTTCACGAGCTAAGTATTTAACATTTTCATGGAATTAAAATAGCAAATAAGTGACAAAGGGGATTACAATAAATGAAATATAAAACCCACAATAAACCCCTGCCATTTGATTCTATAAACTCATCGGCTTTTTTGTCTAAACAAGCTGCACTACACAGTTTCACATTTATAAAAAAGAGCTGTGTCTTGCACATCTGACCAGGACACGCTCTCAATGCTGCCCTGGAAATGTGGCTACTATTGTGGGATTTGTTACTACAGAGAGTTGGAATGTTTTCTCATTTGACACTTAACTTTCTATCAACAAGCTGGCACGATGTAGCAACACAGTGTTTATCATCTCCATTTGCCTACATCTTCATTATTCTCAGAGGTGAAAGATGAGGGTGTGGGCAGCTACAGCTATTCACTAATGATTTCTAATTCTAAAATTATCTGCTGTTTCTGTATGTCTCAAAGACTTTTAGCTACCTACTTAAAATAATTTTACAATAATTGTTATTATGTTTTAAAGTTGTGATGTACCCATCTGAATATTCCCTGGCATCCTCATACGATGGAAAATGACCTTGCTGAAGGTAAAGGCCATTAGAAACAAACAAACAAACAAACAAACAAACGAACAAAAAAGTAAGTGAAAGTAAGGGTGTTAGGACTTGGCAAGATCTTTAAAGGAAACAGAATGCTTGACTCATCTATTTTCTCCCGTCTTTCTTAAGGATGGTGGTTGTGGAATATCAATATCTTACTTAAGAGCAAAGGAGAAGGTCTACCTCTAAAGGTGGTAGAGCCAAGAAAAGAAAGGTTGCATACACAACATCATGGAGTCATTCCACAATCTCTGTGCAACCCCTACATGGTACTTATGCTTTATAAGTGAGAATAATCTCATTGGTTAAGACAAATTTAATTCTGAACAGCTGCACTAGATTCATTTCTACATTTAACTACTTAAATTAGGAAAATGAAAACATAGAAAACATGACTTTAAAGCCTTTTCATTTGTAGCATAAAATTGTACTGTATAAAAAAATACATACATTGTGTCAACTTTTGAGTAAAGTATACAAAATTTTAAAAATTATAAATAAAAAAGTCACTTACGAAATCAAATTCTGCCCCATCATTTTAAAAATGGATTAGAAATTCTAAGAGGTCAGTAGCTATTATTGACTTCTATCCCCATGAGATTAAAATTCTAAGAGGAAGAATGAGTATGTTAAACGAAAATAATTGAGCTTTTGATTTTTAAACCATGCACCATCAGAAAAGGAGCTGTTTCTTCACTGGATTGCAAAGCATTTTCCACCACAATCCAGGAGGTGCTTGCCAAGAAATAGATGAGTCAAAAAATTCTTGGCAAAAGAAAAGCACAAGTTTTCAAATTAATCACATTCCTTGAAAAAATTCTATAGTATAGCTTGTCTGTGATTCTATATAATAAAGCCAAATGGCATACATGCACTTGAAATGCAGACTGAAGCCCTAAACATGTTGTATAGCTTCATCTGGATATGTCAATATGGATTAAAATAGTGAATTTTGATCACATGGAATATTTTCTCCTGGGGGTAACAAAAGTTTACACACAGAATTACCACTTATTGCTTAACTGGCAAGAAAACACATTCCCAGGAGACAGAACTTGACTGCAATGCTCTGATGTGAATGAACAAATAAAAAACACTTGGAACAAATAAAAAGCACAGACCTCAAAAATAATTAGAAATCTGTTGACTGTATCTGTAATAGCCATTTCACTATTATACCAGTGACTTCATCTTGCCTGGCAGGTATTTCAGCATTCAGGGTTAAGTGCAGGATAAGATCATTACTGTCTTCTTTCTTCCAGCACCATGCTAAACATCTTCAAGAACTATGAAAGCTATCCAGTGAGGAGAAAGTTTCTGACTATTTGAGGTTGATTTCTCTATGACTTGCAACCACACTGTGTGGACTTTTCCACAATAGGGCCTTATCTAGTTATAATGAGAAACCAAGAGCAACAGAAAGTGCTCGATCCTTTGATCATTCCTCCCATATCACCTCATTTTTGGAGTTCCTCCACATGCTTCCCTCTTAAAACATTATTCTTTCAGTATTATCCCTCTCTATTTTCACTTTACTTATATTCTTACAGCCCCTTTCTTAATGTAACTCATCCACCAATGGTGCTCTTCTAAATTCCTCCCTTCTACATGTATGCCATGATCAACACACAAAACTCACATGCCTGGCACTACACCTAAAGGCCCATAGGAAACCCACTATTGTTATTTTGCTAAGTTGTCATGTTGTGAAACTTGTTTCTAAATATGTATTTTTGTATCCATAGTTCTATGCCCTGCTAATCTTGACCAGAGAAGTTTCTGTTTGCAGAGTGCAGCAGTCAACACAGAGACTCACAGTAGATCAAATTGTTGAAAACGAATGTGAGTGTTCAGCCTTAAATAGGACATGTATATTCCCCTCCACCTCCCAACTTCTACCTGAAGGCTTAGAGAACATTGTGGCAAAGGAAGTGGGAAAAATGTGGGAAGAGCCTTGGAATGTGCAATGCTGCCTTCTGGACAAGACATTACCATTGCATTCATGAGTTCACTGGATGAATTGCAAAACAAACAAACAAAAACAAAAAACAAAAAAACCAAGCCACTCAAAATTCCTACATGGTGAGGAAAATATTCTCAAGGCCCAGCCCATAGCTGAGGAAAATTTTGTAGTTGATGGCAAATAAGAGAGAAAGTCATAGCCGGGTGGTGGTGGCACACGCCTTTAATCCCAGCACTTGGGAGGCAGAGGCAGGCAGATTTCTGAGTTCGAGGCCAGCCTGATCTACAAAGTGAGTTCCAGGACAGCCATGGCTATACAGAGAAACCCTGTCTTGAAAAACCAAAAAAAAAAAAAAAAAAAAAAAAAAAAAAAGAGGAAGAAGAAGAGGAAGAAGTGAAGGAGAAGATGAAGGCAAACAGGTTGGGAAGATATAAGTAGATTTGAAGGGGAAATAGCAGTGGGTGGGTATGATATTTCTGTTTGCCTTTTATTGTTGAGTAATTGAAAGCCAACTATTGTAGAAAATAAGATTCTATAACCTATGAATTCTTCACTTTGAGATAAATATACACAATGAATCAGCAAGAGAATAAAATACACTTATATAGATTAACTCCCTGTATGCTTGAAGCAATAAGACAGTTTAGGAATTCAGTGTGTCAAAACATACTTAACTTCAGTTGTTGGAGTTTTGCTTACAAAGATTGGTGGTTTTTTTTTCCCTTTTACCATCAAACATATTCAACAAATATAATAACTTATGGCTTGGAGTAGAGTATACAGCTTATGTTCTGATCTACTAGCTTGTTTATAGGCAGGATAAGGATGTGCTTACCCTGTCACAAGGCACCAACATCTTCATACAACATAGAGCAGCATGTGTTGAATCTACAGGCCAGGGCACATTTGGATTCCTGGACATCTGAGATGCTTTCAGATTGAATTACAGGACAATATATGAAGGGACTGGAATGATGAACCAGCAGTTAAAAGTAATGGCTCCTCTTCTAAATGACCCAGATTCTAGTCCCTGTAACCACATAGCATGTCTGTGTTGATGTGGTTACTGCAATGGTAGTACTAGTGAGGCAACTGCTTTTCTCATGGTGATCTAGAAGCAAAGGAAGAGATAGTACAGAACAATTCTGATATTTCCATTTAGATTGCACAGCAGCAGCCAAGCTTTCTTTTTCTAGTTTTCTCCACCTGAAGATTCCACCAACTTAGTGGAGTGCCACAGTCTAGGAATTAACCCTTTGCCCATGGGTCTTCGGAGGATTTTCAGAATTGTAGTATGAAAAGCACCACGTAGAATCAACCTAAAAGTATGCAGGAGGTGAAAGTAGTAGCCATTTACTAAGTGCTACAGATATGTAACTGTGTCTTAACAGCAAGAATTCTGAGAGTTATGCCATTTTAGTGATTTCGTTCTTATTCTATCATCAAAAGCATTTACAAAATAGAGATAGCTATGGATCCTTAGATGATAGACTCTTATGTGGTTAACTCTTTATATGTATTTCATCACTGAGGAAGCATAGTTGGTTGAAACATTATGGACTGAATATAAACATATATGTTTATGTACCATATTCCAAAGAGTTACAGCAAAATCACAGGTGATATTTTACATTTCAAATCAATATATTCCTTTTCTTTCAAACTTTAGGACAGTACATGCTACTATTTACTAGGAGGCATTGCTCCAACTCTGAGAGTTGTAAGTAAATAATGAACATGCAACGTAACATTTATTGCATATTGATTTAGAATATGCCTTTCGGTCCCTGTTTTTGGAAGCTTGTGAATATTTATACATATTTTGAACTTGTATTGATCTCCATTAATTTCATTAAAATACAACAGCAACACAATTCAATCTTCCTATATCAAAGTCTTTAAGAACATTTTACTGACAAAATATGGGGAGAAAATGATACTGATTTGGGTACAAGGCTGACAGGCAGCCAGCAAAGATAGGAAACCAAATCTTTAAGTCTCAAGTATATGTGCTCAACCTACATCAGGGGTTAAGTACTTTCAAAGGGTTCCCTGCTCAGTTAAACATTCTATGAAGCATATTAAGCATATCACTAGTTGTCAACTTTTGGGACATACATAATCAGATAACATGACAATTTGTAGGCAAAGACAAAATGTGTCTTAAAGGATAATTAGAATCCATCAATTGTTATAGATTCTAAATAATAGCCACACAACCTCAAGGGCAACAGAAAATGAATGGTTTAACACTGGTTTTAAGGTTCACAGTATCTGACAACAAACATGAACAAAAGGAAAGTAAAACTTGGACACCTGTTTTGTAACACCCAAGCAGCATGTACAAATAAAGCAAGGTCATGTTTTCCATTGCGGTACTTTGCTTCAGAAGGGGTAGCTCTTAAAAGTGATAGATCTTTTAGAAATGACCCAGCTTATCCAGTCTGAGCAGAAAATATATGGTGACCAATTTTAGGGTAATGGTTCTGAATTACTACCAATATTATATATGCTCTCAATACAGAGGCTGATGGTATTACACGTCTTCCATTCTTCAGACAAAATAGATTAGACTGATAAGCCATCTATAATGTTTCAGGAAGCAATGAACTAGGAGTATCACAGTGTCTCAGATGATTATGTCACCTTGGGATTTCGAAGTTCAGTTTGAGTAGGAATGTTTTATTATATACTGACAAAATCACCTGATAACACAGTTCTAAGCCATATCCTTAACATTATAGCTCAACTCCTTTTCCCTATTTAAAGTTAAAGTACAATGAAAAACTGACTTGTTAAGATGAGCCTACAAATTGTAAATATTTTTTTACTTTTTCATTACTAATTTATAATAGAAAATTAACCCCTTTGAATCACAAGTGAATTTTAAGCATTAATTAACTTAAATATGTCTCTCATTCTAGCATTATTTTAGAATTCAGTAGACTCCTTTACAAAGTCTTCTGACCCAGTGACCTACATTCCCCCCATTTATCATTTTCATGAACAAGCTATGGACTTGGGAATCCTAATTTATCACAACTCTGAAAATAAGTGATAAGCCTACACTGTTTCATGGTAGATTGTGTCTATTTAATATCAAGACTAAAGAATATCTCTGTGTATGGATTTTCATCTTTTGCATTGGTTTGTTAAAACTCTCAGGACATTTTTCCATTTCTTACAGAGATCCCAACATTATTTTTGCCATGTGAATTATGTTATTTCAGTTTTTCTATTCATATCTTTATGTGTGAATTTCAGGGGTTGACATTCTAATTCAAAAATTACATTTTATTATACAGAAGTTTTAAATTTTATTATGTTAATAATTGATAAATTTTCTTTTTCATTAAGATATCTTTAACTCATCATGAGGAATAAAAATGTTTAGTTATATTTTTTTCTAGTATTTCTAAATCTTTTTGTTTCATGGTTCTTATAATTTTAAAAATTTAAACTTATTTCTGCGTCTGTATTTTGTTTGCTTGTTTGCAGAACAGGGGATAGAGCTTGATGATGATGGAATACACCCTAAAGAAATTCTCGACCACTTATCTATATTCCAAATATGATAGCCTGAAAGAAACAATGGAGGCAAATTGAAGAATCTACTAACAAGAACATGCTCAACACCAGAAGTCATGTAGTCTCCATGGTAGTGTGAGCAGTGAGACTTCATAGGTCAAGCCAGGAGGAATCAGAGTGAGGGAGACTTTTACTAAACCCAAGGGAGTGCATTTTAATATGATATAACTGTGTTTTGTTTTGTTTATTTACAAATTTCTTGTTTTTAACAAATGTTTCAGTATTTTATTATTTACTTAACAATTACTTTAAGATGGAGTATTTACTCCATGGTCCAGGTATTAATACCTATGAGAGTTATTCCTAGAACTTTGGAATGTATTTCTTGTCATCCTGACGGTTTCTGTATCAGTTGAACGTTCTGTATCAGGTTGGGCTCTTGCATTCCCAACAGTATTTCCATGGTAAACCCCAGTGTGAGGATAGGAGTTGATGAAATACTCTTCCCTGAGAAGTAAAGAGCTAGCTGTTTTGTCTGTGTCATAAGTTAGAGATTTGTTTCAGATGTCCTTAGTTGTATGGGGATGGGGGGCAGAGAAGAAGGAGAATAAAAAGGAAGAGGAGGAACATGAGGAGAAGGAGGAAAAGGAGGAGGTGACAAACAGATAAACAGAGAGACAGAGTTAGATGAAGTGGATATACGAGATATATGTGCCACACATACTTAGGCACATATAGGCTTTAATTTGTCTTCCTTCAAGACATCCCAGCAGAATGAAGACTCCCTTTCTTTCCCAGCACCTCTTTCTGGACCAAGACAAGATAATGCTAAGGTTGCCCTAGTAACTGAAAGCACAACGGTGCTGTCCCTCCAAGTCCATACCCTGCCCTACATGGAATCTAAGCATGGGTACTGAGGTACTGTGCCTGATGTACCCTGCATATCTTGATATCTATTCGGGCCATTTGTGCATCTGTCCAGTTGCCTCAAGAAAAAAAAAATGTTTCCCAATTCCTCCTTTCAGTTCATTCCAAAAGCTCAAGGCTCTCCCTCTTTAAAATGAAAAAAGCACCTGAAAAGGCTTTTCTCTGTTGTATCAGTTATATATCCCACTCTCCTACAAAAACAGTTGGTCTTAAGGATGCTCTGAAGGTAATGCCAAGAATTTCTTTGGATGCCAAAGTCTACAGATACTAAAGTCTTTTATATATAATGTATAGAATTAGCATATAGCATGCAATCCTCCTGCATAAATTATAACACATATGGAGAATAATGCCTAATATAATATAAACATGGAGATAATTATTACATCATGTCACCAAGGGAATAGGGAAAAAAGTCTGCACATGTCAAATATAGATACAATGGTTTCTTTTAATAGTTTGTTATCTTAAGCTTTCTGGCATCTGTGGATGTGGCACTGTAGAGGAGAGATGGACTATCTATGCAGACCTACTCTTTCTATCTGTGCTCACCCAGCATAAATGTTTCTTCTTCATACTTTTCTATGAAAGGACACCTGACACTTCAGCCTCCATTGTGGGAAGAGTCTTGCATTCCATCGCATGGTATTTCTGGTAGAGTGACCTTGTTCAGTACAGGCTAAGCTCCATGCTCTTTAGAGAACTAAAGTGGTTTCCTTCAGCAGCCTTTCAGTTTTATTCTCCTACACATATTTCTTGTGACCCACAGCAGAATTTCTTAAAATGCTTACTTCTTACCTATTTAAAACATTGTTTTTTTTCTGGGATGACACTTTTATATCTGCATAAGAAACTTCTATACACACTATCAAACCCAACTAAACTCTCTCCTCAGCAGTCTCTTCATATTTGACTCAAAGTCAAGTTCTCTCTTTAGCTATAGAGGGATGCATCTTGTATTCAAATCTACAGATATTTTCCTAGATCTTTGCTCACACCCACTTACTCTGCTTGCTTTTTATTTCATCATTCGAGTCTTAATAGGTGATGAATTACTTGACACATTATAGAACTTGGCATCTTGTTACTTTTGTAAAATATATGCTATAATAAAGTTAATGCCATTTTTAAAATCGTTGTGTATGTGAATAAATAGCTAATAGATGAACTATAAACTTGACAACAGAAATCCAGGTTCTTAAAATTCTATTTTTCCAAAGAATATTAGTATGCATCACTTCTAAAAACCTGGAACTATATGTCAGCACTGGCTGAAGACCTTACAAAAAGCCATAGAAAAATACAGCATTTCTTAAGAGTGTGAATATATATTCTGACTCCTTGAAAATGACATCACTAGTTCTGATAAGTTTAAATATTGTGAACATTCAACTGAAGACAGCTTTTTTTTTTTTTAAAAATAGTATCTGCACTAACCCAAATAAATCTAGAATGTTGACTTTTATCCATTCTTAATGTTATCTACGTTGCTTGGCATATATTAATTATTCCTGAATTTCTTCTCTTTAATACTGTTCAAGTTCTTATATCCTTCCTCATCACCTATACATCTTTTTATTAATTTGTATAAACTGTTATTCCATTTACACAAAAATTGTAGACATTCATTATTTTGCATTAGAACTATATGATAATGTTTTCATTTCTTATCAAATATAAGTTAATAGATTGTTTTTGACATAAAGGCATGGATTGATTTGAAGAAGTTGATACTGTACAGGGAGAAAATAGCATTAACAATCTTCCAGGAAATAAATGATTGCTATCTTCCCAGTGCCTAGGTACTAGATGCCTCAAACATTTTCATGGTGTTTTTCAGTTTTCAAATGTTTTTGACAGACTTTATTTGAAAATAATAGGTTAGAGAGAGATGGCTTCTCTTGCCTGCTGTGGCAATGGAAGCCTGTGTGCAGAACTCATCAGCAGTGTGCCTGGTCTAAGGCCCAGAGTTATTTCTCTTCCAATGTTCATCTCCCGTAAAATGATAACACAAATGGCAAGGGCAGTGACCTTGATTGCATTATAGAGTAGAAAAACTGAACCTTTGTGGAGCATGACAGTTAATGTCAGTCATACTTGAGTAACACACACATGATTATACACTTCTAAGTATTGGCATAAATTGTTTTTATTACAATGTTCCTTAAAAATACACACATTAAACAAAAGATGTATATTTCTGTTACCTGCAGTTCTGACGTTATTTAAACCAAAATCAAAGTTACTGATTGAATAAAACAACATTGAAAATCAAAGAAATTAAAATAATTCCAATGTTGTTAGTGGAACTGGTAATACTGCTCCCTGCATATAAGTCACATCTTCCAAAAATATACCGGTGTTCAGGGTTATTTCAGCTTGACATTCTAATAGTGCCCATTTTACCTACCATAAATTTAACAGTCACTGGCCATCTGATCAACAGGAGAATTGTGATTCTCACTCCTTTTAGTGCTAGAAGATCAAGGTGCTAACACATTCGATTCACAGACAGACAGCCTCATCTCACTGTGTCCTCACAGGATGGAGGATGGTAATGAACTGCTTTAAATCTCTTTTATGAAGACTGAAACAGTATCCAGAAGGACTTTATCTTCATGATCAATTGCCTTTTCTAAAAATCCCTGTTTCCTGATACCCTACCACCTTGGGAGTTAGTGTCCTACATAGGAATTTGGAAGTGACATGAGCATTCAGGTGATAGCACTTCATAACAAAGGAAAATTAATTCCCTCTCAAGAACTCTCCTCCAACCTATTTACATAACCTTGACATAACAACTTCATAAGGCCATCTCAACTTCAATTGACTCAATCAAATCATTTATATATATTAAATCCATTTTGGGGATTTGTTTACTGACTTGGATTGATAAATAGTTCTATTGAGGCAAATACAACCTGAAATAGAGACATTTGTGCTGTGTACATCCTAAAACCATGTGATCACACTCTGTTCAAACTATGTATCTAAGTAATCAAGAAGAATCTTGCATTAATATTTATGGTTAGATACTATGAGGAAATATAATTAAATATATATTATTTCAAATCCCCAAGGCTACCTATAATGTATATGAGGAATCTGACAGGTCCACAGTCACAGCTAATATCATTTATATAATGACAAAACTATTTTCACCCAGAAATTAACTCACTCACCCTAGAATAACAATACAGCAAACTGAAAGGAAGCACTGGAGATGAAGAAGTAATGAGAAAGGATAGCCTCAAGATCAGGAGTGCAGGTGGACTTCTATTGTGCCCCATGTGCTTGACCTGTGTTCATTTGTCAGAAAGTTCAATAGGTAGAACTTTGTAGTACATGATCCTGCAGAGCTGAGAGGCAGGCAGCAACCTGCAAGAACCTGGAGAGATGGGAATAATAGGGTGTTTTCAGGGAGTCTATGTGATGAGTCAGTGTCTGTAGGCCTGTGTATTGGAGGCTATCCACTGAGATCTCTGACCCAGCCACGTGGGAGGGTTCAAGCAAAGGGGAAAGAGTGTGAGCAGGGAGGGGGAATTGCCTCTGCTGCCTATGCTACTGCTGCAGCAGAAGAGCATTTCTCTTCACTTGAAGTGTTACAGCTCTGATGACAGATGCTTTCAGACAACAGAGTAACTCTCACCCACCTTTGTTCTTTCTGGATAGGATCTTATATACAGTTTTAGGGTGGGTTGGGACCTGACAGTAGGCTATCCCACCTTCAACTTACCCAATCAAATCATCTATATATGAAATCCATTACGATTAGCTCTATCTGAGATGTTAGGAATGCCTCATCTTCATGTGGCATCATCATTGCCCCTACAGAACTGATGGCCACAAATCTCTCTATGGGGTAGGACTGCCACTACATGACAGGGGCCTGGTACTGGGAGTAGACAAAGCTCCTACCATTTTTTCAGGGTTCTAGCAGCTTCTAGCCTTAGCTTGACTTTATCAGGCTTCCTCTCATGGTCTGCTGCACCTCAGGTGTCTGTGAGGAGTGGGCTACATTGCTGTAAGCCGGCCTGCGGCCTACATGAACCCGGTAATTCTGGAAGGCAGGCTGGGGCTTAAAGAAACTTAGACTGTGAGAAAAGATAATGAAGCCAAGACAAATTTTTCTGATCAAGACCCACCAGTTTACTAAGAAAGTGTGCTTATAAGGGGGAAGGCCCATTTCCCACCCCACCCACCCCACCCCCACCCCCACCAGTCCATTCTTGGTGCCTGGAGCCATTCTGTCAGCACTTGGTCGCCAGGCTGGTTGCTTATTCAGGAATATCTCAGGAGACAGGTTCAGCCTCTCAGCAGGTAGCAGAAAAGCAGGGCAGTTGTCACTTCAAAAGGAGCCAAGCAAGTAAGAAAGCTGCACCTCAGGTGGCCCCACCTCAGTGGTGACAAGGTCTGTGCCAGCCCCCTTCAGGCTGGGGGGAGGCTACACTACATATTAGCTGGTCAACATTCCTGTGCACCAGAAAAGGGGAGAGTTGTGTAGGGTATACACCAAAATCAAGGCAGTGTCAGATACTGGCTTCATCCACTAGTCCTTTATACAAACAGGCAGTCTCAAGGAGTGTAGATGATTTAAGACTTGGGCATATGCCAGAAATTCAGCTCCAGGGAACAAGGCATTCTGACTTAGAGAGATTTGACATGTAAGATCAAATGAATGCTTTCAGCTGTTTAAGGACAGGGAATGATATCGGTATGATTTCATGGAGTGGGGACTTTGTTCAATTTGAGTAAACATTTGTCTTGGGAACTATTTTAAGTATCTGCTGTTTGGAATGGAGGCCACAGTCTGTATTTAACAGATTCTGCCACAGAATTTTTATAAGCCCAAGAAGAAGGAAAATTTCAATCTATATTGTTATATCCACTTTGATTTCTTTCAAATTATTCCAGCTCTAATCTTATGTGCAACAAGGAGCACAATGCCTTAACAGATGCAGAATGACATTCTTTGTCAACACAGGCTCTTTGCTTTTCTTTTGCAAATGCCAATGTCCAGCAGATAATTGTCATTTAGAAAGTGATGTATTATGAAGTTAATCAACCTTTTATAATTGAGGTTTTCCTTTCCTCTGTTTGCCGGATGAATTCAGTACCCCAGAATTTCTCATCACAGAAGGAACAAAAAAAAAAAAAAAAAAAAAACCAACAACCAAAAAAATAATCATCTTTTCCCCTAATCTTAAGTTTATACACAATACCCTTTCACTTAGTAATTCAAGGTGGCTTCATTAGTCCAACATGTCCAGACAAAAGATATGAGCAGAGAACCCTTTTCTATGTATGGCCATACACAGAAGTCTGTTTTAGAATAGGTCTATCATATTGTTTATTCAGATGGAGGTGGAAGTGGTCTATTTCAGACCAAGATGATTTATTTTTACGATAGAGAAATGAAGACTGTAAGTCAGAAGTTCCTTAAAAAGGAAGTGTTTAGAAAGGACTCTGCCACTATATTTAATGACTAGCCACATCAACAATGCCTGATCTTAGCTAGTACCTGCAAGACAGAAGTCATGAAGATAAAAAGGAGATGTATAGACAGCTTGACATTAGGAAAAGAGAAAGTTCAAATTTTAAAAACTAGAAAAATTAAAAAGAAGAAATACATATATGTGTGCATATACACATATGGACATCCACTCACATGCAAAGAAAGATGTTTTCTCAAGTAACAAATATATTTCTTAAGCCAATCAGGGTGGCACATGCCTATAATTCCAGCACTTGAAATGGTGAGGGAATGGGACTTTGGGGCATTTGAGATTTGCCTGGGTTACAGAGTGAGACCATTTCTCACAAATCAATCAATGATGAACCAGTCAGTTCATTAATTCTTCTCACCCAGTCTGCTGAGAAAGTGATGCGGGTGGCAAAAGATGATAAGTCCTTTTCAGAAGACTGTTTCCCTTTTCTGTGTGATATAAGATGACCACAGAATGACTAGTCCTTTGAATTTCAAGGAAAAAAAAAAAACAACAGCAACATGGCTTTTACTAATTGGCCTATCCTCCTTAGGTGGCCTTTACAACAGATAAGGACTCAGAAAGGCACATTGTCCTAGGAGCTTGAGTTTCCAAAGGACAAGCTTCCACACTTGTGGAAAAGAAGAATAGGAAGTGGATTCTAGCCTGTGGTCATGCACAGATGATTGATGCTCATGCTGTACATATGTATAAGCGCAGGAGCAGGAAAACAGCTGATGAACCCTGGTACCAGGATGCTGGGCTGCAGAAGGGGAGCTTCCCAGCTACAGTCCACCTTATTGAGCAGCATCCTTGGGCTAAACATTTCATCACACATGTGCCCCTAGATAGGAGCAGTGCAGAGCCATGGGTGTGGGAGAAAGAGTGGAGTGGGAGAGAACCTGTGTCCTGGGCAGGCAGATGCGGGAGGACTGCACACGCTTTCCAAGCAGCCCCAGGTGGGCGTCTGGCTGTGTTAAGCTGGTGACCCCACGTGGCGGGTGGTGGACAAGGGGCAGCCCCAGGTACCAGGTTCTCAGCCTCCTTCATCCCACGCTGGATACAACAGAGGAGCTGAGAACAGAATAGGGACCCCAGGCCAGCACTTGGCCCCGGGAGTCAGAAGGGATGAGAGGTCAGGGGAGCTGGAGCACTAGATGGTTTCCACGTGGGTGAGAGTCCTTGGTAGGCCCATGGCTGTAGCACAGGATGGCCTTCTGGTGGGAGATTAGGCGTGGCACGTTAGGAGAAAGCCTATCCTATCATTCAAGCACAGAGGGCCTTCATGATCAGAGATAGTCTATGGTTTTAGAGCTTTATTGTAGAAAGGCAGAGAGAATGGGTAGAAGGTAGAAAGAGAGAGGGAGAGGCTGGCCACGACCACATGGAGAGAGGGGGAAGAGAGAAAGAAGGAGGGCTAGAGAGTAAGAAAGGTAAAAGCTTAGAGAGAGGGAGAGGGAGAGGGGGAGGGGGAGGGAGAGGGAGAGGGAGAGGGAGAGAGATATGGGGCCAAGCAGCCCCTTTTATAGTGGGCTGGGCTATCTTGCTGTTGCCAGGTAACTATGGGGAGGAGCGTACCTGGCTATAGTCTGTGGGGGTGGAGTCTAGCCAGAATGCCAGAAGCTTGGGATATTGTCTGTGTGACTGATAGCCACATGCCTCTCCTGTGGGGGCTGTGGGGGCAGTAACTTCGACAAGATTCAGGGGTCCAGGAGTCATGATCGAACGCCTTCCATCCCATATAGGTGGAAATTAGCACTCACCAGATCCCACCAGGGTTCAAGACCTAAGCTGGACTGGAGACCAGACTCTCTGTGAATAGCCCATTGGCCCACAGGGCAGCTGAGCTCCTTGACTGGTTCTTGTTAAGTGTGTAGGAACAAATACAGATACTTTTACTCCTTGACTCTTTGCTAAGGGTAGAGGGGAGTTCTTTCCTTCATGATGGAGGGGACTCTTTCCAGGTTATCACTGACTTAATGTGTGTTCTTTTTACCACTTAACTGTCTACATGGACCTTTCAGTTTGTCACCTTGTGTGCTAAAAGCAATCCTGACAAGTGACATGGCAAAGAATATTATTCCATTTCAGAGATAAAAGAAGTTGGTTGGAGTTCTGTGAGAAAGCTTCCCAAGGCAGCACAGCTATTTAACACCTCAGCACAGTGCTTTAATGCAGCCCCTGATAGCATGTCACTTCTCAGTATTTGCTTTGAAACCCTATTTTGTTCCCACAGCAGACCCAACCTGCCAAACAGTTTGTTTCTCAAACTAACCCCCACCATGAGTTAACAGAGCCATGTTCTATTTTAGTGAAGCATTGGTCCTGGTTGATCTCATTTCTAGGCCAGGAGTACCTGGGCACACAACTTCCTCTACCCTCTGGGTACCAGGGAACTGGATTCCAACTGCCTTCTCATACAATCTGCCTTAGCCTTCCTCATGTTCCAAAGCCCTCTGTCTTTTTACAATGACATTTGAAGCTCTAATGTCAACAGCAAATCTTGGTGTGTCTCAGAACAATCTGGCTCCAGCATTGTCTAGAGCCTCAAGGTTACATCCTAGCTTTAAATATAACCAAGTGTGTAATAAGTCCCTCAAAACTAACTGAAATAACCATGTTGTTATAAAATTAATAAATTGATAGTGAAATTGTATAATAGGGAAATATTTGCAATTTATTTTACAGAAAATATTGCTGTCCCTTAATGTATAAAGAATTTCAGAAAATAAGGAAGAAAAAGGGCAACAATGCCTTGGAAAATTGGAATTGAAAACAATTATGAAGAATGGAAGTGGACATCTATATCTATGAAAAGATGCTTGACTACATTTTATATTTTAAAATAGTGTGTCTTTGTGGGGTTTGTGTATGTGTGTATGTATGTGTCTGTGTCTGTGTCTGTGTGTGTGTATGTGTTGTGTGTGTGTGTGTGTGTGTGTGTGTGTGTGTGTGAGAGAGAGAGAGAGAGAGAGAGAGAGAGAGAGAGAGAATATGCTGTCATGTATATATGTTAGGGTACACAGGTAGACCAGACAAAGGCATTAGAATTTTTGAAGCTAGAGTTACTGGCAGTTGTGAGCCACCTGATATAGGTGCTGGGTGCTAAACTGAAGTCATCCACAAGAACAAAAACCACTCTTAAACCCAGTGCCATCTCTCTAATTCCTAATCCTGTTTCTACAACAAAAATTGTACATCAAAACTGGATGGAGGTATGTACTATAGAAATGCCACAGTTTTATTAATATGTCATTTTAACAAGGAGTCCATATTTTTGCCTACGCACTCCAAAAAATTTGAGTCTAAACAGACAAATGGTGCTTTTTTTTTCTTTGTATTTCAACATCATCGTAATAAATGTCTAGTCAATGGACGTCTAATGTCATGGCTAGGAGCTGTAGCTGTTACTAGGAGTAGCTGTTTCTCTTCAGTATTGCCCTATCCTTCAGAACTAGAAAATGTCAACAGGTCAAAGTACACTGTTGGAGAAAAGGACTTTAATTTCTCTGCCTTGAGTCTATTGTTCTCAGTTGGTACATGGAATCATCCTCTTGTCTGGGTGCAATTCTGGAAAAAGAAAAAAGAAAACAGTGCAACTCTCAAGGACATTGTCATTTTTATGTTTATCTCTCAGCACAGTGAAAGGGGTAGTGTGTTCAGGAAAGGTTCTTTAGAATTGCAAGACCATGTACGCCATTCTCAACACTTCACCTTCTCCTTTTAGAGTATTACAGATACGTACAGATCACAAAGTGAGCTTTAGTCACCTAATCAAAGCAGAGGTTTGAAACAAAACCAGTTGGGGAGTGGGCAAATATGGTTCTGTGAGAGACTGGCTACTGATTGGAGAGACTGATAGACCACATGAAGGAGGGGTGGAGCTGATTACCAAAGGACATGCTGTCAATTAGTTTGGCTCACAGGTGATAGAAAAATAACTTCTCCAGGATATTTATTTTTAAATGCCTTTCTGCAGAATTTTCATAGGCTTTTCATATTGAGTGATATAATAAAAGGGCTGAAATCTAAATATTGTGACATTTTATGGAGGTATTATTTAAAATACTTCTAAAATGCCAAAAGGACCATGATACTAATGAGAAAAGAAGCAGTTTCCCAGAGTCTTGACAGAGTTGGAATAAAAAGATAATCCCTAATGGAGGTTAAATTGAGAACTAACGTACCTACTGAAGAGGTGTCATGCCTGTACTGGTTCTCTTTAGGAGAGAAGCTGTGTTCCGATTGAACTATAAAGTGAATAGTGAATATTGTAATAAGCAAATCTCATTTTGTAGATTCTGGGCTTTTGTTTGTTTGATTTTAAACCTTCACAATACTAACTCTTAATACTACATACGTACCAACTAACAATCTTTCAGAGCAATACTCAACAATTTGAGACACCCAAACAGATTTTTCTGAGTAGAAGGATAATATTATACTACTCATGAATATTACACATAGTGTTGGAATTAAATAAATGTCCCTAGGTTCTTTGTTCTTCTAGAATTAGTGTTAGTAAAGGTTTAACATATGGTCTGACATGGAACCAGGAAGTGTGTACAAGTCATTGCTGTGACTGCGACACCAAGGCCTTTAAGTTTCAGGCTTGACTGAAGGGAGCTGTGAACTCCAGAGCTCAACTTTTGAGGATAATGCCAAGCTCCTGATATCTCTATGTTTGCTTCTTTTGGAAAGAGTCTATTTAAGGACTTGGCTTGTGTTTGCTTTATAAAATGGGTAAGTGCTTTAGAGGAACTCAAAGACAAGGAGCCAGCCAGTACTGGAAAAATATGGAAGATGAGGGGTTTTAAATGACTGACAGGTGAACAATGGTCTTTTGCCAATGCACACTAGTGATGGGGGAGCTAGGGTTGTTGTAAGAGATGATGGAATTAACTCCTCTTGTCTCCGAGTCTAGGAGTTACTGGGGCCCTTGCCAGAGGAAGCAGCCCTAGTGATCATAAAGCATTGCTTTGCATGGATATTTTATTTTATTTTATTTTATTTTATTTTATTTTATTTTATTTTATTTTTCTTTCTTTCAATCTTCTGGGGTTTTTTTTTTTTTGATATTTTCTTTATTTACATTTCAAATGTTATCCCCTCTCCTAGTTTCCCCTCCAAAACCCCTTATTCCCTCTCCCCTCCCCCTGCTCACCAACCCATCCACTCCTGCTTCATGACCCAGGCATTCCCCTATACTGGGGTATAGAACCTTCACAGGACCAAGGGCCTCTCCTCCCGTTGATGGCTGACTAGGCCAAACTCAGCTACATATGCATCTAGAGCCATGAGTCTCTATGTGTGTTCTCTTTGATTGGTGGTTTAGTCCCAGGGAGCTCTGGGGTTACTGGTTGGTTCATATTGTTGTTCCTCCTAGGGGGCTGCAAGCCCGTTCAGCTCCTTGGGTACTTTCTCTAGCTCCTTCATTGGGGACCCTCTGCTCTGTTTAATGGATGACTGTGAGCATCCATTTCTGTATTAGTCAGGCACTGGTAGAGCCTCTCAGGAGACAGCTATATCAGTCTCCTGTCAAGCAAGCTCTTGTTGGAATCTGCAATAGTGTCTGGGTTTGGTGGTTGTTTATGGGATGGATTCCCACGTGGAACAGTCTCTGAATGGTCTTGCCTTCAGTCTCTGCTCCGAACTTTGTCTCTGTAACTCCTTCCACAGTATTTTGTTCCCCCTTCTAAGAAGGATCGAAGTGTTCACACTTTGGTCTTTCTTCTTCTTGAGTTTCATGTTTTGCAAATTGTATCTTGGGTATACTGAGCTTCTGGGCTAATATCCACTTATCAGTGAGGGAATATCATGTGTGTTCTTTTGTGACTGGGTTACCTCACTTAGAATGATATTCTCCAGATCTATTCATTTGTCTAAGAATTACATGAATTCATTGTTTTTAATAGCTGAGTACATATTTCTACCGGAAGATCCAGCAATACCACTCCTGGGCATATACCCGGAAGAGGCTCCAAATTGTAATAAGGACACACATGCTCCACTCTATTCATAGCAGCCTTATTTATAATAGCCAGAAGCTGGAAAAATCCAGATGCCCCTCAAGAGAAGAATGGATACAGAAAATGTGGTACATTTACACAATGGAGTATTACTCAGCTATTAAAAGCAATGCATGGATCTTTTCTTATTCATAACAGAAAAAGTGACTCCAACATGCTTTTATGTGAAGCTGTCAAGTATCTTAGTTGACACAAAGGAAGAAACACCTCTGTGCAGAAAACCTGCTGGTATATAGTGTATAACTCATAGCTAAGCAGAATATATAAGACAAGGCAGGATTTGGTAGGTAGATACAAAGGCCAAGTTGCACACCACATGTCTCAGAAATCAAAGGCAGTCCAGGAACAGTATGGAAGGTGACATCTGACCAGAAAGAAAATCTAGCAATAAAACTCCTATAGTAACTGACCAGCAAGCATGAATTGTAAGTCCACACCAAACACAGCAGAGTTCAGTGTTATAAAGGGCAAAGAGAGAACTATAAGGTTGAAGAGCAAAGTCATGTGGAGTGGGCAGTGACACAGATATGTAGAGGTAGATGTGGTCCAAGAGCATCCCAGGAAAGAGTGAAGACATCCGAAATTGGAAATGGCTAAAGTGTGAAATAAATAGTAAAAGGGAGATTAGGAAGCACCGGGAGGGAGCATACAAACACAATCCCTAATTGTTTTAGAAATATTTGTCCTTATAATTACAGATAAGTGTAGCTCTAAACTCTTTTTTTTTAATTAGGTATTGTCCTCGTTTACATTTTCAATGTTTACATTTTCAATGCTATTCCAAAGGTCCCCCATACCCACCCCCCAACCCCCTACCCACCCACTCCCCCTTTTTGGCCCTGGCGTTCCCCTGTACTGGGGCATATAAAGTTTGCAAGTCAAATGGGCCTCTATTTGCAGTGATGGCCGACTAGGCCATCTTTTGATACATATGCAGCTAGAGACAAGAGCTCTGGGGTACTGGTTAGTTCATACTGTTGTTCCACCTATAGGGCTGCAGATCCCTCTAGCTCCTTGGCTACTTTCTCTAGCTCCTCCATTGGGGACCCTGTGATCCATCCAATAGCTGACTGTGAGCATCCACCTCTGTGTTTGCTAGGCCCCGGTATAGTCTCACAAGAGACAGCTATATCAGGGTTCTTTCAGCAAAATCTTGCTAGTGTATGCAATGGTGTCAGCATTTGGAAGCTGATTATGGGATGGATCCCTGCATATGACAATCACTAGATGGTCCATCCTTTCGTCACAGCTCCAAATTTTGTCTCTGTAACTCCTTCCATGGGTGTTTTGTTCCCATTTCTAAGAAAGGGTAAAGTGTCCACACTTTGGTCTTCGTTCTTCTTGAATTTCATGCATTTGGCAAGTTGTATCTTATATCTTGGGTATCCTAAGTGTCTGGGCTAATATCCACTTATCAGTGAGTACATATTGTGCGAGTTCCTTTGTGATTGGGTTACCTCACTCAGGATGATACCCTCCAGGTCCATCCATTTGCCTAGGAATTTCATAAATTCATTTTTTTAATAGCTGAGTAGTATTCAATTGTGTAAATGTACAACATTTTCTGTATCCATTCCTCTGTTGAGGGGCATCTGGGTTCTTTCCAGCTTCTGGCTATTATAAACAAGGCTGCTATGAACATAGTGGAGCATGTGTCCTTCTTACCAGTTGGGACATCTTCTGGATATATGCCCAGGAGAGGTATTGCGGGACCCTCTGGTAGTACTATGTCCAATTTTCTGAGGAACCGCCAGACTGATTTCCAGAGTGGTTGTACAAGCTTGCAATCCCACCAACAATGGAGGAGTGTTCCCCTTTCTCCACATCCTCGCCAGCATCTGCTGTCACCTGAGTTTTTGATCTTAGCCATTCTGACTGGAGTGAAGTGGAATCTCAGGGTTGTTTTGATTTGCATTTCCCTGATGATTAAGGATGTTGAACATTTTTTCAGGTGTTTCTCTGCCATTCGGTATTCCTCAGGTGAGAATTCTTTGTTCAGCTCTGAGCCCCATTTTTTAATGGGGTTATTTGATTTTCTGGAGTCCACCTTCTTGAGTTCTTTATATATATTGGATATTAGTTCCCAATCCGATTTGGGATAGGTAAAGATCCTTTCCCAATCTGTTGGTGGCCTTTTTGTCTTATTGACGGTGTCTTTTGCTTTGCAGAAGCTTTGCAATTTTATGAGGTCCCATTTATCAATTCTTGATATTACAGCACAAGCCATTGCTGTTCTATTCAGGAATTTTTCCCCTGTAACCATATCTTCGAGGCTTTTCCCTACTTTCTCCTCTATAAGTTTCAGTGTCTCTGGTTTTATGTGGAGTTCCTTAATCCACTTAGATTTGACCTTAGTACAAGGAGATAGAAATGGATCAATTCGCATTCTACGTGATAACCGCCAGTTGTGCCAGCACCATTTGTTGAAAATGCTGTCTTTTTTCCACTGGATGGTTTTAGCTCCCTTGTCAAAGATCAAGTGACCATAGGTGTGTGGATTCATCTCTGGGTCTTCAATTCTGTTCCATTGGTCTACTTGTCTCTCACTATACCAGTACCATGCAGTTTTGATCACAATTACTCTATAGTACAGTTTTAGGTCCGGTATGGTGATTCCACCAGAGGTTCTTTTATCCTTGAGAAGAGTTTTTGCTATCCTCGGTTTTTTGTTATTCCAGAAAACTCTTATCAGAGAATCTTCTCTTTGCAACAGATGGAGACCATTAAAGAAAACTGCAACTGGTCAAATTCAGAGAACAAGAGACAATGATGTCCCCAGTCCCAATGATTGCATTTACAACACAAATCCTGCACCTGAGGCTCAGTTATAATTATGGAAAAGGGGGCAGAAAAGCCATTGTAAGAAGCAGAGGACCTGAAAGTTTGCTATGAGCCTTTGTCTCTTAGAAATATTAGAAGCTACACATATGAAGTCTCATTAATATGGCTGTCGAAACAATACCTGAAAAGGGGCACTACCAGTACCCATATTTATATGGGGGAAATCTCATGATACCTGCAATCCTAGACAAAGAACTACAGGCAACTAAGGAATACTGAAAACAGGAGAAATAGTCTTGATCAGTAAGTCTCCCAGTTGGATATTCACTACAAAGTGGTAAGCCCTGAAATCATATACATATAAGTAAGATTATATGAACTGGGCAGGACATATAAAATTATATGTATTATTATATATATATATATATTTTTAAAATCAGCAGCCACTTACTTTAGAGTGTGGGAGAGAATAGGGGAGAGGTTGGAGGGAGAAAAGGCAAGAAGGAAATGATATATTATATTATAATCTTGAAACTTAAAAATATATATGAAAAAAGCAAGCTCAGTAGTTTAATTGATAAGCAATCAAGAGATCTCCATTTCTTTAAAAGTAATCAGACTTCAGAATGTAAAGCCCAGGAGTGTAAATTTTAATGAGCATCCCAAGTACTTTTGTTTTATTTTGTTGAGACACAGTGCTGCTACTTAGCCAGGCTGTTTTAGAACTCACAATGCAAATCTGGATGACTTCAAACTCAAGAGTCCTTCTACACTCATCTTTTGAGTATTGGGGTTACAGGCAGCATCCCCAGCTCCCAGGTTACTGTTATGCAGCCCAGTTGATAAAAAACCAAGCAAAGCCCATTTCAAATGTAAGAGCTTGCTTGACAAACAACCATATCACCAATAACTCTCATCTAGTTATGGACAGTGACATTTGTGTACTTAACTTATTATCAACTAAATGCAAGCACTGTACCATAAAGATAATATGTATCAGAATTATTATGGAAAATACCAATATTGAACATCATTATTGGGTATACTAAAATAAAATTTGAGTCCTCAATAACTAGAAATCTAAAAAATCTGTTAGAGAGAGATTGAGAGAGAGAGAGAGAGAGAGAGAGAGAGAGGAGAGGAGAGGAGAGGAGAGGAGAGGAGAGGAGAGGAGAGGGGAGAAAGAAATCAACACTCTTCCAGGAAGCCTGCCTGCAAGGATAAGGACATAAACCCAGGAACTCACTCATTCCTCCAATCTTTTTTAACTCTCACCCTGGAAGAAAACTGCTGCTGCTGATCTCACTTTAAAGAGTCTCCTATCTAGGAATCAGACACAAGCAGAATTAAAATGAAATATTAAATAATATTTAATGATAAATCAATATTCAGGAGGTTTGACCTCTGATAGTCAGGTATCTGTTCTTTCAGAAATCTTTTCTCTGGGTTTTATAAGACTAATTAAAATCCAAATATAATTTCAAGTACATATCTGGAGTCATAAAGATGGCCTCTGTGGAACAAATGACCTTTAACACAAAACAGCAACAAAAAAATACATATAAAACAGAGAGTAATAGATAATTATTGACAGTGAAAATCTGTCAGAAGAGTGATAATATGCATAAGTTAATTAAGATGTACCCATGACTGGAGATTCCCAATAGTTCTTAAACAGGGCTTGGGGATCTCACCTGATCCTACAACTGGAAGTTGTATCAAATGTTGTATACATACCAAGAGGATGGTACCTTCCTTGTTTTGTGTCTAGTCTGGACTTACAGTTAATAGAGAGAGTCTAAGTCAATATTTTACTTTTAAAATGTAGGATAAAAAAGTAGTGAAAATATTACATAAGCCTTGTTTGCAGTTTGAGTTTGTACCTGAAACAGAGCTTGAACCAGATCACTATTATAGTGTGTTGCTTTTATTCTCAAAAGCAGTGAGCACTTGAATATTCTTGAACTTTTCCAGACAGGATTTTTCCTCATTTTATCTAGTTATTTTTTAATAGAGAATTTTATACATGCATATAATACATTTCAATCAAATCTCCCCCTTTTTTCTTTTCTCCAAGTTTTTCCCTGTTCCCTCCACCATTCAATTTCCCCCCATAGCTTCATAAAAAGAAAGAGAGAGAGAGAAGAGAAGAAAAGAAAAGGGAAGGGAAGAAAAAAGAAAAAAAGAAGAGAGGAGAGGAGAAAGAAGAGAAGAGAAGAGAAGAGAAGAGAAGAGAAGAGAAGAGAAGAGAAGAGAAGAGAAGAGAAGAGAAGAGAAGAGAAAAAAGGAGAAAAAAGAAAAGAAAAGAGAAAAGAAGAGAAGAGAAAAGAAAAGAGAAAAAGAAAAGTCTGAATACTGAAACTTGGGTAACCTTTCAGGGACCACATTCTTGAAGAAAGCCTTCTCTTCCCCCAAGCCCCAGCAGCTATCAAAGGCTCTTCAGGAGCCTTTGAGATCAATTGTCTTTTCAGGAGTAGGTCTTTATAAACCCCATCCCCACCAATGCTGAGATTTGGGCTGCATTGATATTTTAATATTTTTCTTCTATAAATGCTAATTAAAAGAACTATCCCTGAGACAAATTTCTAAAAAAATGTTCAATAGAGGGGGAAAAAAGCCCACTATCACTTTACTCAGAAACTGTTGGTTTTACTTCTCATAATGCCTTATTTGTTCCCTCAACATCTAAAATCAGCTCTGAGGGTTCATGTTATAAAAATCTCCAAGGAAATATGATGTAGTTGAGCTCTAAAGCAATTCCCTTTCTGACAAAGTGTTAGTTATGGAGACACCCCAGTTTTTTCCCACAACTGCTTCCCCTAACACCATGGTCCAAAGTGTAATCTAATCCTCTATTTGGAGCTTAACTTAATGGCTGTCACTTGCATGACTCAAGCTCAAAAGACAATGAATCTTTTCAATGAAGTACCCCAAACTCTGAATTGGTTCAATTTTCAAAGCCTGAGGAGGCTGATTATCCCTAAGTGAGCCTTCCTGTTCTGTCTCTTACTTAATTCAAAGAGGAAAGGAAAAATGGGAGTGAATTGTGTGTTTTAAAAACTATTTAAAGAAAAAAAAAAAGCACAAAAGAAAGCCCACCCTAATTTCAAGGTGAGCTTCACATAGTCATCTTAAAACAGCCACTGTCTTTGTGACTTCTTTTCCTTTTTTTAAATTTTGCTCTAAACTTTAATTGTTGACAAATTTTAGTTTCTAATTTGTCTCATGGTCTTTCTGTCCACTGGATGGCAATCTGGGTCATACCAAAGAGTACCCAGGGATGAGGCTGGAAGTGAGTGTGAGAGGGGTGAATGCATACATGCGCCCAGGATACAAATGGGTTGCAATGAGTAAGATGTGCTAGGATTGTTTGCTGGGTAAGCACATGATCCTCCCCACCTCATACAACCTATCATAATTATATTGATATGTTTCTTCTGCTTAGTTTCACCTAAGACCATTAAGGATAGGAATATTTTTACCTACATTATCCATATTTTAGTTTAAGGTCTAAGTATTTTAAGCTCTGCCTCACCCTCCAAACATACTATTATGACTAATTCATGTTGAATTTGAGCTGGTTCGGTCTCCCAGCCCCATGCTCCCAGAAATAAGATTCAGAATCAAAATGTCTTAACAAAAACCTCGGCCATATAGCTAGATTCTACCATGACTAATTCATAGGTAAAGATAACCCATTTATTTTAACCACCTTTCTGCCACATAGCTGGTTATCTGTGTGCAGGTACTCTGTGTATGTCTCCTCACATTTTTCTGCCAATCTCCTACCTGGCTCTATCCCAGAATTCATTCTCCTCTGGATCCACCTTCTATATCCTGACTAAGCCATAAGCCATAGATTTTTTAATTGACAGGTGATACATCTATATAGTACATAAGATATTCTCTCTACAAAGTCATCCTGTGAGAACTTGTGAGGATATCAAAGTTTGGGAGGTTATGCAATCAAACAAAACTCAATGAATCCAGGTTAAAGAAAGTTAAAATACTGCTGCCTTGGTGCCATGGGGATCTTTCTGATAAAACACCAATGTAAATCATCAAAAAACACCTAGAGCATGCAGGAAACTCTGCCTCAGGACCACCTTGCAACACTGAGCAGCCTATGGGAATCATAGAACAGTTAGCCCAACTCTGTATGAAATTAGTTTCTGTGGTTCAGTATCTTAGTAACCAAATAGTACACTCTTAGCACTATTAGGGTACTTACTACTCAAGAATTGCTGCTTTCTCATGCTGGACAGTTGCCCTGGTCCTTACCTTTTCTGTGTTTTGACTGTTGCTCCTGAAGGTCTTTCTAGGACCAGAAGATAACTGTGGCTCAGGTTCTGGTAAGTTTTAATTGAAACATTAGTCCACCATTACGGAAGCACAAATATGTCATGTTACTTTCACTGGAAGATAGGACAGTAAGATAATATGTATTTACATCTGGAAATGTGATTTTCCCCAGCCAGTAAGATAGTTTAGTGGATAAGGATTCTTACTGCCAAGCCTGACAACCTGAGTTCATCCCTGGAAGCCATATGATGTGTTAGGAGGATAGACCTGACCTGAAATCACAAGTGGCTCTCTGAACTCCACAAGTGTGCCTCCCATATACGATAGATAGATAGATAGATAGATAGATAGATAGATAGATAGATAGATCGATAGATAGATGATAGATAGATAGATAGATAGATAGATAGATAGATAGATAGATAGTCAGGTGTAAAGGAAACATTTAAATGTGAAATTAACATGCACTAGGATCACTTAAAATAATGCAAGCTCTGCTGAAGAACCATGCCCACCAGATGGGCCTGTGAGCCTGTCTGTGCTGTGCCACTTCTGGGCAGGTGGGCCTGGCTTGTAAAGGAGGCTGAGGAAACCACAATAGCAAATCAGTCAGCAGTGTTCCCTTCGTGCCTCTAGGTTCCTACCTTGAGTTCCTGGATTGACTTCCTTTGATAATTGACTGATGTGAAAGTGTAAACCAATTAACCACTATCGCTTAAGTTGTTTCTGCTTGTGGTGTTTATTATAGGAAAAAAACAAAAAAAGAATATTAGCACAGAATACATTAGCTCCTAGTTACAGGATATTGTGATGAAGACATCCTGACCTTGGGTTCCTAAAATAGAGTTCAGTAATTTTTTTGTGAGATTCTCCATTAAGGAGATAAGATTCTACCCTGTAAGGGCTTTAGTAAGAAAACAAGATGGAAGTGTGTGCGTGCGCCATATGTTGTATCATTATACTATCTTGTTCCTTCACAATTCTACTGAATCTTCAGAACCAAACTCTGGTGGGGCATGGGAAATAGTGTGCTGATTTTTTTTTTTTTTTAGTCATAGTTGCTTTGGCCATACACTATAATTCGCTTTGCTGGTTCATTATTATATTACCACCCCTACCCCATAGGTGAGGAAATGGAAGATATTCATTGTTCTCTGAGCTAAGAAAGGATGCAATTGGGTCATGGGTTTCAGTCATCTTCTAAGAAGCCAGTGCTGGCAATGTCCAATCACAGAATGGAGTATATAATGAATATTCTCATGGGACACTTTTGTGAAGGAAGTATTTCTAAGCTCCTTCAAAACACATTGTAGGGTCTTCATGTCACATGTATTTCCTATCCTCTATCTCTCCTCTCTCTGCCCCCTTGCTATTTCTTCCTTCCCTCTTATGGTCCCTTTTTCAGTGTCAAAACATACACACACACACACACACACACACACACTCTTCATATACATCTAGGTTTTATACATGTGAATAAACATACATTTTTTGTTTTTCTGAGTCTGGCAAAACAATTTTTGCAATTCTGCTCATCTTACTGCAAATATCATTTCTTCTTACAGCTGAATAAAATGATATTTTATGGATATATTATATTTTTACCCATTAGTTTGTTGATTGAATATCTAGGTAGGTTCCATATTCTGGCTTTTGTGCAACAATAAAAATGATTTACTGTGTCTCTAAAACATAATGCAGAGTTCTTTAAGTAAATATCTAGGAGTGTCATGTTTGTGTAATATAGTAGTGGTTCTGTGTTTAATTTCTTTTTCTTATTTTGTTTTTTTCAAGACACGGTTTCTTTGTATAGCCTTAGATGTCCAGAAACTCACTCTGTAGACCAGGTGGCGGAGATTAAAGACACATGCCACCAACAATGCCCTGTGCTTGTTCCTTAATGTCACTCACTTTGAGAATATTATACATCTTTAAATTGTATTTAAAATGTACTTGCTATTATTTGCCTCCTAACTCTTCTAACCCCTCCTGGATGCAGTTGTCATTCCCTGTCCAACTTCACATCTTTTTTTTTTTCTTTTAATCTACTGAATCTAGTTGGTGCTACTCATATGCGCATGGGTGTACATCCATCCACTGGATTGTGTTCAGCCTATCAGGATTCACAACCTTAAAGAAAACTTTCTCTCCCCTAATGGCCACCAGCTGTTGATAACTCTTAGCTGGGATGAAGTCTCCTGGACTTCTCCCCATGGTGGAATGTTGCCTGATTTGATCTGCAGATACTGTGCATGCAGAAGGCCATGACACACGTGCATATGAGAACCTAAGAGAAGAGGATCATTGTGACTTCATGAGTTCAAAGATCCTGTCATGTTCATAAGACCATATTTGTCACAGTCCTCTTAGATCCTATTTCTTATAATCTTTCCACGTTTTCTTTCATGATGGTCTCTGAACCTTGAGAAATGAAGTGATAAAGATAGCCACTTATGGCTGAGTGAGAAATTATTCCCTGCCCTTTGGCCAATTGTGGTTCTCTTCATTAACTATGCTTCAATGCATGAGAAAGATTCTTTGTTGGGGACTGAATGCTGCACTAATCTAAGGTCATACAGATACATATTTTGAGAGTAAATTAGTGCTATGTCCATTTAGCAAAATAGTATGCCCTTACTTAAGCCCTATGAGTTCCTCAGTTATGAGTTCTTAACCAGATGCCAGGCAAGAGTGTCCTCCTGTGGAGCAGGCTTAACAATACAATCAGAAAGTGCTTGGTTACCACAGACTCTTTAGATTTGTGTGTGTAACCTAGATGACGCATAAAAGTATGTAACTAGACAAATTTTAATGGGAAAGAGGCAGAAAAGAAGGGAAAGCTATACTAAGTAGTTATTCTGAGTTGGAGAGAGATGGATACTACTTTCCCCAGACACCATAGATTATCAGACAAATGCCCAGTGTCCTATAAATGGTTGGTCAAGAATGAGGATCCATAATACTACAGAATTATTCCTACTATAGCAATTTTTTCTCTTGATTTCTCACATAAAAGAATCTAATGCTGAAAACATGACATAGTTATGTCACAAGAAGTGGAAAAACAGTGCTGATGGCCTAGAAGCCTCCTCTGTGATGGTTAGTTCTCATAGTGCCGGGAGGTATTATGTAGACCGGTATGTCAACAACAGTCTTTGCCAGCCATTAACTCTGGGTCTAGAGTAATGGCCGGCAAGGCAAGATATACCCACAGGTACAAGAGCAGCCTGAGGGTTATATTTAGTGTTTCTATTGTTAGTTTAATTTTATTTTATGTTTTGATACAAGTTTTAATGGTGTGGCCCTGGGTGCTTTGAATTATCTACTTAGACTATGTTGGTTTCAAGTCACAGGAATCTGCCTGCCTCTGTAGGGATTAAAGGTGTGTGCCACCACACCTAGTTTATGATTAGGTTTTTTTTTTTTTAGAAACCTTCATACTGACTTCTGTAGTTGCTATCCTTATATATCCTGCTCTATAACACCACTAGAGTGCAGAAATGATCCTCTTCTCTTAGGTTCTCATATCCATGTGTGTCATGTCCTTCTTAACAGAACATAGTCATTCTGACCAGGACAGAGTTTCTCAATCTTCCTACCGCTGCAACCCTTTAATGCAATTGCTCATGTTGTGCTGACCCTACACCCATAAAATTGGTTTTCTTTCCATTTCATAGCTGTTATTTTATGCTAGTATGAATTGTAATGCAATATCTGTGTTACCCAACTTAGATGACCTTTGTAAAAGGGATGTTTGATCCCAAAAGGATTTTGGCCCACAGGTTGAGAAACACTGGACTAGAATAAGATGGAGTTTCAAAGTACTTTTAACTTATATTTCCTCATGGGTAAGGATATCAAACAACTTGGCCACATGTTTTCATTATTTTTTGAGATCTATTTGTTCATTTATTCATTGAATGATCAGGTTTCTCAATGTTTGTTTTGTGTTAATTCTTTAAATTTCTTGAATGAATTCCCTGTTGGGTACTTTTCAAAGGTTTCTCCCATTTGTGTAGGCTATCTCTTTATTCTGGTATTTATTTCTTTTTCTTCCAGAAGCCATTTAATTTTATGTAACCCCATTTGTTGATTTGGAAAATATTTTTTGTGCTATTAAAGTCCTTTCCAGAAATTCATTAATAGTGTCTTTATTTTAAAGTATCTTGCATGTGGTTTCTAAGAACAATTTCAAAGTTCTAAGTGTTCTACCAAGAGCTTTGAGCCATTTTGATGAATTGCTTATAATTGCCAAAACATCCTAAGACCTGGATAATTGTTTATCTCAGTAAACATTGATCTGAAGATGACACTGGAGTTAAAACTATCAAGTCATCTCTCTGTTTTCCTAAGTTTGCTAAATTTGTAAATGGTTTTTGTAAGTGAAGATGTGGTAAATCAAACCGGACCACCCCATGAGTACATAGAAAGGTTTATTGGGAATCAAACAGCCACGGTTATCTCTTGGAGGCAGAGAAGAATAGCTAAATAATTAAAAATCCTTTCCAGTTTGATGGGGAGCAGGTTGAAGATGTGCAAGCCAGAAGAGCCTGGAGATGCCCTGGGAATTCTGATATGTTGTAGGCTTGTATGGGTTAATCAGGAACCATATACCCATTGCCAGAGGTAGTTGACTATAGGGGGCAAACTGGGAAACAATGGTTTTCCTGACAAACAGAAACCTACTTCACAGTTTTCTAAGGAACACTGAGTTCAGACTTTGTTTACCTGCTAGTGACTCTTATGGGGTCAGATCCCAGTCCAAGCATTCACGTGGAACATTGTCAGGGAAACATCACACCTTGGATCTAACAGTTTTTAGAATAAAATATACTTTCTAAAATTTTATGCTAAAAAAGAAGTAAGCCACAAAGACAGATGGAATGAGAAAATCAGGGGGAGAATGGATAAGTAAAAAGACAGAGGCAGAAGGCAGAAAAAATAGAATTCTGAGGAGAAGATAGAAAAATGTGGACAAGAAATTAAGAAATAAAAACAAACAAAATAAAAACAAAACAAAACAAAAAACCCACAGAATGAGAAATGACACTGCCCCAAATGTACATTGGCAGTTAAATTCACAACTTCCTGGTACTGCCCTGTGTAGTCTCACCTTGGTATCCCAACCTTTTCATTATGGAAGGGAGGACCCTTTTTTTCCTTACTATTTGTAATCACCTCACAAAATCATGGAACCTTCTCAGCAGACAGCTAGCGTCAATGTTGGAACTTTGGTAATCATACCGTGTAAAAGCTTCTTGAGATCCAATTATAACCATTTACCCACATTAGCATTTTCACAACTTTCTCCTTTGTCTACACAAATCTAATACCATGTCTAAAGCATTAATACATGTGAGGCAGATCATTTTTATCAGCAACCAGCAGAGAACCCTAGAATGGTTTGACTACTTTGTGCTCTGTAAGACTTAACTCAATGCACCTTCAAAAATCATTATTACCCCTGCTTTCCAAGTAAGAAAAGTGAGGCTCTGACCACTGAGAAGCATGCCCAAGACCACAGCACTTCTCAACAATAGTCAGGAGTCTAAGTCTTGCATGTGTGGTCTTGCTTTGATGCAGAATCCATGTTGAACCTATTATATGGCGAGTCTTTGGGGGAGAAAGAAGAGAAGACAAGTCCTGCCTACTGCCTCATATTTTGGGAAAATCCTAATTGGAAGTGTAGGAGATTTAGCCAGGTAGTGGTGGCATACTCTTTTAATCCCAGCACTTGGGAGGCAGAGGCAAGCAGATCTCTATAAGTTTGAGACCAGCCTGGTCTATATAGCAAGCTCAAGGACAGTCAAGGATACACAAAGAAATCCTGTCTTGAAAAACAAGCAAACAAACAAAAAGGAGTAGGAGATTTGGTGTCTGGAAGGAGTTGAGTCTCCTCTAAAGGATTTTTTGTTGTTTTCTGGTCAATGGTGTATAAACCTATCTGAATGGGGGAAAAACTTCTATTAATAATTAACAATCCATACTTTTGGTTCGATCTCAAGCTATAATAGACAAACAGTTCTTTCAGGGGATTTACATCTCTGAGATGCTTTCTTTGTATTATAGTGACTTTCCCATGGTATTCTTGTATTAGTTATACTTTCTTAGTCTGTTTTCTTTTATACAACTGTTTACCCTCAGTTTCATTGTATTAGTTATAATTGCTTACCAACAGCTTGCCTTGTTTTTGTTACAATTCCATAACTTCAGTCTCCTTGTGTTAGTTTTATAATTCCCTAACCTTGGAGTTATTTTGAGACCTGAGTGTTGTAACTTTGGATGATAATGTTCCATAAACTTTATCTCATAATTTAACCTAGGGATTTCTATTACAAAAATTAAAAGTTTAAGAGAAGAAAAAAAAAAAAAACACAGATTTGTTGGTACCTGTTGTGGATGGGCCTGGTGCTGTTTGCATGTTGCTGCTAATTCCACTCTCCTGGGAGGGGTTATGGGCAAGCAGTGAGTCATACTCAGGTGACTTCATGTGAACTAATCACCTAATGAATAAAGGAGCCAATCACTGAGCAAGTACGTGGGACTTCCGGGTTGGAGAGAGGAAGAGAGGAAACAAGAAAGAGTGGGGTATTTTGGGGCTGGGATAGCGTGAGAACAAGTTGTAACTACAAGTGTCTCCTGATTCGCCACCGGAGGATTTAGATTTAATAAGGATTACAAGATTAGGATTTTAGTTGCTGCGCCCAACAATTGCATTACCACTGTTCTGAACTACGTTTGTGTGGTGTTTTCCTTCACACAGTGGCTCGAATGGATTCAAGAGAGAAAGGTACGTTGGCAAAGCGTGGGTTTGACTGAAGTGCACCACAAAGGCTGTGGGGCTTTTGAAGCACAAGACTGGCATGGTAGCAACCTGCCAGTAGGAATTTAGCAAGTTCGGTGGAGAGATTTTGGAGTATCGAGTCAGAGTCTCCACAAGATACAAACAGGTCAGCCATTGCCTGCAATGGTTACCACACAAACGTAGTTCAGAACAGTGGTAATGCAATAGACCATAAATAGAGTGCAATATCTCTATTTGGACTTAAGTTCTTCTCAACAAGAAGAAAATCTTCTCTGGTACTGGAAATCAAGCCAACTGCCCAAGCCTTGTGAAATCATGGATCTTGCAGGAGAACCTACAACCAATACTTTATTAAATCAACATATTCCCTAAGTACATTACATATAATTGTTCTTATACCCGCAAATAACTGTAGTCCTCACCCCTTATCAAATAAATGTCTTGTTGCAACAAATGAAAACCATTACTAAAAATGCAACAATTAAATATGCAAAAAGTTGTGGAGCCCAGCCCCTACACACATATCTACGACAACACAACTCCTGAACTGAAGGATCAGGGAACATTGTAGAAGAGGGAGCAGAAAGATTGTAAGAGCCAGAGAATCAGTAACTTTGCTGTGATATCGTGTCTTTTAGGGCTGTTAGAAACTACACCCATAAAAAGCTCACCACTATGACTATTAAAAATGATCTGAGCAAAGATGACACAAATAAAAATGCAATTTTTTTTTTTACAAATCTAGGAGAAGAGACCTTAACAATGCAAAGTATCAACTAAAATATACTGAGTTTTAAGTGGAAATGTCTAATTCTGATGATACAGGATAGGGGATCATTAGGCTGCTGAGGCACAAATGGGTGGGAGGGTAGGGAAGCACCCTCATAGAAGCAGCGGGAGGGAGGAAAGGATAGGGAGCTTGTGGAGGGGAAACTGGGAAGAGGGATAACATTTGAAATGTAAGTAAATAAAATAACCAATAAAAAACTAGATTGCTTTTCTCTGTTCAATAGTACACCATCCATGCCAATGCAAAAAGAAAAAAAGAGGGAGACAACACAAATTCAGTAATGAATATGTAAACCTTTATATATACTAATTCATAATATCCGGTTCTTTTTCAATGCACAGTGACAGTTTACTTCATCCATACTATAGGCAATCAAAACCTTGTGTTTCTGAAAGTAGGAACTACTTTTTAACTTTTGTGCTATGGTTCTGCTTTTCCTATCATTGCTTTTTTTTTTATATGTAATAATTCTACATATACAGTATGCAGTGTCCATGTGTACTATGTGTAAGGATCATTAGAACATCTTTCTTGAACATGACCAGACTCGTTAGCACTTCTTTCTTGACCACGATCATTCTTTATCTGTATAAACGATGAATGTTTCTAATTCTTTATGAAATATACTTTAAGGTTCTTGATAGTGTATGGCATGTCACCCCACCATGCTCTGGAACATTCTATTTATGTTTTGGTACTCATTAGCCTAGTCACTTCTAGACAATGTCCCTATTCTTCCCAGACTCTTAGGAGTATTACTCAACTCTCTACTCATAAAAAAATATCCATTTCTAGCTTCCACATGTGATGGAGAACATGAGTCACTCGTCTTTCTTGATTTTGCTTATTCATCCAATAGAATCTTTCTCAGTAGAAGGTGTGTGTTAAGTCCAGCATGAAGCTACATGACTTCTAAATGCCTATTTTGTAGAAATGTATTGCGAAGTATAGACATTGGGTCTTGTTAATTTTGATGTATAATTTTTTATTTGTAAGTTTTTTATAATAAAATGCAAAACTTAAAAAGTAGCAAGTATATGTATATGATCTTCACTCCTAGAATTATAGAATTGACCTTTCCTTTTTGTCAAAAATGACAATACCATGATAATAACAAACAAACATAAATGTCGAGAGAATGGAAAATAATGATACATACTACTTCACTAGTGTTTTCTGAAGACTAGTCACACTGCTTCTGTCTTCATTATTTTATATACCTGATAACATCTTCCTTGTTCCTTTCCCTCTGTTAAGAATGCTTTCACTGTTTCCCTGCTTCGTGTTAAGAGAAAAACAGCAGCTGTAGTAAAAGTTCACCACATGTTTTGAATGTCCATTTTTTTAGTTGAAAAATAAATCTTCATCTTTATTGAAAATAAAAAACATGTTTATTGAAAAGACTTCAAATGCCAACCCTCAAAGGCTAACCTGAACCTTGTGAATCTCTCCCACACCCAGTACCCAAGTCTAGAATAGAATCAGAAATAAAGTAGGCCTGCCAGCTGGGCTATATTAACAGATAATGATATTCTACAGCTGTGGAGCACTGTGCAATGCAACAGGCACATGTACAATAATTCATACTTGATTCCACAGTAACCCTGCAATCTATGCCCTAGTAAACCCATCTTACAAATGAAAACACTGTTTCAAAAACGAGAAGAATTAAGATTTGCACTCTAGTCATTCTGACACCATGTTAACCATCCAGTTAATCTGTCTATAGATTGCAATCTATATAGAATTATGATTTATATTTCTTATGTTGTACCTAATTAAAAGAGCTGGTTTATTTATTAATTTCATGGTTGTCTGCATTTTTAAAACCCTATGTAATATTATCAAGATGAACTTACCAACAAGGTTAGTAGTATATCATATATTTTTGTGGACAGAGTGCTCTCAAGATATGGATCTTACATTTTGATATGTCATGGAATAATTGTGAGAAAAAGTAAAAGATTAATAACTACTTTCAGATCTAGTTGTCAATCTAAGAAGTAATGACGCTGCAAAAGGCCGACAGAAGAAATGGGCCACTTTGTGCTTTCTTTTGTACTTGTGATTTTAATCATTGTTCTTAGTTCATGACTGTTCTGCATCACCATGCATGAGATGAAGAGAGATGATGCTTTCTGTGCCCTAGAGCTGTCCAAGATTTCCTCTTATTATATTTTAAATAATAAGCTAAAAAGGAGAAATCAAATGCATGTGATACACATAAATATTTGTTTTAGATCATAGAAAGAATGTTGGCAGAGCATGGTTGCTGTCCTGTGCTTCCAATTGTTTATAGACAGATTGTAAATGCTTGTTAAAGAGATGCACTAAACTATCTTATCCATCTAAGGACTTGTTCTTTTTAATTAAAAGCTTTGAGGAAGCCAATTTGTTAGATATTAAGTGGTTCACAGGATTTAAGTTGCTTCATGTAACAAGCCATCTGGAAGCTTTTGAATCTTAAGCTGCTAGAAATAAAGCAGAGTGAGGATAAAGCCTTTGGATATCTCCAGACTGGATAAATGACTGTCTAACAGGACATCACCTTTGTCTCCTTTACCAAAATGCCTGCAGCATCATGGACTTTGAAAAACTCGCAGGACTGGTTAGGAAAGATAATGCTATATTTTTCAGGAAGATTCATAGGTTCAGTAAGTGGTTCCATCCCCTCCCTAGGCTCATTACACTCTAGATATTTCTGAACTATCAGTATTCATCTGTTGTCTCATCAATAAAACTTTGAAGAGTCATATATGAAAATTCACATAAGGCATATTCTGTAACTCTCTCATTGGCAGTATCAATGTCAGAAACCCTACCCTTCTCCTTGAAGTTTTAGTTAATGCTTTTAGGGTTATACTATTCATTTTTGTGACTTGTATGAAGTAATTTGGAGTTAGTTTTTAACAATTTGTTAATAATTTATATATTGAATAATTAACAGGCTATTTTAATCATACCATTATGATAAATTAAATATTCATATATACCAAATGCAGTAGATTTCTCATTTTTAGCCTATTGTTTAAAAAATAATAAAGGCAGCTCTAGGGCACAAAAAGTTTTCATCTCTGTCTCTGTCTCACCCATGGTATCCCAGGACAGTCATGAAATAACAGTAGCCATTTGTCTCCAAGAGAGATTTGTTCTCAGATTTTGGCTGTTTTGTCTTTGTTGTTTGTTGCTATTGTTTAACAAGACTTCCTACCCTTACATATTTTACCTGATATTTTTTATTGTATTATCTGTATAACAGTTACAAGCGCTGCTAATGTTCTTATATTTACAAACTGTTGGTGCTTTACATTTTAATGAGGTCAACTTTCAGCCTCCCTAACAGCCTCTAGTATATGGCCTACAATCTTTATAACTTTTAGGTAAAACCTTTGAAATGTGCAGAGCTTTGACCAAACAACCAAAAGGCAAGAAAGGTAAGATGGCACTCGAGGCTTATAACCTGCCTACCTGACGTTACCACCAACACACTGAAAAGTGACTCTTGAATTTGCTTTCTTTGTTCTGTTACCATAAAAGTTTATCAAACCTTCACCATACTGGAACACAGATTTTAGGGTAACCTGATTCTGTGTTTCTGGGACACAGCTATATATAATGGGTCCAGAATATATACTCTTTCTTATCCTCTTTGATGTGAGAGCTGTGTTTTGTTGTTGTTTTTACCTACACCATTAAATATGGCAACAGCTTTTTCTAGATTTCTTAATAAATAAGTACCCTGACTTCTATAAAACTTCTGCTGAAAGCAGAAAAATACTTAAGAAAATTAATTATATCTAAGCTTCTGGCTCTTTCTAATAGTCTCTCTCACTAAACATTAACTTTTTATTATTGAACCTTGATGTTTTGATAATTATATAGAATTTGAAAATTAATAAAATATCATAATTTCTTCAATATGAGAACATAAAATTTTGAAAAGTTGTAGAAGAATGTATTGTCACTTTAAGGATGCCCTGTTCTATCAAGATCACATATAAGCAAAAATGAACTTCAAACCTTTGCTCATAGCTCTTCACTAACAGTGTCCTGGGTGCCCAGAAGGCTGTACATCTGAGCATAAATGCACAATATAAACAATACCAAAATAGCTAAAAGTAAAGCTCATGATTACATTTTGCTGAATAGTCTTCCCAGAAGAATGATTCAGTGAAGTTCAAGAAATAAAATCATGTTTTTGTCCACCTGTTTTATGAAATTCCCAGGCCACATATTTTTTATAAGACAGCCAGACCATGAAATAACTCAAAGCCATTTATGTAGCTTCAGCACTCTGAGGGTAAAGGAGGGTGCAGATTATACCTCTGTAGGTCTTAATGGCCATGAAACTGGGAAGTGACTGAAAGGCACACAAGATGGTTTTATCTGGTCCTTCCGTCTGAACCAAATTCAGCTCTTGGAGAATCCCTTGCTCTAACCCAGGCTGCAATAGAAAAGACCAATTCTGTCACGCACAGAAGATTCTATGCATTAGACTTGATTTTACTGACTCAGAAAAACTGGTAGACAGATTGGCAGAGGTTGGAAAAAGAGGATTCTACCCATCCAGTAGGACTTTCTTAGTTGATGTGTTCTGTGAGAGTATGTAGCAGATTAGTGGTATGAGAAACAGGCTTAGAGCAATGAAGGAAGGGAGTGGCTGCAAGCAGCTAGAGGAGGCCTCTCTAGAACTGAGACTGATTAGTTTAAATATGGAGCTGTAGAAAGAAGTACATATACATTATAGCACAGATATAAGCAAATGGTTCAAAGACATTGAAGTAGGGCCAAGTAAATGCTGTAGTGTTGAAATGTGGTATATCCCATATGGGGATAAAATAGCCCACCATATGTGCTACAAGTTAAAGCAGATAGAGTGTGCTGGAACGCTGCTGAGCTCTGACTCTGAAGCAGACATCAGGCTCATGGATTGCCACTCAGTCCTTAGCCTGTGGCACTGTTTTGAAGGCTGTGGAGTGGAACATTCTTATCAGAAGTACATGACTAGAGCTAAGCCTTTAAAGTCTATGCCTTGACCCTGACTCCAATCCAATTCTCTGCTTCTTGTGTGGCTCCATGTAAACAGTCTTCACAGTGTGCTCCTTCCATCAGGAGCTCCATCACTATTTCTTTGTTGCATGGTGAACTGAAGTTTCCATGAAAGCATGAGTCAAGGTCTATACCTTGTAGCTGTTGTTTGTGTTTGGCCATTTCAATGCAAAAATATCTAATATGACAATTACTCATACTAAAATTCACAAAAGTCATGAAACATTTCTGTATCATAAGAGCACCAAGCCTTTTCTCAGGAACTATTTTTCTCAGATGTCCACCAAAAAAAAAAAAAAAAAAAAAAAAAGAAAGAAAGAAAAGAAAAAGAACATTGGTGAATGTTTTACTAGATACTCAAGAGTAGCACCAGGAAGATGCATTATTCTTATGAGGATAAGGATGATGATGATGAGGAGGAGGTGGTGATGGTGATGATGGTGATGATCATGGTTCCCTTTGAAGTACAATTCAGCCCCTGGTCTCAAGAATTCTTAAGCTTCTGTCATCTTCAAATGACTTACTCTGCTCAATTCATTCCATGCTTGTAGACTAACCTTTCCTGATCTCTAAGAGTTTCAAGCAAAATATTCTTTTATTATTTGAGGACTTATAAAGTTGAAACTTATTGAAGGTGAAAAATATCATAACAGAAATTTAAATTGACTCTAGGTTAAACTTTCAGAGAAGAACTTAATCAGAAAATTCTAAAATATATTTTAAATTTCTGATTTTGGAAGATACCTGACAGTCCACTCATCTTAAATGCCTATGTAACTTGGATGTTCGTGTCAAGCTAAGCATGAATCACTGACTTATAAAGACATTAAAATACAATGAAGACAATTTTTGAAAACATAAAGCTGTGAATTATGCTGGATAAAATGATCTCTATATTTATGTTTGGTTGCATTTTGTAAGAACAGATTTTGAGACACAACATAGACAAAGCATGGAATAAAGAAAATAGATATGACACAAAAAATTCTACTGTCAATTTATTATATACATCTATCTTCCCTTCTTCCTATATAGACACACTTTATTCTTTGGCAAAGCTCTGATGTATCCAAATGTGTTCTACTATGAACCATGTCATCTGACTGCACGGCAATAACACAAAGGACAACACCAGAAGCAAAGCACAGGTACTGTTCTCATTGGGGGATAGCAATGCATATACCAGAGAAGGGAATGAAAGATGACTCAGAGACATGTCTAGTACATGGACCGGATGACAGACATCCTTAGAGGATAGAAAACCATACCTCATTATCTATACTTATTTATATTTTTTGTTATAGGTGCTTTAAAAAAAAACTAAATGTTTTATTTCTATTTTTATTTCACATACATTTTTTCTTTAATATTTTCTCATTTCTTTCTACTGTAAATATGAGTCATAAATTCTGTTTTAGTCAAACTGATCAAGTTACACAGAGTAGTTCAAGAGTAGTTCAAGGATATATATATCCTTCTGTACTCTTCACTTTTTATTCTACTTATTATTTAAGATCTAATTTTGTGAGTCAACTTTGTTCTGTTCTCTGTCCCCTTCCTTCTCTCCTCCTCTTCCCCTCTTCCCTCCTGTTTATTCCTCTGTCCTCTTCTGCTCTCACCACAGGTCACAGGTTGTCTTGGGACTGGGAACTCTGGGCCTCAGTTTCCATGTGGTGAGAGTATTTCTGTTATGCTAAAGCAATTTCATATTTTCCCTTTCCCTCTCACCTTCAGCTGAGTTGTCTAATTTCTTCTTTTTTTTAAATTTCCTCCCCCTTTTCTATTTCTGTTGCTTTGTTACTGTGCTTATTTTCTTTCTTATCCTGAGTAACTAACATGTCAGTACAACATGTTAGTTGTACTAATGAGCAACATTTTCCTTGTTCCCATATTCTCCAAAAGCTATTGGAGGTAAGGGGTTTTAATCGTCAACTTGAGAAGATCTGGAAGCCAATAACAGATATGCATCTGGGTAGGTCTG